>NC_056733.1:1038417121-1038717121 GCF_019279795.1 Protopterus annectens
GATCATCTGTTTTTAGGCATAGAGGCCTGTGCACGTGGCTCATGCTTCGGTTTTTTAGTTTTAGAAGTTGCTTTTGTCTTTGGTTTTGCAGCTGTCATTGGTTTGATATACAAATGTTGAGGTCTGAAAACACCCTCAGAAGCCGGTGCCTGCTCAGTGGCTCCAGACCAATCCAAGGGAGATACATCCGTCGGTCCAATACCTTGAGTATCTTGTGGCATGCCGGACTCCACATGGGTGTCGATAGAGGCCTGTGACGCGAAGGTATCAGGGGCTGCGAAAGTGCCTCACTGAGTACCGGCGAACCAGCGAGTGGCTTAGGAGAAGCTACGTTGTTGGTTTTGTATCTTGACTGCCTTTCTCTATCCTTTTCTTTGCGTTTTTTATGTATTCCGGTAGTCGGACTGCTATCCGATGACATTTCTGGGTAGTTAAATCTGTTTCCAAAATACTTAGATGCAAAAATATAGCGACACTTAATAGTGCGTTGGTTAAATCTAGCACAAAACCGACAGCCAGGCACGTTGTGATCAGGGCCTAGGCAAGGAATACAGTATAAATGGAAATCCTTATGAGGTATTTGCTTCCCACAAGTAATACAATTATTAACTTTTTCTGACATCAGTAAAGAGCAAGAAAAAAGTTTCCCCAACGGGGTACTTAGCTTTAATGAAGACTTTGGTTCTGAAACTCAAACTTGAATATTTCAGTAGTCGGCCGACCGGCACTTGCGAAATGCTTCTGCTTCAGGCACTGCGCAGCAAGAAAGACTAAAGAAAATGGTGTCGGCTGCATGTTTTATACCCCTGACAACCTGACGTCATGGAAGAGGAGACAGCAACTGACCCAGGACCCAAGACTTTGGAATTCAGGCCAACTGAGGGCAACCTGCTAGCAGATTACCCAAATGTAATGACTGCAACAGTGAAACATGAAGAACATTTACAAATATTTACCAAAGAATATAGAACATCAACAAGTGTAGACGTATCAAAGGGTTAAAGCAGTACAGAGGAGGTACAGTGAAAAGAAAAATGATGGCTTACTTAGGTTACATGACTGACAGAGATGCAAGTACATTTAGCTTGCATTTTTACATGAAATTTTAACAGTGCGTGAATTTGGGGTAAGAAGCAGAATCTTAAAAATTGGAAGGGATGTATTCCCAAAGGTTATGGCCTAGTATTGAGAAAGAATGGTCAAAAGAATTTAAGGGTTTTGATGAAGAGGGACTGAATAGCTATGGTTTCTCAGACTGCATGAGTAGGCTTGGCATATTAATTTGAAAGTTAGAGGAGGAAAAGTCTATTCATGTAGAAGTCTGAGTAACTGAGAGCCAATGAGGAGGTCTACTGTTTGCTTAACTGGAAGCCATTTGGCTTTTCTCAAACTAGGCAGTGATGTTCATGTCTAAGGGACTAGGAGACTGAGTGATAAACTGACAGACTGTTGAGGTGGATTACAGAACTTTTTTAGACCTTTTTTAATTTGAGGCAGATGCCACAAGCGGGAACCCATATTCAAGTTGAGGGAGAAGAAAATTGAAGGTCATGCTGCTTAACCCTAGGAGCCTTAATGTGAAAATGCACTCACTGGAGGCTCTCCTCACACTGGGAGATGCCGATGTTTGAGGTCACGGAAACTTGTTTCAGGGCTGGGGAGAGCACCCCTGCCTTACCAGGCTATACCTCACTCCACACATTCTGACCCCAAAATGAGGTCGGGAAGACTAAGGGTTGTGGAGACTCTATGGTGGAGTCTCTATCTTCATCAAGGACAGGCACACCTCCAGACTGGTTTCCCAGCATGATGCACTGGAATTACTCCAGGTGCAACTGACAGTTGGCAAAACACCAATTCAAGTTATAGCCAACTATAGACCCCCCTCCATGACTCAGGACACACACTCCTCCAACCTAGACCTACTTGACTCCATCAAGATATCCTCTAATACTGTCATCCTTGGTGACTTCACCACCACAGACTGGGTGAACTATTCCTGAACTAAGGCACTCACCCAATGATTCCTTGACTTCATCAATTCTAATGCACTAGACCAGCTCACCTCGTCCTCCACAAGGGGAGATAACATTCTGGACTTGATTCTCACCAATATGGGTGACTGCTGCACCACTCCCATAGTATGTTCTTCCCTGGTGAGATCAGATCATAGGTCTATCACATTCAAAGTTTTTATCACATCCAACCCCACCCCCACCCCAATCATAACCAGGCTAAAACATTTGTCAAAAGCTGACTACAACCTCCTAAGGGAGGGTATCAGTAGCTTTACACCCCCCCAGAGGATGGAGACAACTATGCTAAACAGTACGTCAGTGCAGTATACAAGCACCTGTACAACTGCATGGACTCCGTTATACACAACAGAACTAAAACTGCTCCTCAAGGAAACACAAACCTGTCTGGTGGACAGCCACTATCAACAGGCTTTACAACAAAAGGAAGAAACTGTTGTCCAAGGGTAAAACGGAACAAATTCCAAATTGAAAAAACTCACTCCTCAGCCTTAACAAGCAAATTCGATCACTAGTGAAAACCTCCAAAGCCAATTACGAATTGAAACTAGCCTCTGAAACAAAGGGAAACCACAAAGCCTTCTTTAGTTACATCAGGAACCTCCATGGCAAAGCCCAGGTTTGTTCCGAAGTAGTACTTAACAGTACCACTTACACTGATCCTGTTGACTTAGCCAACCTGATGTCAGACAGGTTCAGCACTAACTTCACTCCCCTATCCCCCCCAAAGGCTCAGTCAACATCCCCGATACTTGTCCCGCACCTCACATCTCCGTTAATAAATGTTAAAGGCCCTAGCCAAGGCAAATAACACAGCTTCCATGGGACCTGATAGTATCCCAGGCTGTATTCTGCACCATCTCCAGCAAGAACTAGTTTCACCATTGAGTACCCTATTCAACCACAGCCTAAGTACAGGCTCCATTCCAGCAGAGTGGAGAAAGAATAGTTGTGTAAAATTTTACCATAACCACAGATGTCCTTCTCTTCCATGTTGCAGTATTCTGTACTATGGAGTTTCCTCCTTTTGCTACACGAACATCCAGCCAGTACTCAAAAGTTTGCAGTCACTGCTAGGTGCGTGGGACTTTTGATGTGACTAGAGGAACGTGGGCCATAAAAGTGATGTCTGCACGCTCCAGACCTCAGTACTGAGCTCCCCAGTCAGACCCAGTCCCAGGCCAAACTGTGTAACTCCACTGCCATCCAAGAAGGGAACATAATGTGAACAAGCGGGGAAGGAGGAAGGAAAGGAATACTGCAACATGGAAGAGAAGGACATCTATGATTATGGTATGATTTTACACAACTATTCTATGTCCTTCGATTCCCATGTTGTAGTAATCTGTACTACTGGGTGAGTGCCAAAGCTCACTGTGAGGTAGATGGGGGTGGCTTGAAAGACTTCTCCAAAAATCCATGCAGGATAGCCCTGGCAAATCCAGCCCTGGATCTAGAAATGTGGCCCAACTTGTAATGCTTGATGAATGTATGGACAGATGTTCATGTAGCTACCTCTAAAATGGTAGCAGTGTCTAATTCTGTAAAGGAGGCCCCCGATGAAGCCATGGCCCCAGTGGAGTGTGCTTTAACCTTGGACCCCAAGGATTTCCCATGATGTACATAGCAGAAGGTAATTGCCCTTGAAATCCAGGCTGAAATAGTCTGTTTTGTTACAGCTTTCCACAGTGCCCTGGGGTGGAAGGAGACAAACAACTGGTCAGATTTTCTGATAGACTAAGTCTTGTCTAAGTAGAACCTGAGCCGTCTGTGCACATCAAGGGAATGTAAGACTCTCTCACTGTCACTCTGAGGATGGGCAAACAAGGTGGGGAGGTGAATAGCTGGGTTTAAGGAATGCGTATTGACCACCTTGGGCATGAAGGAAGGATTCATCCTAAGGGTTACCCTGTCTTTGTGGAAGATGAGGAAAGAGGGAATGGCCATGAGAGCTTGTAACTCAGACACTCTTCTAACTGATGTCAAAGCCACTAGGAGTACTGTTTTCCATGTGTAGTGTTTCAGAGAAGCCTTGTAGGCTGGTTCAAAAGGAGAGGGGGCCGTGAGCTTCTCCAAGACATAATTCAGGTGCCAGGGAGAACAGGTTTCCTGGGGGCCCTGAGGAGCAGCACTCCCTTCAGGAACAACTCTGCAGGCAATCTGGGAGCCAAGGAGGATTCCAGAGGCAGACAAGCTGAAATGGCAGCCAGGTGAACCTTGATGGAGGAGTACGCTAGATCTGCCTGCAGAAGTTCACACAAGTAGGACAGTACCAAAGGGGCATCACCCTGAAAGGGGTCCAACTGTTTTTGAAGGAGAATCTTTTCCAGTTAGATATATAAGATCTCATACTATTAGGTTTTCTGGCCTCTTGCAGGAGTGTGAGCATGTCCTCATTGTATAAGTGTCTGTAAGGGATCAAAATTCTATCACCCACAGGGTGAGGTGTAGAGATTGCCAGTGTGGATGTATTAGAGATCCCCTTTTCTGTGTGAGAAGGTCTGCTCTGTGGGGTAACTTGTGGTGGATTGCCCTTGGCTAAATGCAGAAAGACGGTGGACCAGTGCTGTCTTGGCCAAAAGGGGGGTCACAACAAGATTTTTGGTCTGTCCTGCTGAATTTTCAGTAGGACTTTCTGAAGAAGTGGGAAGGGGCAATGCATAAAGAAACACCCCCTTCCAGGAGATTGAAAAGGTGTCCGCTGCCCTCATCAGAGGGCTGGTCACCCTGGTGCAAAAGTTTGGAAGTTGTCTGCTCATGGGAAAGGCAAACAGATCTATTTGAGGTGTACCCCATCTGTGGACTATGTCTAAGAACACATCCCTGTTTACCTGCTTAAGGTGTCTGCCTGAGAATTCTGTTCTGAAGGTATGTACACTGCTTGAAGTGTGACTCCCTGTTTTATGGTCAGCTCCCACACTAGGAGAGTTAGTCTGCATAGCAAATATGACTTTATTCCACCCTGTTTGTTGACATACCACAGAACTGTAGTGTTGTCTGTGAACAGTTTCAATGGGTCTTGTTTCAGTGCTGGCTGAAAGGCTTCAGGGCCAAAATAATTGCTCTCATCTCTCTGACATTGATATGCTCCTGTTTGGTGGAGTTTGGTCAAGTACACTGGACTTTTCCGGAGCCCATAGCTGCTCCCCATCCCAGGTCTGAAGCATCCGTGTACATTTCCTGTACTGGCAGGGGGACTTGAAGAGGTAGACCTGGGTTGTAACTCACCTGATTCAACCACCATTGAAACTCTTTCTTGAGGCAAGGTAAGAAGGGGATCTTGAACTCCACAGAATGAGAGTGCTGATTCCATATGGATCTTAGGTGCCATTGTAGCTTCCTCATGTGAAGTCTTGCAATGGTAACATGGGAATGGTCGATGCCATGTGGCCCAGGAGCCTGAGGTACTGCCTGGCAGTCAATTCTGTGGTCTGAAGGACAGCAAGCAGGTACTGCCTAAGTTTTCCACCTTTTGGGGAGGTAGGAAGGCCTTCATGATATCTGTCTGGATCCTGCATACCAAGAAGACAAGGTCCTGAGAGGGGGTCATGTTGGACTTGGGATAATTTACCTTGAAACCCAGTGCATGTAGGATGGAGAGAGCTGTCTGTAGATGGAGATGGAGGGATTCTTTGCAATCTGCCTGAATATGGAGGTCATCTAGGTAAGGGAAAATCTTAAAACCTTGGGTCCTGCAGAAGGCCACCACTGGTGCCAGGCATGTGGTGAAGACTCTTGGTGCTGTAGAAAGACCAAAGGGCAAGGCCAAGAATTGATAATGTGAGGAGGCCACAGAAAAATGCAGGTATCTCTTGAAATTGGGCCTTATGGAGATATGAAGGTAGGCATTTTTGATGTCCAGGGTGGCTATGAACCCCTGAGGCAAGATCAAAGTGAAAATGGTTTGCAAGGTGAGCATCCAAAAGGTGGCCACTTGCAGGAAAAGATTTAGGTGGGAGAGATCAAGGATTTGTCTCCAGGGGCCATCTTGCTTTGGGACTAGGAAGAGCCTGGAATAAAATCCTTTTCCCTTTTCTGTTGGAGGGACAGGTTGAATAGTACCCTGGGCAATGAGGCTGTCTAGAACTAGTTGAAAGAGGGATAGGTGCTCTTTGGGGGGGGGGGCTGAGGAATACCTCTCCAAGACGAAGTAGTGATTCAAATCATAAAATAATCCTTTCTGTTATGGATAGGACCCACTTGTATGTAGTGATGTTTTTACACACAAGAAGACAGTGAGACAGCCTTAATGACAGGGAGATGGAGTGGGCGGGGGGGGGGGGTTCAAGAGTGGCAGGTAGTCACAGACTACCTGCCCTGTCTTGAAATTGAGGCTTCTCTGTAGACGTCCGGAAGGAGTAGTTTGCTTTCTTACAGTTTTCCTGGGCCTACAGTGAGGGGTGGGAGCAGAATGCTTCCTGATAAAGTGACATTTAGCAGGTTAGTTCCTATGAAACTTGGGGATAGGAGAAAAGTACATTTGTGTACACTTACCATAAATGTAGATGTTCAAGTATATTCAATGTTGCAGTCATCACTTTTGGGTTATCTGCTTGCAGTAACCCTCAGTTGGCCTGATTAACAAAGTCTTGGGTCCTGCGTTGGTTGCTGTCCCTTCTTCCAGGACATCAGGTCATCAGGGGTATAAAACATGCAGCCGACGCCATTACATCAGTTTTTCTTGCTCCAGCTGTCAGGTGCCCCCTTAATGGGAAGCAATTAAAACTATAAATATACAAGGTTATACCTCCAACAAAAAAAGCAAATACACCAAAAAGCTTTTGAAGATAGTAAAGGAAACTAGAGGTATATCCAAAAAAGGAAAAAGAAGGGGGCTGGAGAGAGGGTAACCAGCACTGCAACAGTGAATACACTCGAACATCTACATTTATGGTAAGTGTATACAACTGTACTATGTTATTCGTGTTTCACTGTTGCAGTCATCACTTTTGGGTAGATTCCCAAAGCTAGGGATGGAAGGAGGAATTTAAATAGAATTAGGACCAGCTAAAAGGCGCTGCAAGACTGCAGTGACAAAACCAGCTCTGGATTTAGAGAAAATTGGCAGATGGTAATGCTTGGTGAAAGTATATACAGAACTCCAAGTAGCAGCTTCTAGGATGTCCCTGGTAGGGACGCCTCTGAGAAAAGCTGTAGAAGTAGATGTAGCCCTGGTAGAGTGGGGTCTGATCCCATGTGGGCTAGGTTTTCCATGGTGTTTGTAGCAAAAAAGAATGCAATGGCCTATCCATTTTGAAATGGTTTGCTTTGAAATAGCCTTCCCCTCTGCCCCTGCAGCAAATGCCACCAGCAGTTGATCAGCTTTCCTTTGAGGTTTAGTTCTGTCCAAGTAGAATCTAAGTTGTCTGTGCACATCTAAGGAGTGCAGAATCCGTTCCCCTTTGTTCTGTGGATTAGGAAAGAAGGTTGGCAAATGTATGGACTGATTAAGGGCCACACTGGATACCACCTTGGGCAAGAAGGAGGGATTGGTCCGGAGGGACACCCTATCCACATGAAAGATGATGAAAGGCTCCACTGCCATGAGGGCCTGTAATTTAGATACCATTCTTGCTGAAGTGATTGCTAAAATTAAAGCTGTTTTCCAAGAAAGGAATTTTAAGTCTGCACTGGCCGCTGGCTTAAAAGGAGGAAGGGTGAGCTTTTCCAATACAAAGTTGAGGTCCCAGGCTGGCGTTGGAGCTCTCCTGGGTGGTCGTAGATTTTTGGCTCCTCTGAGGAACTGCTTAAGCAGTGGATGAGAGAAGAGGGGAGGTTCTGTGTTATAATGAGCTGAGATGTCTGAGGCGTGAATTTTGATGGAGGAGAAGGACAGGCCCTTATGATGCATCTCAATTAAGTATTGTAAGATCTGAGGTAAATTGGGCACTGCTGTGCTAATCCCTTGAGATTAGTTCCAGGCACAGAATCTTTTTTGTTTTTCAGAGTAAGACTTTCTGGTACTAGGCCTCCTTGCCTCTAAAATGATATCCATCACTGGTTTACTGAGGGATGGTAAAGGAGAAATTATGTAATTACCAGGCTGCTAGATTCAGTGTTTGAAGTTGAGGATGCAGAATTTGGTTCTTCTGCTGAGACAATAGAGTAGGAGTCTGAGGCAGGAGCCATGGGGCCCACAGTGACACACTGCACAAGAGGGGGTACCAGTGTTGGCATGGCCACTCTGGTGCAATCAAAATCGTCCTTGGTTTATCTTGTTAGATCTTTAGTAGTACTTTGGAGAGCAGAGGCAGAGGAGGAAAGGCATAAACGGATAGGTTTTTCCAGCTGAAGGGCAGAGCATCCACTTTCCAAGCTTATTTGTGGGGAGTCCTTGTGCAGAATTTGTCCAACTGATAGTTTTGGGGGGAGGCAAATAGGTCTATATCTGGGCTTCCCCATTTGCTTGTCAACATGTTGAAAATCCTTGGTTCCAGTTTCCACACGTGTGGGTCCATGAGGTTTCTGCTTAGTTCATCTGCCAGTGTATTTTGTTTTCCTGGCAGGAGCTGAGCTTGTAAATGTACCTGATAACTCAGGACTGTGTTCCACAATGCCATGGCTAGTCGGCAGAGGGTGTAAGAATGTGTACCCCCTGCTTGTTTATGTACCACATAACAGTGGTGTTGTCCATCTTTACCATTAGTTGTCCTGGAAGAATGTGGTCCTTGAAGGATGTCAGAGCATTCTGTATAGCTAACATTCAATTTTGATTGATATGCAGGTGCATTTGACTTGGGTTCCATTTGCCCTGAATGCACTTCCCTGCCAGGTGAGCCCCCCATGCATAGTCTGATGCATCTCTTGTTAGGGTTTGGGCAGCAGGGGGTGGTGTGAAAGGTAGTCCCTTGTTTTGGTGGCAGGCCTCTGCCCACCAAAGGAACTCTAGGCGTAGGCAAGTTATGATAGAGATCATTGCTTCTAGATCCTGAGAATGTTGACACCATAGGCTTTTTAGAGAACATTGTAGTTTCCTCATATGCAGTCTTGCATATGGAATTAGAAGAATGCAGGAGGCCATGAACCCCAAGCTTGCAGTATTTGTCTTGCAGATAGCACGTTTTTTGTGGCCACTTGTTTGAAGTAGGGTGTCAAATTAATTTGTTTCTCTGGCATGAGATAAGCCATCTGGGAAGTTGTATTCAAGCTTGCTCCCAGGAATATAATTTGGTGACTGGGTACAAGATGTAATTTCTTTTCATTTATGGTGTACCCCTGACAAGTTAGCACCTTTTGTACAAATGTCAGATGATTCAAATGTATGTCCTGGCTTTCTGCCTGAATTAGACAATCTTCCAGGTATGGGTATATTTTAATATTTCTTTGCCTGGAAAAAGCAATGACTGGAGCTAGGCACTTTGTGAATACCCTGGGCGCAGTAGATAAGCCAAAGGGCAGTGCAGAGAACTGATAATGCATGTAGCCTGCTTTGAAGTGCAGGTATTTTCTGCAAGATTCCCTGATTGGGATGTGCAGATAGGCTTCCTTTAGATCCAGTGTTGCCAACCAGGCATCCTTGCCCAGCATAGGAAGCAACTGGAGAAGGGTTAGCATTTTGAATTTTGAGATCACCGAAAAGGTGTTTAGGATAGAAAGGTCCAGGATAGGACACCATGAGTTGTCTTTTCTGGGTACCAGGAAAAGTCTTGAATAGAAACCTTGTCCCTTTTCCTCTTCTGGTACAGTCTGAATAGCCCTTATGCGTAAGAGAGAGAGTACTTGCTTTTGAGCCTCTTCCCATTGATTTGGGGGTAGATTTTCCCAACTGTTTGGGGTTGGTAATGTGTGGAGGTTAAATTTGTATCCTTGGGAAACTATATATCTGAAGTAGGGAGTTCATTTGTCAGCAACCTGTGGGTCTTGGATCCGATATCGGATCCGAGCTGGCAACTTGTTTCAAGCTAATGGATCCGAGCTCCTAGCTCCTCCCCTCACCCATAATCCCCTGCTAACCTTCCATGACCTCCGATCTAGTTTGCCGCGCTTGTGGATAGCTGGATACTTGTGAGCTCGTATAGTGCTGGGCAGTTAAGTCCTATTTTCTGTCACTTTCAAAATTTTTTCACTAAAATTTTTAAGTGTGTAAGTGTTAGGTTCCCTTTATAGTATAAATATTTTATTTTAAGTAGTTTTCCCTCCCCTTCGCTGGTCGTTAGAGTGTGTGTGTTGGTGTTGTGTTTTTTGGGGCCTGTGTGTGTGTGTTACTTATTTTTCTTTAAGTATGACTGAGGCCCCAAAAGCCATCTTTTCTAAATGTACCGAGTGTGGCCATAAGCTCTCCCCGGCTGATGGCCACGCCTGCTCGTGCCTTGGGGTTGAACACCTCTCCTCAGACTGTACCATTTGTGCAGCGTTCAACCCCAGGGCACTGAAAGAGCGGAGGTCGAAGCTGGTCTTGGTGGGACTTTTACCCCCAGACTCGGCTCCGGCCTCCGCTGCTCCCGTGGCTCCACCACAGCCTGTGGTTGCTGCCATTCCTGCCACCTTCCTCCGTCTGGGATTCAAACTCCCGCTAAAATGTCAGAGGACAGGGAGGCCAGGAGGGAGAACCGGAGGGAGAAGCACCACAAGTGGCGGGCAGAGACCTCCGTTTCGGCCCCGCCAGCTAAGCGGGCTTCTCCCTCCACTGCTTCTAGGTCTCCTCCTCCTCGGCTCCGATCCCCTTGTTTCTCCCTGGGGCCCGAGGAGGAGGAGGCCCGATCTTCATCGAGGTCATCGAGGCGGCATTCCAGGCCTGCCTCGGTGACCTCTTCGAGATCTACATTTAGTATGTCTGATGCAGACTTGGACCGGATGATGCGAACGTTCATCCAGGCCCAGCTGCAGATGGGAGTGCTCCTGCCTCCCCCCCCCCCTTCGGGGGAGAGCTCGACACCCTTTTTACATCCTATTGCTCCTTCTCCGACCCGCTATCCGGGTTCGGAGCATTCAGAGCCGGGCAGCGTTGGAGCCGGGGGTGGGTCGGTGCCGACAGCACTCGGTACTTCGGATCCGACCCTGCCCTCGAGCCTGTCGGATCCGACCTCTCGGAGCCGTGGGCCGAGCTTCGGATCCGTGGGATTCAGTGTGCCTTTGGCTCCGTCCAGGTCGGAGCGCACTGGTCCTTCGGATCCGATGGTCTCGGCGCCGGTTCCGATCCCTTCATTGGATCCGAGTGGGAGCCGACTTTCGGATCCAAGAGACAGTGGTTCTCCCTCGGCCTTCGATGTTGTGGAGAGGGGTCTGTTGAGAGCATCCGGACCCCCGGTCCTTGTCTCGGCTCCTCCCTGCACTCCCTCTCTGCTGGGCCAGGCTTCCATCACCCGGCCAAAGTGACAGCCTGCTTCAATGTCCCAGATGGTTCCATTGGAACAAGATGTTGCTGGCGAGGCCTCCTCGGACAGCCCCACCCGAGGAAGTGCCCCGCAAGCATAAGTGCAAGAGGAGGCACGTGGACTCCCCTGAGTCCTTAACCGAGGACACGGACTTGGAGGAAGGGGAAGGCTCCCCAAGATCGCCCCCTTGAGGATGTCTCCTTTGGAGACATCATGGAGATGCTGAGGATCAGAGGTGGGTGGTCTGCCCCCAAGTCTTCCTCTGATGAGTCCGTGTTTCTGGAGGCATTCAAAGCAGGCCCGTCTACCTCTTGGGTGTAGTCCATCCACCGAGCAAGGAGTCTCGCTCGATGGACCGCTTAGGGAAGCGAGTTTTTAGTGCAGCGACCTTCGGTAAGGTCTCTGAACTATATGGCACATGTCATCAGGATGCAGCGGGATCTTATCAAAGAATACGCTGCCTCCCCCCCGAGTCCATGTCGGCAGATGACAAGCAATTGTACTCCACCCGAATGGCCACTCTGAGATCAATTTCAAATACCTCTATGCGGCTATTGTCCCACGCCACAGAGGGAGCCGCTAGGGCTAGCGGAGCAGGCCTAGTCATGAGACGTCAGGCCTGGCTCCGTCATTGTGACTTTGCAGAGCCTTTTAAAGCATCCTTTGCGAACGCCCCTTTCGATGGTTCTGCCCTGTTTGGCAAAACGGTTCGCGAGACACTTGTCCAGAGCGAGAAGGATGGGAAGACGTTGTCTGCCGTCGGAGTCCGCTTCTCTGCACCCCAGCGGTCCTTTTCAAAGAACCAAAAGGGTCAGAAGAAGATGTGGTTCCGGAAATCGCAACATTCCCAACCCGCTCCGGACAACCAGTCCTACCGTGGCAGAGGAGGACAGGGAGGACGCCGCCCCAGGGGTACAGGGGCTCCGAGAAACTTTGGGTCCAGAGAACTTTTCTCTGAGCGGCCCGCGCAGCAGCCCTGAAGGGTTGCCCGGCTGCTCCACTCTGGAGGCAGTCGGGGGGCGCTTCTCGGAACACCTAGCGGCATGGGAGTCCATCACGACAGACCGCTGGGTGCTTCGCATTATATTCAGAGGGTACAAAATACCAATACTCCATGAACCCAAATTCAAAAACCTCCCTGATGTACCACCCGATCAGAGGGAGGCCACAGCCGCAGAAATTCAGCAGCTGCTAAGAAAAAGAGCCATCCAGCCTGTCCCCCAAGACCAGCTCGGATTAGGGTTCTACTCCAGGTTCTTTTTGGTGCCAAAAAAGACGGGGGACTTGAGACCGATTCTAGACCTTTCCCGCTTGAACCTGTCAGTAACCAAGGAAAAATTCCGAATGGTCACTTTTCAATCTATTCTCCCCCTTCTAAGGGAGAACAACTGGATGTGCTCTATAGACCTCAAGGATGCGTACTACCACATTCTAATGGACAGACGATCCAGGAGGTTCCTCCGCTTCCGGCTGGGAGCCAGTCACTACCAGTTCAGGGTCCTTCCCTTTGGCCTCACCACAGCCCCCAGGGTGTTCACCAAGGTATTAGCAGTGATTGCGGCCCACCTGAGACTCCAGGGAATACAGGTCTTTCCGTACCTGGACGACTGGCTCCTGACCGCTCCAACAAGGCATCTACTTTGCTCAGCCAGAGACATCTTTCTCCGCCTAGCCCCACAGTTAGGCATCACCATCAATGCCGACAAATCCCTTCTGGCCCCAACACAAGTCATAGAATTCATAGGTGCCAGAATAGACACCAGAGAGCTACGAGCCTTTCTAACTTCCGAGAGAATCCGGAATTTGCAACTCCATGTGCGGGCTATCCTTCAATCAGAGACTTTACCAGCGGAATTGGTCCTGAGGGCACTAGGCTCCATGGCGGCAGCGATTACGCTCCTTCCATGCGCCCGTCTGAACATGCGGGTACTGCAATGAACACTTCTAGTGCAATGGTCTTTTCTATCCCTTCCTCTTCACCACCCCATTGCTATCAGCAAGGCTTGCAGGAGGGCTCTACTATGGTAGCCTCAGACCTCCATACGGGCTGTCCCTTCTGCACCTCTCCCCCTCTCGCCACGGTGACCATGGATGCCTCCCGCCTCGGGGGGGGGGGCATTATTCAGGAAGGATGGTCCAAGGCACATGGAATGACACACAGACCTCCCTGCATATCAACATTCTGGAGATGAGAGCGGTGCTGTTCGCGTTGCAAGCACTTCAGGATCTCCTCCCCATAGGAACGATTGCAATTCAGTCATACAACATGTCAGTTGTCTGGTACATCAACAAACAGGGGGGAACCAGATCTTACCCTCTATGCCGCGAAGCCATGAGAGTGTGGGAATGGGCAATCTCCACCTCTGATTGCAACGCACATTCCGGGACGGACCAACATCCTAGTGGACAAACTCAGTCGCACCCTTCTTACCCCATACGAGTGGTCTCTCAATCCACTAGTAGCGAAGCAGATATTCGCAATATGGGGACAACCCTGCTGCGATCTTTTTGCGTCTCTATCAAACACCAAATGCGGCAATTTCTTCACTCTAATCCCCCCTCCAGGGGAAACTTCAAGAGACGCTCTGGTGCATGCTTGGCCACCCTGTCTACTTTATGCCTATCCTCCTCTACCCCTGATGCTACAACTCTTACAGAAAGCCTCACGGTTGGGGAGCAGAATGATCCTCATTGCCCCATTCTGGCCTCGGCAAATTTGGTTCCCTTACCTATGGTCTCACCTTGTGAATCCTCCTTGGATTCTAGATCCCAGTCCGGATCTCATCTCCCATCCGTCGAACTTACCGACCCCAAACCCGGACAATCTGAAACTGACAGCTTGGTTGCTCCAGTTCCACTCCTAGTTAGGACTCCCGGTATCTCTTCACCAGTCAAAGCCATCCTTGTGGCAGCATAAGCCCTCCACCAGGAAAGTGTACGCAGTAAATGGAAGCGTTTTCCATCTGGGCGGAGCATCATGATCTAGATCCCTTTACGGCTCCTCTTCCGTCCATATTAGACTTCCTAACCGAACTCTTTCAGGAAGGTGCTAGTTGTTCAACTGTCAAAGTGCAATTGGCAGCCATATCACATTACCATGTGGGACAGGATACAGGGCCTTTGATGTCGGCCAAGTTGTGTAAAACCTTTCTCAAGGGCACCTTCTTACTTAGACCCCCTATAAAGGAAGCCGTGCCACCATGGGATCTTTCACTAGTTCTTCAAGCCTTGACTGCTCCACCTTTTGAACCCGCTGCTTCAGTAGATCTCAAATTCTTGTCTTGGAAAACAGCATTCCTTGTAGCCATCACTTCAGCAAAAAGAGTTTCGGAGCTTCAAGCTCTTTCTGTGAAGCCTCCTTATTTGATCTTTCACCCAGACAGAGTGTACCTCAGGATCAATCCCTCTTTTCTTCCCAAGATAGCATCAGAAACCAACATAAATCAATCCATAAATTTACCGGTTTTCTTCCCTAAATATCAGAATAAGGGAGAGTACAAGCTGCACTCATTAGATGTTCATAGGCAGCTTCGCTTTTATACCCATAGAACAGCTGGCCATAGACAATTCGACCAACTGTTCGTTTCCTTTGCCAAATTTAATTTGGGGAAAGCGATTTCAAAAGTTTCTTTATCACGCTGGATTTCTCAATGTATCCTATTGGCGTATCAAGCCTCTGGGAGACCCGCACCCGAAGGAGTTCGTGCACATTCCACTTGTTCCATCTCTACTTCTGTGGCCTTCAAGTCTAGAGTTCCATTGGATGATATTTGTTCGGCAGCCACTTGGGCTTCATCTCATACCTTTATTAACCACTACAAACTGGACGTGATTTCTAGAGGGAGAGCATCCTTTGGCTCTGTGGTGCTTCGCAATATTCTTCCATGATGGCCACCCAAGGTGCAGGTAGCTGGGAACTCTGTCCCACAGGTTGCTGACAAATGAACTCCCTACTTCAGATTAAGAAGTTATGTACTCACCATAACGTTCCATCTGAGTAGGTAGCTTCATTTGTCTGCAGCCATCCCCCCCTCCTTCCCCCTGGCCTTCTTCGGATCTATTTGTAGTTGGATACCCATTTTTCTGGGTATATATTGAGGGGCAAACTCGATCTGAGGTCATGGAGGGTTAGCAGGGGATTATGGGTGAGGGGAGGAGCTAGGAGCTCGGATCCATTAGCTTGAAACAAGTTGCCGGCTCGGATCCGATATCGGATCCAAGACCCACAGGTTGCAGACAAATGAAGCTACCTACTCAGATGGAACGTTATGG
Source organism: Protopterus annectens (assembly GCF_019279795.1). Classification (NCBI taxonomy): domain Eukaryota; kingdom Metazoa; phylum Chordata; order Ceratodontiformes; family Protopteridae; genus Protopterus; species Protopterus annectens. Next base: position 1,038,432,744 of record NC_056733.1, read on the forward strand.
TGAGTACATAACTTCTTATTAAAACCCATTTGTCCTGGGTAATGAGTTCCCAGTTTTTTTGCCTGCAAATCAATCTTTCCCCCTAAAGGAGCAATCAGTTGAGAAGGGCTTGGAAGTTTTAAAGTTAAGTCATTGAGACAATTTACCATAGGGGAGTCTTACTACTCTCTGATTTGGAAGTTGGAGCCCCCCACTGCTTAGTCCTGTGAGTACCCTGGGACTGAAGTCTGGGTGTTCTGCTGGTTCTGGGTTTGAGCTGAGAAGGCCTGGAAGAGGCAGGAAAGGACCAATTCTTAGAGGACCAATGCCTTCTACATTTTGGAGGCTGTACTTGTAGGAAATCTTTAACAATTTGCATAGATTTAGCTTTTTCCTCCATCTTTTTAAGTACTACTTCTGCTTTGTTGCCAAACAGGCGTTCCTGATTTACGGGAGCATCCAGCAATTTAGCTTTAACATGATCTGGCAAAGATTGCTCCTTAAGCCAAGCATGCCTTCTAAGTACAGACCCAGTGACAGCAGCCCTGAAAGATGACTCTAGTAAATCAAAACCAAATTGCAAAGTATGTTTTCCAACTTGTTCAGCAGAATGCATTAAATCCTGTAAATCCTTATTTTCAGCACAGTCAGGAATCAAAACCATTTTCTGTTTAAGCAACCAGTAATATGCTGTTGGTACTTTAACATATGAAACTGTAAGTTTAAGGCCCTAATAGCCAAGGTTGCAGAAGTGTATACCTTTTTACCCCATTTATCTAGCGCCCTGGAATCTCTATCAGAGGGGGGTAGGATTTTTGGCAGTAGTAACCTTAATGCCCTTGGGTCCCTGTGAAATAGTCTCAGGATCCGCAGTAGGATTTTTAAAAAGGAACTTGTGAGAGTCAGGAATCCTGTAATATCTATCAGGTTTTCTGGGTGCAGGAGGTAAAGAGTCAGGGGGCAAGCTAGACTCCGAAAAGGCATCATCAACAATGTCTAGTACAGGGGGGATAGCTAAAGGCCTGTGCTAGGGCAGGAGTAAGAAATCCCTAAGCCTCTTTTTAGAATCAGAGTAATCCTGGCCTTCCCAGCGAAAATGCCCCCTAAGAGTATGCAAGGTTTCTCCAAGAGAAATCCTCTGGAGGGGAAGCAGAGGGAACAGAGTCCTCTGCATCAGAATCCTCATAGATAGATAAGGGTAAATCCTGGTCATCAGACGAAACAGAAATTTCAGAATCCTGATTAGAAGTATCATAAGCAAATTCAGTTCTAGGGTTCTTAGAGGGGGAAGGTTGGCTTCCCCTGATTAAAGAAATAAGGTCTTCAGCCATTCTTATAATTTGTTTCTTAGGCATAGAGGCCTGACCATGTGGTCTGGGTGTCGGTTTTCTAGGCATGGTTCGAGTTTTAGGCCTTGAAGAAGAAGATGGCGTTGGTTTAATATGCAAGTCAGTAGGCCTGAATACACCCTCAGATGCCGGTGCCTGCACAGCGGCTCTGGACCCATCCAAGGTAGAGACATCCGCAGGTTCCACAGTTGAAGCATCTCACAGCATACCGGACTCCGAATGAGTCTCGGTAGATGCCTGCGAATCTGAAGTAGTGGGTTTCAGGGGCTGCGAAAGCGCCTCACTGAGTACCGGCGAACTAGCGACTGGCTTAGAAGAAGCGTCATCGGCAGTTTTGGACCTAGGCAGTCTGTCTTTATCTTTGCATTTTTTCTGAATGTTGGTAGTTGGATGGCTTACCAAAGACATATCTGGATAATTGAACTGAGCACCAAAATATTTAAAAGCGAAAATATACTGATGACGGATATAGTTCGTTGTTTAAATAAGGCACAAAACCGACAGCGAGGCACGTCATGGTCAGGGCCTAGTACAGTACGAATGAAAATCTTTATGAGGTATTTGCTTTCCACAAAAGTAATGCAATTATTTACTTTTACTGACATCGGTTTGGAGCAAGAAAAGTTTCCCCAATGGGGTACTTAGCTTTTAGTTGAAGACTTCGGTTCTGAAACTCAAAAACGAAAATTTCAGGAGTCGGCCAACCGGCACTTGCGAACTGCTTCTGCTTTGGGCACCGCACGGCAAGAAAGACTGATGCAATGGCGTTGGCTGCATTTTTTATACCCCTGACGTCATGGATGAAGGGACAGCAACCGATGCAGGACTCGAGACTTTGTTAATCAGGTCGACTGAGGGCTACTGCAAGCAGATAACCCAAATGTGATGACTGCAACAGTGAAACATGAAGAACATCACCGCCAGTAAAAAGTAAATACCATTTCCGTAAGATATGGGCAAAAGAGAGAATAGGTAGAAAGTATATAAAGACAGGGGGCTGGAGGGAGGGTAACTAGGACTGCAAGATGAATACACTCGAACATCTACATTTATGGTAAGTGTACACAACTGTACTATGTTTTTCGTGTTTCACTGTTGCAGTCATCACACTTGGGTTGATTCCCAAAGCTGAGGAACGGTGGAAGCAGTCAAGAAGTAGTAGGGCTGGCTAGCAGGCCTTGTAAGACTGCTGTGGCAAATATAGCTCTGGATTTAGAAAAGATAGGTAAGTGGTAATGCTTGGTGAAGGTGTGTACAGAACACCAGGTTGCAGCTTCCAGGATGTCCCTGGTAGGGTCTCCCTTGATAAAAGCTGTAGAGGTTGAGGTAGCCCTAGTGGATTGAGGCATGATCCCCTGTGGGGTAGGTTTCCCATGGTGTTTGTAGTAGAAATGGATGCAGTGTGCTAGCCATTTAGAAATGGATTGTTTTGAAATGGCCTTGCCATCTGCCACTGTAGCAAAGCTGACTAGCAGCTGGTCAGATTTTCTGAAAGGTTTAGTCCTGTCAAGGTAGAACCTGAGTTGTCTGTGCACATCCAAGGAGTGCAGGATCCTTTCCCCTTTATTCTGAGGATTAGGAAAAAAGGTTGGCAAATGGATGGATTGGTTTAAAGCCACACTGGATACCACCTTGGGCATAAAGGATAGGTTAGTCCTGAGGGAAACCCTGTCCGCATGGAAGATAATGAAGGGCTGCACAGCCATAAGGGCCTGTAACTCAGACGCTCTTCTTTCTGAAGTGATGGCTAGCAGTAAGGCTGTTTTCCAAGAGAGGAATTTTAACTCTACTGTAGCAGCAGGCTCAAAAGGGGAAATTGTGAGCTTCTCTAGTACAAAGTTAAGGTCCCAGGCAGGAGTGAGAGCTCTCCTTGGGGGTCTTAAATTGTTAGCTCCTCTCAGGAACTGTTTGATCATAGGGTGAGAGAAGAGGGGTGGCTGAATATTGTAATGAGCTGAGACGGCAGAGGCATGAATCTTAATTGATGAGAAGGACAGGCCTTTGTGGAGCAGCTCTGCTAGGTAATCTAGGATTTGAGGCAAGGAGGGCATGGCTGTGTTCTTCCCTTGAGACTGGCTCCAAGAACATTATCTATTCCACTTTTCTGAATAGGATTTCCTAGTACTGGGCCTCCCGGCCTCAATCACCTGTTTGCTGAAGGTTGCTGGTGATGTATTCAGGGAATAAACCAGACTGCCAGGTTCAGGGTTTGCAGCTGAGGATGCAAAATCTGTCCCTCCTGCTGGGACAGCAGAGAGGGGGTCTGATGTAGGTGCCAGGGAGGCACTGCTGTCAGACTGCATAGGAGTGGGTACCAGTGCTGGTGTGGCCAGTCTGGTGTAATAAGGATTGTTCTTGGCCTGGCCTGTTTGATCTTGAGGAGTACTTTTGGAAGGAGGGGCAGAGGGGGAAAGGCACAGATAGAGAGGTTTCCCATGTGAAGGATAGGGCATCCACTTTCCAAGCGTGGCTATACGGAATTCTTGTGCAAAATTTGTTTAGTTGATGGTTTTGGAGGGACGCAAAGAGGTCCACCTCTGGTGTCCCCCACCTGTGTATTAGAAGTTTGAATGAGTTTGATTCCAGTTTCCACTCATATGGGTCCATTAGATTTCTGTTTAAGTCGTCTGCCAGTGAATTTTGTTTGCCTGGCAGGAATTGAGCTTGCAGGTGCACTTGGTTGCTTAAGGCTGTGTTCCACAGAGCCATGGCTAACCTGCAGATTGGGTAGGAGTGAGTTCTCCCCTGCTTGTTTATGTACCACATAACTGTGGTGTTGTCTGTCTTTATCAGGAGTTGTCCTGGCAGGATAAGGTATTTGAAGGCTGTCAGTGCATTCTGTACAGCTAACATTTCTTTTTGATTGATATGCAGGTGAATTTGTCCTGGGTTCCATTTGCCTTGAATGCATTTGCCTGCCATGTGAGCCCCCCATGCATAGTCTGATGCATCTGTTGTCAGAGTTTGGACGGTAGAGGCTTGTGAGAAAGGGAGTCCCTTGTTGTGGTTGCAAGCCTCTGCCCCCCAAAGAAACTCTGTCCTTAGGCAAGGAATGATAGGAATCACTGTTTCCAGGTCCTGGGAGTGTTGACACCAGAGACTTTTTAAGTACCATTTAAGTTTCCTCATATGCAGTCTTGCATATGGCTTCAGTAGAATACACGAGGCCATGAACCCTAGGGCTTGCAGTATTTTTCTTGCAGATAGCTGGATTTGGGTGGCTAGTAGTTTGAAATAAGTTGTCAAATAAACCTGCTTTTCTGGAGTGAGAAATGCCATCTGGGAAGTTGTGTTCAAGCTTGTTCCCAGGAATACAATCTTTTGGCTGGGTACCAGATGTAATTTCTTTTCGTTGATGGCATACCCCAGAGAAGTTAGGAGTCTCTTTACAAACATCAGGTGCTGAAGTAGCAATTTCTGAATGTCAGCCTGAATCATTGATATGCAGGTGAATTTGTCCTGGGTTCCATTTGCCTTGAATGCATTTGCCTGCCATGTGAGCCCCCCATGCATAGTCTGATGCATCTGTTGTCAGAGTTTGGACGGTAGAGGCTTGTGAGAAAGGGAGTCCCTTGTTGTGGTTGCAAGCCTCTGCCCCCCAAAGAAACTCTGTCCTTAGGCAAGGAATGATAGGAATCACTGTTTCCAGGTCCTGGGAGTGTTGACACCAGAGACTTTTTAAGTACCATTTAAGTTTCCTCATATGCAGTCTTGCATATGGCTTCAGTAGAATACACGAGGCCATGAACCCTAGGGCTTGCAGTATTTTTCTTGCAGATAGCTGGATTTGGGTGGCTAGTAGTTTGAAATAAGTTGTCAAATAAACCTGCTTTCCTGGAGTGAGAAATGCCATCTGGGAAGTTGTGTTCAAGCTTGTTCCCAGGAATACAATATTTTGGCTGGGTACCAGATGTAATTTCTTTTCGTTGATGGCATACCCCAGAGAAGTTAGGAGTCTCTTTACAAACATCAGGTGCTGAAGTAGCAATTTCTGAATGTCAGCCTGAATCAAGCAATCGTCCAAGTATGAGTAAATTTGAATATTTCTCTGCCTGCAGTAAGCAATGGCTGGAGTCAGGTACTTTGTGAATACCCTGGGCGCAGTAGATAAGCCAAAGGGAAGTGCAGAGAACTGATAATGCATAGAGCCTGCCCTGAAACGTAGATATTTCCTGCAAGATTCCCTTATGGGGATGTGCAGATAAGCTTCTTTTAAGTCTAGGGTGACTAGCCAGGAGTACTTGGCTAGCATAGGAAGGAGCTGCTGTAGTGTAAGCATTTTGAATTTTGGTACCACCAGGAAGGTGTTTAGGGATGACAGATCCAGAATAGGGCACCAAGAGTTCTCTTTCCTGGTCACCAGGAACAGCCTGGAGTAGAAACCCTGTCCCCTTTACTCTGTTGGCACAGGTTGAACAGCCCTAATACTGAGAAGAGAAAGTATTTGCTTTTGGGCCTCTGTCCACTGGTTTGGAGGAAGGTCTGGCAATCCACTAGGGGATGGCAGAGAGTGGAAATAGAATCTGTATCCCTAGGATACAGTGTTTAAGACCCTTTGGTCCTGGGTAATGTACTCCCAGTTTTTTGCATGCAGGGCGAGTTTTCCTCCTAGGAATGCAAGTACTTGGGCATGGCTGGGAAGGATTAAAGACGAGTCATTGTGAACTTTTTCCATAGAGGGGTGGCTTACCACTCCCAGTTTTTGAGGAGGGAGCACTCCATTGTTTAGATCTGTGCATACCCTGAGACTGTAGTCTTTGTGGTCTGTTGTCCCTGGGTTTGGGCTGAGAAGGTCTGGAAGGGACTGGAAAGGACCAGTTTTTTGAAAGCCAATGCCTACTGAATCTAGGTGGCTGTACCTGTAAGAAATCTTTAACGGTTTGCATGGATTTAGCTTTTTCCTCGATCTTTTTAAGAACTTCTTCTGCTTTAGAGCCAAACAAACATTATTGGTTTAATAGAGCATCAAGTAATTTTGCCTTGACATGGTCTGGCAAGATTTGTTCCTTCAGCCAAGCATGCCTTCTCAAAATAGACCCAGTGACAGCAGCCCTACAAGATGCTTCTAAGGCATCAAAACCACACTGCAAAGTATGTTTACCAACAATGCATTAAGTCTTTTAAGTCTTTATTTTCTGCACAATCAGGAATCAACAACATTTTTTGTTTAATTAGATCAATATGCTGCTGGTACTTCAACATGTGAAACTGGCAATTTAAAGCCCTGACAGCAAGAGTTGCAGAGGTATAAACCTTCTTACCCCATCTGTCTAGAGCCCTAGAATCCCTGTCCGAAGGAGTAGGGTTTTTGGCTGTAGAAACCTTAATACCTTTAGGTCCCTGGGAAATGGTCTCCGGATCCGCAGTGGGATTTTTAAAGAGAAATTTGTGAGTCAGGTACTCTGTAGCATCCGTCAGACTTTCTAGGAGCAGGTGGTACAGTATTAGGGGTAAGACTGGATTCCATGAAGACATCATCTGCAATATCCAGAACAGGGGGAATAGCTAGAGGCCTATGCTGAGGCAAGCCTAAAAATTCCCTGAGTCTCTTTTTGGACTGTGGGTAGTTCTGGCATTCCCAGCGGAAATGCTCTCTTAGGGTATGCAAGGTTTCACCGAAAGAAAGGTCCTCTGGGGGGAGGCTGAGGGAATTGAATCTTCTGCATCTGAGTCCTCATAGGTAGATAAGGGTATGTCCTGGTAATCACAAGGGTCAGAGTCATCAGACTCATGTTCTGAAGAATCAGAATGAAAATCAATTATTTGTCTTTAATTAAAGTAATAAGGTCTTCAGCCTTTCTCAGCATTTGTTTCTGTGGCATGGGAGCTTGAGAATGTGCTTTGGTCATCAGTTTCCTATGCGTAGTGAGAACTCTGGACCTGAGAAATTCGACAGATGTAGTCATTAACAAAGTAGTCGGTTTGATATGAACATCGGAAGGTCTGAATACACCCTCAGAAGTTGGTGCCTGCACAGCGGCTCCGGACCCATCCAAGGTAGAGACATCTGCAGGTTCCATAGCCGAAGAAGCATCTCGCGGCATACCAAACTCCAAATGGATCTCAGTAGAGGCCTGCAAATCTGTAGAATTGGGTAACAGGGGCTGCAAAAGCACCTCACTGAGTAATGGCGGACTGGTGACTAGCTTAATGGAAGCGGCGGCGGCGGTTTTGGACCTATGCGGTCTGCCTCTGTCTTTATCTTTGCATTTTTTCGGAAGATCAGTAGTTGGATGACTTACCGAAGCCATTTCGGAGTACGGAGAATGAGAGCAAAATAATTTAGAGACAAAAATAGCCCGACAACAAATAGTTCGGGATTGAACAAGGCACAAAACCGACAGCAAGGGATGTCGTGGTCTGGGCCTAAACAGGTGACACAGTAAGAATGAAAGTCTCTGTGATGTTATTTGCTTTCCACAGGCAAGACAATTGTTAACTTTTTCTGACATCTGTTAGAGCAAGAAAAAAGGATCCCCAACGGGGTACTTAGCTTTAGAAGACTTCAGGCTTGAAACTCGAAAAAATTAAAATTTCAGGTAGCTGCCAACTGGCACTTGCGAACTGCTTCTGCTTTGGGCTCCTGCATGGCAAGAAAAGCTGATGTAATGGCATTGGCTGCATGTTTTATACCCCTGACGTCATGGATGAGGTGACAGCATCTGATGCAGAAATCCCAAGACTCTGGTATTCGGGCTGACTGAGGGCAAACTGCAGGCAAATAACCCAAGTGTGATGACTGAACAGTGAAACATGAAGAACATCTGGACATTCTGCGAAATTCTAGATGGTTGAGAGGTATGGTCCTGGGCAACTCCTTTTGCACCATCTGGACAACCTTCTCTACTTTGTGTGGTAGTACTCTCTAGAGTTACGTTTCTTGGCATCCTTAAAAACCTTGAGCATATCTGTGGACAGCAAGTGCTTTACATGAATGAAATTAAGAACATCCAAGCAGTCAGCCTCTGAGTCTCTATACGTTCAAATGTACCACAGACTGGACTTGCATACGAGCAACTTGATGGTTAGAAGTGAGTAGCATGGCAACTGATAAACAATGTTGTCTCAGCTAGTAGGGTATCATCAGAATTATCCTGGGTCTCTCCTTGTTCACCTTCTGGAACATCCTTGGTATGAGAGGTGGTGGGGGTATGCATAAAGAAAAAGAACGTTGCACTGAAAAGAGAAATTGTCCACTACCCGCACTTTACTATATGGAATACTTGTACAATATCAGAGAAGTTGGTGGTTTTCTAGCTATGCAAACAAATCTATGTCCAGTATCCCACACCTCTTTTTTAGCCTTCTGACTACATATTTGATTAGGTACTTTCACTGGTTGCATGTCAGTTCTGCTCAGCTGGAATACAGGTTGCTGTGAAGGTCATACTTGGCAAATTGCCAGGTCCAAGGCTCAAGAGTGTTTTGCCCTGAATTTTTATGTAATATACCACTGTGTTGTCAGTCTTGGTCAGCAGAGACACTCTGCTCCTCTATAGAGGCTGAAAGGCCTGAGGACTAGGATGACTATCACTTTCCTCAGTACGATACATGTTATGTTAGGAGGCCTCAGAAGCCATGTCCAAATTATTAGTGGCTAGGGTCTGGCTGTAGTTTTCTGGGAAGAATGGCACATTTTCACCTTTTTAGCCCATTAAGCAAAGTTCTAAATAAACAGAAAGATTACAATGCCCTTGTCTAGTATGTGACAGTGTTGTACCAAACAGGTTCTTAAGATATCTCTGTATCTTTTGCATGTAGAGTCTTGCTACAAGTACAATTAGGATGACAGAGGCCATGAAGCCCTGGGTTCTGAACTTCCCGGCCATTATACAGGTCTTCTGGGTTTGTTCATAAAGTAATTATTTTACAGACATGACCTTGTATGGAGCAAGTCTGTCCTGCACTCTGTCATGCTCACAGCAAAGTTTCCCCCACAGACATTTTGGTTGTGCTACACATCATGCTGGATTTGGGATATTTATGAAAGGGGGAAAAACAGATCTCTCGTGCATTCCAAAGTGTAACTCAGTTTTTCCTCCATTTGCAACAAGTAGTTAATTATACACAGATACGTGTGTAATCTCCTTGTTTTCAGGCATGCCAGTATTGGTTTTATGCACTTGGTAAATAGTATAGGAGCAGCCTTGAACCTATAAAGCAAGAAGTTACATTGGAAATGTTGGATGACTGCTCTGAATCTGAAAAATCTGTTCTACTCTTAACAGCACTGGAATGTGGGGGTAGGCCTTGGTCTGGCCTAAGCTGGTCACAAGTGTGCTGGACATAAGCAAGGGAATGAGGGACTGCAGGGTGAGCATTCTGAATAAGTTAGAACCTGGAAAGATCCAAGCTGGGTCTACCTCAAGTATAAGAAACAGAATTCTAAGCATTATTCCACCCTGGTGGACCTCTGCAATGGCTCCTTGCTACAAATGTTGCTTCATGAGAGGGATGACTAAATTCACCTGGTCTGCTGGAATGGGGAATATCTTCATGGAGAGCCAGAAACTTGATCCTATACTCAAATAAAATTACATTTGAGTCCCAGATGTCCAAAGTGATCTTTGACCAGTTGTCTTTCAAGAGGCTAATCTGGCCTCTGAGACAGGCAAATGAATGGGGGGAATGGGATGAGGGTAAAGATGGAGTGGAAGGGGGATGAGAGTTTGGGCTGGATCATACTTAGTTGGAGGAACGCCTTCCTGGAAGATCTCTCCAATTTAACATTCTTCTTACTCTGCGACTTCAATTTTTATCAAACATTTTTCTATTTCTAACCTGTACAGTTCTTGTTTTGCATCTGTAAAAGGGCCAGTGCTTTGACAAGTACCACCAAATGTATCTCAGTAACAGTAACAGGGGCTGAAAAAGCTGTTTTTCCATATCTGTTGTCTTCCTTTGTTCTAGCCTTTTGAATATATCTTGATTCAGAGAACCAAATATTGACATATCTAACATGCAGCCCAGGATAATGGGCTAGTAGTTACTAGCATGTCTGTCTCTGTAAGAATCAGACAAAAGTTGTTAGGATCAGAAGATACAATTATTAGTGGCAGGAGATTAATTTTGCCAGTGGTAATATCCTCTGGCTTTTTGGATACTTCTGCTCTTAGTCATTTTTTTTGAGGGGCCCCTCTCTCTCTTTTTCAACCTTCTTGAGGCCAAGTTATGTAACCTTCTTAGGGTTTAAGATTCTCCCAAAGTTGGCAGAGGCTATTTGGCAGTCTGCACAGTGCCTCCAAAGATGGCAGAGGCTATTTGGTGGTCTGCACAGTGCCCCCAAAGATGGCATAGGCTATTTGGTGGTCTCCACAATGCCCCCAAAGATGGCAATGGCTACAAGGCGGTTTGCACAATGTTTTCTATTTTCTTCCAAGTAAGTCACATTCAGAACATGATATCTGTGCTTATCTGGATTTTTTAAATAAAACCCACATAAATTTGACAATCAACCATGAGATGAAGGCCTCCTTTTATACATGATCTGGGCGCTCCAACAGCTGCAATCATAATGAATTTCCAAGTCTGCATGAGGCATGCTCCAGGGAAAAAAATATATATTTTCCCACAAATTTCACCAACAAATCAGAAATTCACTCTAATAAGAACAGAAGAAGAAAAAATATTTCCCTAGTGAGGTGCTTGTAATTGTCATAAAATACAGCTGAACAGTAAATCTGGGCATAGAACTGTGTGGCCATGAACTTTTTCACCAACATGTGGTAAGTGAAGATGGAGAAGACCTGACCTTCAATGGCAGAAGCTAGAAGTGATGGAGATGAAGTGCCTGAGACAGGTAGCTGGATGCACACTACGAGACAGACAAAGAAATGAGGACATCACAGCAGAAGCCAAAGTAGCCTTGGTTGCAGAGAAGGTCAAGTACAATAGATTATGGTGGTTCTGTCATATTTGCAGAAAAGCAGAACACAATTTGGTAAAGCAGATTTAGGTAAGACAGGAGGAAGAGGTAGTAAGGACATTCAGCCAATCAGGCATGACTGTTGAAGGAAGAGGGATGGTTATGAACCAAGGAGATGTGGCCAAAGTTAGCATGACACCCTGACACTGTGTAAAATAGGAAAAAAGAGGGGATGATGATAAAAGCGAGGCAGCCACTAGGGCTGGTGGAATTCTGCACAAAAGGTTTGATCACTGCTGACTGATATGCAGTTCAGGTAATATGTTAACTGTCTTAACCCTATTGCAAATTAGGAACCTTCTACAGTAAAAAAATCAGATGTATCCATTTTCCAGTTCCTGGCGAACACAATAAAGAGCAACATGAAAAGTAAACTGAGGAAGGAGAAATAAATATTTATGAGATTTTCTAACCCGTGAAGAAGGCAAACCTCAGTGCAAGGATTCTGGGCAAGGCTGAAGTAATGGGGAACAAAGGCTGAGGATTAGAGACAGATTCTAAACATTGGTCTTACAAATTTAGAAAATTGGAAGAGTAACAGGCTTTGCATCAGCATGCATTTTTCTGAAGGATTTGAAGTCTGAAATTCTGTTATTTACTGACTTCATTTCTCTATGATTTGCTTGATAATCACAAATTTTATAAGGATCCGTCCAAAAATGTGAGGCATAAATATAGACATTTTGTGAAACTGTACTGTTGAGAAGTATGACAGCAGGTAGTTCAGACCAAATGCTTTAACAGTGACTAAACATGTCCTGTGACTTACAACTTTAACTTGATTGACAGCTGATTACATCAATAACCCAGTTTGCACTTTGTTTTACCAAATGGGATACAATTCCATGACAGCACATCAGTATCATTCTACACAAAAAAGAAAGACATACAACTGCATTTGCTGAAAAAAATTAAAATGAAGCATTTCATGCTAGGAGACACAACAGTTACACCAGTCATGCAACACATTGTTATACCTGTGCTCACTATTGTTATTTATGTCTTAGGTTGCTACATCTTGGTGGAAAGGGACATATAGCTCAATTACAGAGGACTCCACTTCTGCTAAATTAGATGTGCAGGTGTTCAAGATAACCTATCCTGTGTAAACTAGTGTTGAGAATTAATATGTGCACCTACTGTTAAATTATTGTACTTTACTGAAATGTATACTAGGTGGGAAGGTTGCTGTTGTTGTCAGTAGGGTCTTGATACAATGTTTCATGAAAAAGTAAACCATGCCAGAGCTGTCCTCCTAAAGACCATTTCAGAGTCTAAAATGCATGTATCACGATAGTACTAGTAAGCTGGGTACGTGGTTTCTTTCACCTTTATATAACTTTATTACACTGTTTAAGTATTAGTTTTTTCCATGATCATCTGTGTCAAGTCATACAGCACAACATAATTTGTTTTTAATGAGGAAAAGGATTAGCATGCACTTGGTAATGACTTTAGTTATATTCCTTGGAAAAGAAAAAGGACCCACGAATACCAGATTTTACACTGTCAAAAAACATGACTGCAGCTCATTTATGTTATTTGTGGTTTCTTGCTGAAAGTGCTAAGAATATAATTGTGATCCTTGAAACACTGAGAGTCTTCTTCTTTCGGCTTTTCCCAGTTAGGGGTCACCATAGCGGATCACCTGTCAGCTCATGATTGGTAGTGGAGATTTTATAACGTCTGTGATGGCTTGGGGGATAATGACTGGGACTATGGTGTATAGGGTCCTGGGTTTGAGACCTGCATTGCTGTTTATTTTTGGGTTGGGAGGGTAGCCTAATGGTTAAGGTGTTTGCCTTACAAACACAAGGTGCAGGGTTTGAGTCTCAAAAGGGATAATTGGCTAAGCTTAAAATGGCTCGCAAGGGCAGTTAGCTTAGTACTAACCTATGTACTTCTATCTATGTACTTCTATAATGTTGAGTTGCCAGCCCGGCACCCAACCTTCCACAGAAGGCACACACACACACATGCCAATTTAGAGTGTCCAATCCACCTACAGCATGTCTTTGGGATGAAACCGGAGCACCCAGAGGAAATCCACACAACCACAGGGAGGACATGCAAACTCCGCACAGAAGGCACCCCAGCCAAGGATCGAACCAGAGAACCTCTTGCTGTGAGGCAGCAACGCTAACCACTGCACTACCGCGAAACACCGAGAGTAACTGTATGAAAAGGGAAAGATTTACAAGTACAAGATGGCATGTAGTACCTCAGAGTATTACACTTAATTCATGACACTCAAAAGCATTGTATACATAAGTAGCAGATGTGTGAGGGGGTAACCCCCTGTAAAAATGCTTTAATGGAAGGACAAGTTCTGAGTTTTATTGTTTATGTTCAAAATCACACTTTTTTCATAACTGCGAATTTGCAAGTCTCACACTTATGACATTGGTATTTGCCACACACTTCACAATACTGTGTTCCACACTGAAACACAAGGAACACTGACCCAAGAGTAGGTCTATAACTTTCACTCTTCTATCTTTTTTATGTCAGCAAGGATGGGAGATTGCATTTTAAGTACATCAAACCTCTGTCAGGAATATTTACCTGCGGACATATGTAATGGAAGCAGGAAACTGACAGGGAGATAAACACAAATAGAACAAAAAGGGCAGACAGATAATCAGAGGTGCTGTAAATGCAAAACGTGAATAAGCCATCTCAGCACAGATGTTAAAGTGAGGCTCAGTACAATGAAATACATAAAATTATAGAATAAATTAAAAGAATACCTTGGTTGTGATGACCTTCTTAAGGTGTCTGTACCTGAACTACGCTATTAAAAAAAAGAGAAAAGAAAGGAATATAAATGACTTTTACTTATTAAATGTAGAATTAAACATTCAGACTCTTTCCGTTAGATGCAGCACAGACTTGTTCACAAAAAAATAAGTTTTACAAGCCAGTGCAACAAACTACTAGAAATGCTCTTGTCACACAATGGGTTAATTACTTCGTAAAAGTATCTCAGTTATTTTTAATATCCTGATTTATAACGTAGTAAGAAATACTTATGGGTATCCTTGTCTACTCAATGGCCAGAATTTCACTGGCACAGCCAATTTGCAACCATCTCTTCATCAGAACACATCAGTGCACCAAGCCAAGAATTCTATGGTAGGTGGAACTCTAAAAACAAAATCAGTGTCAGACATTATTTGGGCCTAGACAACTATGAATAATACCCGCTTCCTATCTTTAATCCCCTTAGTAACCTGGCACCAGGCAGGGATATCATGTACTTAATTGTGAGTGGGGACAAAATATTTTATTACTGGGTGTGGTAGGAAGTTCAGGGACATGCCAGCACCTCAGAAAATTTTACAAAAATTTAAGGAAAATTGTGACTTTCAGTGCGTTATCAAGTTCAAGGCACTGGGAGACCCATTAAGGAATGGGAATAAGGCAGAACAAATACTGGATGGGATACTACACTAGCACATTCACTCCCCATGCACCTCTATGGGCACTTTGAGCAGTGATAATTTACTTCCTTGCATGTCTTCAGGAAGTGGTAAGAAACTAGTGATCTTAGTGAAAAGTAATGCAGACACAAGCAGGACATTTAAGCTTTGCATATAAGGCACCCTTGTCCATGTAAATGAACATCTGAAACAAGTGCCTTGAGGCAGCAGTGCTAATGGCTACATCACTGAGCTACCCTGTGAAACAGTACACTCTTGGCATTTTTCAGAAGGGAAAATACAGATTATGTTTCCTCTTTGAAGACATTACACTTCAGACATTTGTTCTGCCCACTTCCCTTCCAGTTTCTAAAATGTATGCGATGTCTTCTCCTTCCTTTCCCCAAGACAGTGCATGGCAATCTAATCCCCCCTTCCCTCTCCAGGCCCACAAACTTCCTCCCCTACAAAGAAAACAGAGATGTCAGCCAGCATCAATCTCCAGAGTCTTCCACCCCAGCCTTAGATGAACATGTGGAGCTTTCCCTTTCATCCCTACAAACTGTCCCCAAATTTGGAGAAATCCTGGAAATGATCAGGGTAAAAAGTGTGATAGGCCATGGGCACCCTTTCTAAATCTCAGCTTAATCTGGAAGTAGTCTTCAGTCACTATATTTCTTCTTGGATAGTCCCCCTACCCAATAGGATAGGTTGGCTGCACGGAAGACCCTTGATGTAGTAGCATCTGTATCACAGATGTCAGACAGGATCCTCTGCATGCCTAAAGACTGGAAAGCTCGTGCTTGCACCCCTGAAGGTGACACTACTGGCAGAAGCCACTCATACAAAGGCTCCTATGCCACAGAGTCCATCTGCCCATCCCCCTATTAAGGAGCTGCAGGTAATGGATCGCCTCAGATGAGTTAATTTGTTCTCCATCAGCTCAGCTGCCAAACAGGCTTGTCAGAAAAAGCATCCAAGACTCTGGAAGGGCTGACAGATGGGAAGCCAGAGAAAAATCTGAAGTCCCAGTTGTCACCCTATCCTGTATATTAAGTTTAACCATATGTCTTCTCCCCCCAAGGTTCATGTAGGTAAGGGTGAACTGCCATAGTGAAGAGATACCAGACTTGGCTGCGTGGATTTTACCAAGAATACAAAGGCCCATTTTATGAATGTCCTGTCTGATGGTACCCTGCTATTCAGAGAGGCATTAAAAGCAAAACTACAGAAATTGAAACAGGAGGGCAAGACCCTCACCAGTACTGGGGCAGACCTTCAGCTTCTGCAATACGGCTTTTGTAGGATGCAGTAAAGACTGCATTATATAGGGTTTAGTTGAAGCCAAGAGGAACAACACAACTTGTTTTTTTAGAAGAGGCTGCAGGGAGCACAACTTTTAAAATGGTCACAAAACAAGAGGTGGCCAACAACAGCAAAACTGTTAGGGATGCTGTGGTTCCCCAGGAAAGAGTCCACAGTCTGCTCCCTGAGGACTTGACTGACTGTCCCTATCTGAAGGCAGTCAGGTGTCACCTGTTCCTACACTTGTCATTCTGGATGGCCATTACATGGGACATGTAGATAAGAATAATTATATTCAGAGGTTATTCAGTTCCCTTCATCTTTCTACTTAGACCACAGTTCCTCTCACTTCCATATGTCCCATCCTGTCAGAATGCTGTTGCAAAAACAGGCTTTAAGTTGACTCTGTGGTACACAGGGTAGGAGCATTCAGTTATGACTCAGGTGACCTGGGTCTGACTAGTTTGAGGAGCTGACAGGGGGGACAGGGATGGGAAAGGCAGCAGTATTTCACCGGCTAACCTATCCTGGAGGGAGGGATAATAATCAGGGATAGCAGCCTTAGTGGTGACACTAGGGTATGTATCCCATGCTTACAAAATATTGGGGCATACACCAACGTAAGTTCTTGGCCATATTGGCCTATTACATCACTGCATGCCGGGTGTTGGGGTAGGGTCATGGACAGAGCATATATGTAAAATATCTAGGAATACGAGTATGACTTCATACTGGGACCCCCTCAATTTCTTATCAGGTAGGGAGACGTTTTTAGATTAGGTCCAGGAGTCAGGAGTGACTCCTGGCATCTGAGACTGAGGAGCGATAGTGGCAGCCTGAGACTGAGAAGCGATACCAGGGGCAGCCTGAGACCGTGGAGCGATACCAGGGGCAGCCTGAGACTGAGGAGCGATACCAGGGGCAGCCTGAGACTGAGGAGCGATACCAGGGGCAGCCTGAGACTGAGGAGCGATACCAGGGGCAGCCTGAGACTGAGGAGCGATATCAGGGGCAGCCTGAGACTGAGGAGTGATACCAGGGGCAGCCTGAGACTGAGGAGCGACACCAGGGGCAGCCTGAGACTGAGGAGCGATACCAGGGGCAGCCTGAGACTGAGGAGCGATACCAGGGGCAGCTGATGATTTCCTCCACAAAGACCAAAAAAGACAGAGGCTTTGAAAGGTCTACCCCAGACACATGCAGGGATAGACCCCTATCTGTGGCCCAGGTGACCCTAGTATGATTAGTAGCTTGGGTGCATGATGAAACATCCTGGAGACAGTTAAAAATGCAGACATCCAGGGGCACACTCACAGACTGGATTCTCCTGGTAGAGACTAGACAAACTGTTATACAGTGCTTTCTCTAGCTACGTGATGTATCCTGCTCTCATCAAGTCCTTCTGGAAGTGAGGGGTGATGTAGCACTGACATGTTACACATCTCACCCAAGGACGTCACTAGGTAGGGTCAGCGAAGTAGGGCTTAATGGCACAAAACCAAAACCAGCCCTGATAGATACCTTCATGATGGCCCCTCCATTTCAGCCTTCCCTTTGGTGATGGTAAATAACTGGGATGAGTGGCTGGGCACATGAACATGATCATCAGGTATTAGGGACAAAAGCATGCAAAAAAAAAAGTGGCAGTAAATAATTAAATATATTAGAAGCTTCAAGCCTGCTATAAAAGAAAGCAATGCAAGAAGCCTAGTAGATCTGCAAAGGTTAAGCTTTTTCTCCAGGTTTGTAGTGGTTTCAAATGTTTTTAAATATTTATTATTAATGTGTATAAACTTTATGTAACCATGACATTGTTGCTTTTTTTGTTCAGGTCGTAACTGAAAATGGTCCTTGGATGAGCTTACCTACCTGGTCAACAAACAGAATAAATAAATGAACAAATAAACAAAATGACATACCTGTATAAGTAAATAAATAAATAAAATACAGTACTTCAGGCCTATGCTTAATTTGAGCAGCGTAAATCAGTTTGTTCTAAAACAGCCTTTTCAAATGGTCACAGTGAATCCATCCTGGTCTGTTTGCAAGAACACTGGATGTGGTGTTTGTACCTCCCAAGATTCCTAGCAATGTATCAAAATAAAGGCATCAATGAGGGTTTTCAGCTTCTGCATAGCAGTCATCAGTTACCAGTTTTGATACCTTCCATTTGGTCTTGTCTCAGACCATAGTATGGTCACTAAATGCACAGCAATGCTTGCAGCTCATCTCAGACTGCAAGGAACAAGGGCTTTTCCATATTAAATAAATGGCTCCTGGTGGCATCCACTACATAAAGTCTCAAAGCCTGCCAGCCTCCAGTCTAGGGACTACCTCCTAGTTCTGTTTCAGTCTTTGGGGTTAATGGTGAACACCATGAATCTGTATGATACTCACACAGTCCATCACATTCATCCGATGCAGGATGGACACTGTTTTGCTCAGCATTCTTTCAACGAGTCAGTACAGGCAGTGGTCTTGTGAATTCTCCAAAATCAACAGGTGGCAATAGCGCTGTGTCTCAGAATTCCCGGTCTTATGACAGCATCTATTTGCATGTGCTCTGCAATGCCAGATTTCACAGGTGAGTATTTCAGTGAAATATCGGGGTACAATGTAATATTCTTTGTATCCCTTATACTGCCTTGCCAAGGTATCCAGAAAATGCAAGGATCTTCTCAAGTGGTAGATTCACAAGTCCCCCAAGCCCTTCTTTCATCTGTTAGTTACTGTAGATGCTTCTACATAATGGTGGGAGGGGCAATGTCAGCAGCAGACCATCCATGGGAGCCCTACACAGACAGAAACCATTCCACATATTGGTGATCTGGATATGAGGACAGTCTTCCTGATCTTGAAGGCATTTCAAGATTCCGTCATACAGGTGCTACTGCCACCCACTCTGACAACATGGTGGCAGTGTGGCACTTGAACAAGCATCAAGACTTCTTCCCCCAGGTGCTACTCTTACCCCACCCATTCCAACAATAGGGTGGTTGTATGGTATGGTATTTGAACAAGCATCGAAATTTCCTCCACCCAGATGCTACTGCTACCCACTCCAGTAACTCAGTGGCAATATAGAGGTTAAACAAGCAAAAGGACACCCACTCTTGGCCCCTTTGCTGCGAGTCCATGACAGTTTTGGTGTAGGCCTTTACACACAACCACTTTCTCATAGCTAGCCATATTCTGGGAAAGTCCAGTTCTTTAGCAGGCAGGCTCAGATATTTTCTGTTGATGCCTCCTGACTGGTTTCTTGGCTAGTCTGTAGCTAGGACACTGTTCCAACATTGGGGAAGCCTTAATATGACCTGTTTGCATTCCTAACCAATTTCAAATACAATGACTTATTTTCCCTTATTTCTCCCAGAGAAGGATATAGCTTCATAGGTTTTTACTAGGCTAGCAACCACAAGGGCCTTTTTAAACCTAGCCATGCATCCCAAATCTCTCCCAAGTTCTGTTACCCTTGATAAGTGTAAGCTGGGGCTTGGTAGGTAAAACATTTAGAAGCAGGGGCCTGGGAGATGAACGATTTACAGGCTGCCTGTGTCCATTAGAGACATAGGTGCCAAACCATGGATAAATTTCCTGTTCCCCATCCAATTGTCCAAGTTACACTTGAATTCGGTTACAGAGGAACTCTGCTTCACATGGATGGGGAGTCTGTTCCAGAGATGGGGTAGTCTCTGGGATACATACCTGTCTCTCCAGCAGGCCCTACTTATATCACAGGCAAGGTTCAAGTATTTACAACTCGCAATTCTAATGCTGTTTTGCGGATATGCAGGAAGTCCATCGGAGAGGGGTCTGACAGTGCCCTGTATGCCAGGCTCAACAGCCTTTAGGAGACAGAATACAAGGATAAGGGCTTGAGGTGGTCTGCAGAGGACATCTAAGAGATGTTGTCATACAAACGTATACCTCCCTCCCCAGGTATCCTTTATGTTTTCCTTAGTTTCCCCTGATTACAAAAGCTTCTAGACAAAGCCAAGTCATTCTTTTAGCTGCATTCTGACCTCAAAAAGTGAGATTCTTCTTGTATGCCCTCACCTTTGGACAGGCTCGTCTGTCTGATGCCAACCAGGTGGCTTATAAAACTCAGCCATGTGGCAAGACCCATCCAGACCTACTCTCCTTATATTTAATCACATAGTTTCTCCAGTTCCACTGAAGACTGGTAATGCTTCATAATCAGATTTCGTTTCTTTTTTTTTTGGAATGCTTATCCTACATTTCTGACTGTGGCTTGAGCTATTCTTCAGAAAGTTCCCTTCTGAGCCATTTTGAATTTCCACCAGGAATCCAACTATTTACCCCTGGTGTTACTAAAACATTTCAAGAGTTTCTTCAAAAAGAGCCTTTCTTCTCTGTCTGCCAGTTAAGGGTGCAGTTCCCTCAAGGAACTTTTACTTTATACTGGGAAGCTTAGAACAGTCATCATCAGAGCCAACTGCTACTGCTGAACTGAGATTTGTTTCTTGGAAGACCCTCTTCCTGCTGGCTGTCACTTACACCAGAAGGATTTCAGAACTTAATGCCACGTCATAGGATCATAGGATTATAGGAGATTACTAAGCTATCGACCCGAAGGTCATTTTAAGCCTAGCTGTTTCAACCCAATGTAATGCCATAGAAGTACTAGTCAGTACCCAAGATTGCATTTAGTGATGACTGCCCATGTCCAGGAGGGTTGTGGGCACTATCCCCGGTAAGAATTTATGGTGCCCCATCCACTCATCTAGGTTCCTCTTGAACAGTGTCATAGAGGTGCTCTGTTTCACATGAATTGGTAGCCTGTTCCAAAGACATGACAGTTGCTGGGATATAAACAGCACATGCTGGAGGGACAGATTTAAGTCACAGGCCATATTTAAGTCCCTGGAACGGGTAGTCCTAGACCCATTTGACTTACGGATATGTAGTAAGTTCATTAGGTTTGGGTATTGGGTTGCTCTGTAGGCCAAGCATAAGTGTCCCTTAAGAAGTCTATACGATACGGAACATAGTGACAGGTATTTGTCGGTCCATGTCAGGCACATGCTGGAGGCCCCTGACCTTCTTTGTCAGAAACCTCTGAGGTCTCTCTAATTGCTGTAGATGCTTAGTATGGTACATACTGAATGGGACGTTATACTCAATTATGGGCAGGATAAGTGCAGAGTATAGGGGATTATAACTTATTTTGCTCCTGAGGTGATGCCTTTACTAATCAAGTGAGCTATGTGAAAAGCTTTCCTTATAACAGTGGACACATGGTAGTTGAAGTTAAGGTAGTGGTCAACCTGTGATCCCAGGTCCCTTACCACTTCAGGGATACTTAGGGTATTGTTACTGATTTGATAGTGTGAAGGGACATTGTTTGTGCAGAGGGGAATGATGATGCATTTATTTGCATTCAGTCTGAGACCGTGACTAATGCACCAGTCGTTGGTCTGCATGAGACCATCCTGGAGGATACTGACATAATTTGGGGATTCAATGATTTCACCTAGTTTGCAGTCGTCTGCAAACCTGGTCAGCCACAACCCTTTAGTTTGACCTGAATATCTGAAAAGTATATACCAAACAGTAGGGGGCCTAGCACTGACCCTTGTGGGACCCTGCTGGTAACAGGTTTGCTGGTTGATGTGAAGTCACCCACTTTGATAGTGTGCCCATTTTGTGATCCAGATGGCAACCCATCTTACAACAAAGGGGCTTACATTCAGTTTGCTAAGTTTATCGGTAATGCCTGAATGTGGGATTGTGTTGAAAGCCTTTGCCAAGTCGAGGTATGCTGTGTGCACAGATATGTCTTCATCAATGGCCTTGGCCACACTTTCAAAGAAATCCACCAGATTTAACAGGCAAGATCTGCCCTTCATGAAGCTGAATTGGGTAGGATCCAGAGTTTGAAGGTCACCTTTGTCTTTATTTATGAGGTCCATAATGATATGTTCCATGGCCTTAAAGATAAGGCTGGTCCATCTTATGGGTCTGTAATTCCCTGGGTCTGTTGCTAGGCCACATTTGTGGAGGGGAATAACTGTAGCTGTTCTCCGTTCCGCATGAACAAAGCCTGTGGTTAAGCTGTGACTGAAAAGGTTACTTAGTGGTGATGCTAGCTAGCCTGTTTAGAAGACAGCCTGGGATGTCATCTGTTCCCATAGAGGCCGTGTTCTTTCCCTTCAGGGCTTTGAGGACCTGCTCTTCAGATATTTAAGGTGGGGGGAGTTTGCAGGATGTCTGTACATCTTCCTTATACTGTGTTTTATAAAAGTGCTTTATGTCCGAAGTTCATAAGTGATTGCTACGTTAATGACCGGGGGGGGTTATATTTTCTTTAAACATAGTCAGGATTCCCAAAGTGAGAATCAAACTCTGTATTTTGTGAGTGTGAGGTAAACTCCTTAACCATCATGCCAGCCCACCCCCATTTGTAAAAGAGGTAAATTTTAAGGCAATTAATATTTCGGCATCCTTCCCAAATTATCTCAAGAAGGGAGAATATCTATTGCACTGCAGATATGTGACAGAAATCTCAAATTTTAGGAACTTAAAACAGCAATAAGAAAAGGCTCAACTTTGGGTCCTATGCAGCTAAAAGTGTGGATTCCAAAGTATTTAAGATAACTCTTAGCAAAATGTCTTACAAATTACATCAAATGTGGTTATGATAAACACAATAGGTTTTAATGAGTGATGCCTACAGCTCTTTCTTTCAGGGCCTTGGCTGCCTCTTAGGTCATCTTCAGGAATGCATTTTTAGATGACACATGTGCAGTAGCTACACAGCTATCACTGAATACTTTTGCAAGACACTGTAAGCTTTCTATGATCTTTCAATCCATGTCATTCTTGAAGTCACTGTCACTGGGTAAATTCCTTTTATTAGAGGATTCAACCATGAGGATAGCCTGGAATTCAGTCCTCTAGGTGATGTGAATGGAACAGATCTGGATTAGTAGCTCCCGTCATCACCACTCCCTCCTCCACCGTCCCTCAGCCTGGATCTGAGAGACTTTTTCAGGTAGTGGTTTATGTGGATGCTATGTTGCTAGGTATTTAGTCGGGCTTCCACCTTATATAGGCTTTCATGATCTGAAGATTGGGTCCTTAAAGACTTTGACAACCTGAGAAAGTTCTCACAGCAGAGCTGACAGTTCCTGCCAGTTGGCAGGTGATGGCAGCAGAAAGTACAATTGTGTACACTTACCATAAATGTAGATGCTCGAGTGTATTCACTGTTGCAGTCATCACCTGTAGGTTATCCCTGCTGTGGTAGCCCTCGGCTGGCTCTAATACCAGAGTCAATGTTTTTTTGCGTCAGCTGCTGTCACCTGTAGTTTGACGTCAGGCCGTCAGTGCTATAAAGCAAGGCAGCCAACGCCATTACATCAGTTTTTCTTGTCCTAACCCATCAGAAGCACAAGGAAATATGCTAAAGTGGTCCTGGTGACAAAAAGCCACCACGGGGAGCTTATGTCCCCCTAGGGAAAGAGGATATAAGAGGGAATGAGGGAGGGAAACCAGCACTGCAACGGTGAATACACTCGAACATCTGCATTTATGGTTAAGTGTACACAACTGTACTATGTTCTTCATGTTTCACTGTTGCAGTCATCACCTGTGGGAGGATTCCCAAAGCTGAGGATATGGGTGGCAGGATTAGTTAGAGCCCTAGGCATGGGTCAGCAAGCCCTGCAGAACTGCAGAGGCAAACCCAGCCCCAGCCTTAGAGAAAAGAGGTAGGTGGTAATGCTTTGTAAAGGTATGGACAGAGGTCCAGGTGGCAGCTTCCAAGATGTCCCTTGTGGGAACTCCTCTGAGGAATGCTGTGGAAGATGGGGCTACCCTAGTGGAAAGGGTACAAATAGACTTACGGGGTGGTTTTCCATGTAGTCTGTAGCAAAACTGGATACAGTGTGATATCCATTTGGAAATGGTTTGCTTGGAAATGGGCATCCCCTCTGCCCCTGGGGCAAAGCTGACAAGAAGCTGGTCTGTTTTTCTGAAGGGTTTAGTATGGTCCAGGTAGTATCTGAGTTGTCTGTGCAAATCTAGTGAGTGCAGAATTCTTTCTCCCTTGTTCTTAGGGTTAGAAAAAAAGGTGAGTAGATGTATGGCCTGGCTGAGGGTCACATCAGATACCACCTTGGGCATAAAGGAGGTGTTAGCCTTCAGAGAGACCCTGTCTGCATGGAAAACGATGAAGGGCCCAACAGGCATGAGTGCCTGAAGTTCTGAAACCCTTCTGGCTGAGGTGATAGCTATTAGGAAAGCAGTGTTCCAGAAGAGGTATTTCAATTCTGCTGAAGCAGCAGGTTCGAATGTTGGTAACGTTAGTTTTTCAAAAACATAATTCAGGTCTCCGGCTGGTGTGGGTGGCCTTCTGGGAGGTCTGATATTAGAAGCCCCTCTGAGGAATTGTTTAATCAAAGGATGTGAGAAGAGGGGCTGGTCTGTTTTGAAATGAGCTGAAATGGCTGAGGCATGGATTTTAATAGAAGAGAAGGAGAGGCCGCTATTGAGTAACTCAGTTAGGTAGTCCAGGATAAGAGGGTTGGGAAGGTTGTGAGGTACTGCCCCCTCTGGACTGGCTCCAGGAGCAAAATCTTTTCCATTTCTCCCCGTAAGATTTTCTGATGCTGGGCATTCTGGCCTCAGTGATAATGTCTAGGACCTGCTTGCTTAACAGGGACAAAAAACACCAAATGAAGAAGTAGTCAAAAGGGGAGATGAAAGAGAAAATTCCTTTAATCCATTTAATACATGGAACATTCTATTGATATGAATGTTGGCATGCATTGTTGTGGCCGGTGTTTGGTTTGTGATAGGGTAAAAAATATGCATGGGATGAAAATAAATGGTAAGAAATATTTAGCATTTGAGAAGTTTGATTGTTTGTCATCTGGGGTGGTATACATTTTGGGCTGTGATTGTATCATGCCTTTATGGTATATCGGACAGACCACCAGGAAGGTTAAAGTGCATATTTTAGAGCATTTAGGGGACATTAGGAGGGGAAACATGGAAAGTCCAGTAGCCTCTCATTTCATTAATACACATAATGGTAATATAGAGGGTTTTTCATTTAGTGTATTGGCAAGACCCCATTTTTATGCAGGAAATTTTAAAATTGCATTAAGTAGGTTGGAATACAGAATGATCTTAGGGTATCATACATTATATCCTAGAGGAATGAATTTAGAGAGTGGGTTTACATTATAAAATACAGTAGTGGTGAAATATTTTGAGTAATAATGAAATATGAATGTATTTATATTTATATGTATTTAAATGCTTTATGCATTTATTTATTTATTCATTGTTATGCATAATTTAATATTTAGTGAAATCAATGTTACATAATGTGTTAAATGAATTAATATGTATTTAGCATAATTTTGTACAGTCTTCCACACAGTTCAGTTTTAAGTAGTTTATAAAAGTATGTAAAGAAAATGCATTGCTGTATACAAAGTGCTCTGTTGATTGTATTTGAAGGGTATTTGAAATGTAAGTATTAATAGGGTTAATTACATAGTGAAATAATTAATGGATTAATTGATGAGTATATAAAAAGAGAATGTGTTTACTTGGTTATTTGTTCCACTGAAGGCGAATTGCCGAGGTACCAGGATGGATGTATTAAATGGATTAAAGGAATTTTCTCTTTCATCTCACCTTTTGACTACTTCTTCATTTGGTGTTTTTTGAACATTGTTGTGTCGTGGCCTTTGCTGTTTTTTGCTTAACAGGGACCCCTTGTTTGCTTTTAAAGTATTAGCCAGGCTGACAGTTTGAGATTCTGCAAGTCTGGGTGCAGCATCATCCCCCTGGTCAAGAGGTCTGAGATCAGGGGGAAGCTGCCTGGGAGGCTGTAATGACAGGCCGCGCAGTAAGGGATACCAATCCTCTCTGGGCCAATCTGGAGCAATGAGGATGGCCTTTGGTCTCTCCTCCCTTATCTTGATCAGTACCTTGGGAATAAGAGGTAGAGTAGGGGATGCATACACAAAGCAGGAGTTCCAGGGGAAGGCCAAGGCATCCACCTTTCACGCTAGGTGGTGATACTCCCTAGTACAGAATTTTTTTAGCTGGTGGATGAGGTGTAAAGCAAACAGATCCAGCTCTGGTGTCCCTCACTCCTTAATGACTTGCAAAAATATTTTTCTGTGGAGCTGCCATTCATGGGGGTCCAGTAAATTTCTGCTTAGGTTGTCTGCCAGGGTGTTGTTGATCTCTGGTAGGTACTGGGCAATTAGGTGTAATCCCATGGAGGAGGCTGTCAGCCAGAGGTTCATGGCTAAAAACAACCACCAGAATGAAGAATTACACAAAATACGACCAGCCAGTAGATCCAACACAGGTTTAGTATAAAAATCTCTGTCTCAAGAGGTTCATGGCTAGACTGCACAGAGGGTAAGATTAGGTCATTCCATGTTTGCTGATATACCACATTACTGTTTTGTTGTCTGTTTTGACAAGGAGAACCCCTGGCCTGAGATGGGGTTTGAAGGATGTCAGAGCCTTCTGTACTGCCATCATTTCCTTCTGACTGATGTGTAAAGGAAGGTGCTGGGGATCCCAAAGACCTTGGGTGCACCTGCCTGCTAGGTGAGCACCCCAAGCAATTTCTGAGGCATCGGTGATGGTGGTGGTCTGGTCAGTAGGGCGGAGGCTGAATGGAAGACCCTTGTTCTTGCCACAGGCCCCTGCCCACCAGAGAAACTCGGCCCTTATACAGGGGATTAGAGGGAGAGAGGTCTCTAGAGGCTGAGAGTGCTGAAACTAAAGGTTCTTTAGATACCACTGAAGTTTCCTCATGTGAAGCCTGAGGAATTAGAAGGATGCAAGATGCATGTACACCACGGCTTGCAGGAACTTCCTCACAGTGAGGTGACTTCTGGAACCCAGCTGGGTAAAGTAGAGTGGCAGGAAGCTCTGCTTTTCTGGGGATAGGAAAGCCATTTCAGATGCTGTGTCCAGCAGTGCTCCCGAGAAAATTATCTTCCTGGAGGGTGTTTGCTTTGATTTCTTCTCATTGATGGTGAACCCTAGGGAAGTTAGGAGGGTTTTGACAAAGAGAAGGTCCTGGAGCAGCTTTTCTTTGCACTCTGCCTGAATGAGGCAGTCGTCCAGATAAGGGTAAATCTGTATATTTCTCTGTCTGCAAAATGCTATGGCTGTGGCTAAGCATTTTGGTGAATACTCTGGGTGCAGTAGATAAGCCAAAGGGTAGGCACAGAGAACTGAAAGTGTTGTGAGCCTGCTCTGAAGTGCAGGAATTTCCTGCAGGACTCCCTTATGGGGATGTGGAAGTAGGCATCTTTTAGGTCTAGGGTCACTAGCCAGGCATTTTTGGTCAGCATAGGCAGCAGCTGTTGCAAAGTTAGCATTTTGAATTTGGGGACCACTAGTGAGGTGTTCAGAATGGATAGATCCAGGATGGGGTGCCAAGTGCCCTCTTTTCTGAGAACAAGGAATAGTCTGGAATAAAAGCCTTTGCCTGTTTGATCTGAGGGGACAGGTTCTACTGCCCCCTAGGATATGAGATTCTGGACCTGTTTCAATGCCTCTGCCCACTGATTTGGAAGTAAGTATGCATACCCTCTTGGAATTGGGAGTTTGTTGAAAGAGAACTTGTATCCCTGAAAAAGTATCTTAAAAACACATTGGTCCTTTGTTACAGAAAGCCAATTTTCTTTGCAGAGGGAGAGCCTTCCTCCTAGCTTTTGGCGAGTGAAAGGAGGGCAGAGGGGGGTAAGGGAGTCATTGTGAGTTTTTGCCATAGAAGGGTGGCTTAGAACTCCCTGCCTTTGGGGTGGAAGTGGTCCACTGTTTGGTTCTCTGCTGCCCCTGGTATAGGGGCCTGGGTGGTCTGTCCCTGCTGGGCTTACCTTAGCCCTGTCTGCTATGTGCAGGGAAGGACCAGTGCTTAGAGGGGAAGTTCCTGCTGAACCGGGGAGGTTGAACCTGAAAGAAATCTTTTACTGTTTGCATAGATTTTGCTTTGTCTTCCATCTTTTTAAGCACCTCTTCTGCTTTTGCTCCAAACAAGTGTCCTTATCCAAGGGTGCATCAATTAGTTTAGACTTGACATGATCAGGGAGAGGTTGTTCCTTCAACCATGCATGTCTCCTAATGACAGATCCTGACACTGCTGCCCTACTTGAGGCTTCTAGGGCGTCATATCCACAGTGTAATGAGTGTTTGACCATTTGACAAGTAGAGTGCAGTAAATCTGTTAACTCTTTCGAATTGGCACAGTCAGGAAAGGTTGAAATCTTTTGTTTTAATAGTTTCAAAGTGTGTTGTTGATATTTTAACATATGGAACTGACAGTTGAGTGCTCTGATAGCTAAGGTTGCAGAGGTGAATACTTCTTTACCCCATCTGTCCAGAACTCTGGAATCCTTGTCAGAAGGAATATGATTCTTGGCAGAACTAGTCTTAACTCCTTTAGGTCCCTATGTAATGACCTCTGGGTCTGCAGCAGGATTTCTGTACAGGTACTTGTGAGAACCCGGTACTCTGTAATAGCTGTCAGGCTTACTGGGAGGGCGTCAGGGGCTAAGCTGGATTCATGGAAAACATCATCCACCACTTCTAAAATAGGGGGATAGCCAAGGGTCTGTGCTGGGGCAGGTCCAGAAACTCTCTAAG
The DNA here is from genome assembly GCF_019279795.1 of Protopterus annectens. Classification (NCBI taxonomy): domain Eukaryota; kingdom Metazoa; phylum Chordata; order Ceratodontiformes; family Protopteridae; genus Protopterus; species Protopterus annectens. The sequence continues at coordinate 1,038,461,378 of NC_056733.1, forward strand.
TCTTATCTTAGACTGGGGGAAATCCTGAAATTCCCACTGGAAATGTTCCCCGAGGGTGTGAAGGATTTCTCCAAAGGAAAGGTCTTCTAGTGGGGTGGCAGAAGGAATGGATTCCTTTGCATCTGAATCCTCATAAGCAGTCAGAGGTTGTTGTTCCTCTTCAAAATCTGCAGATTCCTCAGAATCCTGTTCTGTCATAATTTCTTGAGAAGGGTGTCTTTTCCTTTTAAAAGTTATGGCCTGACTACCCCTGATAAGGGAGATGAGATCCTCTGCCATTTTAAGCATTTGTGCTTGGGGTGGTGGAGCAGGAGCAAGATGGTGGCTAGAGGCAGATTTTCTATGAGTGGTCTGGCTTCTAGGCCTAAGAGTATCCGTCGGTCTGAGAGAAATGGTAGTCAGATGAGAAGATATAATTTTTTGTCTAGATTCAGTAGTGCGAGAGGCCTCCTCGAAAGCCAGTGCCTAAGTCGCGGCTCCAGATCCAACTGAGGCAGAGACAGCCAAAGGCTCGAAAGACAAAGAAGATTTCTGTGGCATACTGTATTCCGAAAGGGTCTCGGTAGAGGCCTGTGTAGATATTCAATCAGGCATCGGGGGCTGCGAAAGCACCTCACTAAATTCCGGAGGACTGATGACCTGCTTAGCAGTAGAGTCACTGGAAGGCTTAGCCTTGTGTGGCCTTTCTATCTATATCTCTGTGTTTTTTTGGAATGTCCATGGATTGTTGGCTGACAGACGCCATTTTGGAATGCAAAGACAGAAGATGAAAATACCTGTCTACAATAAGAGTTCTACCGCAAATGGTTCTCATGTTAAAGAGGGCACAGAACTGGCAACAGGGGACCTCGTGGTCTGGGCCTAAACAAGTGACACAGTATGAATGGAAGTCTCGGTCTCAGACATTGGTTAGTGCAAGAAAAAAGGATCCCCAACAGGGTAATTAGCTTTAATCATTTTCAGCTGAAATTCAAACTCTGGTCGAGACCGACCGGCACACTTGCGAAAGTACAGTTGTGTACACTTACCATAAATGTAGATATTCGAGTGTATTCACTTTTGCAGTCATCACATTTGTGTTATCCCTGCCAGGGTAGCCCTCAGTCGGCCCTAATACCAGAGGCTTAGTATTTCTGCGTCGGTTGCTTTTGCTCCAGGACTGACGTCAGGTTGTCAGTGGTATAAAATCAGGCAGCCGACGCCATTACATCAGTTTTTCTTGCCCTAACTGTCAGGAGCCCCCAATAGGAATGCTAGGTTATGGTGGAAGAACACCACCAGTAGAAAGTAAATACCAAAAGTTCCTTGTAAGAGAGAGAGAGAAGACAAGGGGGATGGAGGGAGGGAAACCAGGACTGCAACAATGAATACACTCGAACATCTACAATTATGGTAAGTGTACACAACTGTACTATGTTCTTCGTGTCTCACTGTTGCAGTCATCACATTTGGGTTGATTCCCAAAGCTGAAGAAAAGGGTGAAGGCAGTCAAGAAGACTAAGGCCTGGCCAGGATGCCCTGCACGACTGCAGTGGCAAAGCCTGCCCTGGATTTGGAGAAGATAGGCAGGTGGTAATGCTTGTTGAAGATATGAACAGATGTCCATGTTGCAGCCTCCAGGATGTCCCTGGTGGGGACCCCACTGAGAAAAGCTGTAGAGGTGGAAGTCGCTCTGATGGAATGCGTCCTGACCCCCTTGGGGGGAGGTTTCCCATGCTTCTTGTAGCAGAAATGGATGCAATGTGCTATCCATTTGGAGAATTTTTGTTTGGATATGGCCTTGCCCTCTGCTCCTGCAGTGAAGCTGACTAGCAATTGATCATTTTTTCTAAAAGACTTAGTCCTGTCTAGGTAGAATCTGAGCAGTCTGTGGACATCTAGAGAGTGCAGAATCCTTTCCCCCTTGTTTTGTGGGTTAGGGAAAAAGGTGGGCAAATGAATGGATTGGTTGAGAGCCACACTGGACACCACTTTTGGCATGAAGGTTGGGTTAGTCCTGAGTGAGACCCTGTCAGCATGGAAAATGATGAAGGGCTCTACAGCCATAAGTGCATCTAGCTCTGATACTCTTCTGGCTGAAGTGATGGCCAGAAGCAAGGCTGTCTTCCAAGACAGAAATTTTAACTCTGCTGAAGCTGCAGGTTCAAGTGGGGGGGGGGGGGCAGGGTGAGCTTTTCCAACACAAAGTTTAGGTCTCCAGCTGGGGTAGGAGCTCTCCTGGCTGGCCTCAAGTTGTTAGCCCCTGTTAGGAACTGTTTGATGAAAGGGTGTGAGAAAAGAGGTGGCTCTGTGCTGAAATGAGCAGAGATGGCAGAGGCATGAATTTTAATAGAAGGATAGACCCCTGTCCAGTAGGCCTGCCAGGTAATCCAGGATGAAAGGTAGGGAGGGCTGTGCTCCCTTAGCCTGGATCCAGGTGCAAAACCTTTTCCACTTGTCAGCATAAGATTTTTTAGTGCTGGGGCATCTGGCCTCGTGTATAACATCTAGAACTTGTTTGCTTAGACTGGCAGCTTGAGGAGAGGTCAGGGAATAAGGCAGGCTGCGAGACTGAGGGTCTGCAATTGGGGATGCATGAACTCTCCATTCCTCTGGGTCAGGAGTGTTGGGATCTGAGGTAGGTGCCATGGTACCAGGGGTAACAGGCTGTTGCAGCAGTGGGTACCAGTGCTGGTGTGAGCAATCAGGATTGCCCTCGGTTTTCCTGCCTTATTTTGAGCAGTACCCTTGAAATGAGTGATAGAGGGAGAAATGCAGAGACCGAGAGGTTTACCCACTGGAAGGATAGAGCATCCACTTTCCTGTTTGCTGTGAGGTTCCCTGGTGCAGAATTTGCTGAGCTGATGATTGGAGTGGGAGGCAAAGAGGTCGACCTTCTGGGTGCCCCATTTATGGGTCACAAGGGTGAAGGTTCTTTGGTCTAGCTGCCACTCGTGTTGGTCTAGCAGGTTTCTGCTTAAGTTGTCTGCCAGAGAGTTGAGGGAGCCTGGCAGGAATTGTACTAATAGGTGTAGTTGCATGGCTGAGGCCGTGTGCCAAAGGGTCATGGCGAGCCTGCACAGACGATAAGAGTGAGTCCCTCACTACTTGTTGATTTACCACATCACTGTGGTGTTGTCTGTTTTGATCAGATGAGGCCCCGGGGAGAGTAGGGGCCTGAAAGCTGTCAGGGCATGCTGAACAGCTAACATCTCTTTTTGGTTGATTTGCAGATGTATTTGATTTAGGCTCCATTGTACCTGAATGCACCTGCCGTCCAGGTGTGCACCCCAGGCATAGTCTGATGTGTCTGTGGTGAGAGTCTGGATGGCGTGGGGTTGTGAGAAAGGAGGTCCCTTGTTGTGGTAGTATGCTGCTGCCCACCAAAGAAAATCTTTCCTTAGACAAGGTATCATTGGTATAAGAGTTTCCAGGTCTTGAGAGTGCTGACATCAAAGGCTTTTTAGGTACCATTGTAGTTTCTTCATATGCAGTCTGGCATATGGAATGAGTAGAATGCAAGAAGCCACAAACCCTAGAGCTTGCAGGATGTTCCTTGCGGATAACTGGGTCCTGGTGGCTAGTTGAGAGAAGTAGGCTGTCAGGTAGGTTTGTTTTTTTGGAGTAAGGAATGCCATCTGGGATGCTGTGTCCAGGCTTGCTCCCAGGAATACAATTTTTTTGTGTGGGTACTAGTTTGGATTTCTTTTCATTGATAGTGTACCCCAGGGAGGTAAGTAGGTCCTTTACAAAGGTCAGGTGCTTTAGCAGCTTTTCCTGACTGTTGTCTGAATCAGGCAGTTGTCTAAGTATGGGTAAATTTGAATATTTCTTTATCTGCAAAAAGCAATGGCGGGAGCCAGACATTTTGTGAAAACTCTGGGAGCAGTGAATAAGCCAAAGGGAAGCACAGAGAACTGAAAGTGCAGTGATACTGCCCTGAAATGTAGGTATTTCCTACATGATTCCCTGACTGGAATATGTAGGTAGACCTCTTTTAGGTCTAGGGTGGCTAACCAAGCATCTTTGGAAAGCATAGGTAGAAGCTGCTGGAGGGTGAGCATTTTGAATTTTGGTATCACCAGAAAGGTGTTTAGAATGGATAGATCGAGGATGGGGCACCATGTGCCCTCTTTTCTGGGTACCAGGAAGAGTCTGGAGTAGAAACCTTGGCCTATCTGTTCTGCAGGAACATGCTCTATTGCCCGTATAGAGAGCAGGGAAACAACTTGCTTTCTGGCCTCTACCCAGTGGTTTGGGGGAAGATCTGGGAACCCTTTTGGAGTTGGCAGAGTGTGGAAATAAAATTTGTATCCCTGGGACACTATGTTGAGGACCCATCAGTCGTTGGTAATGGTGGCCCAGTTGCGTGGAAGGAGAGTTTTCCCCCTAGGGGTAAGAGCAGGTGGGCAGAGGGAGGGGGTGGAAGTGTAAAGTCATTGTGAGTTCTTACCATAAGGGGGTGGCTTTGCACTCCCTGGTTTTGAAGAGGAGGAACTCCATTGCTTAGATCTCTGCATTCCCTGGGGCTGTTGTCTGGGGGGTCTGCTTCCCCTGGGTCTGGGCTGAGCTGACCTGGAGGGGGCAGGAAAGGATCAGTGCTTGAAGGGCAATACCTACTGAACCTCAGTGGCTGGACCTGTAAGAATTCTTTAACTGTCTGCATAGATTTAGCTTTTTCTTCCATCTTTTTAAAACCTCTTCTGCCTTGATGCCAAATAAGTTGTCTTTGTGCAAGGGTGCGTCCAATAATTTGGATTTGACATGGTCTGACAAGGTCTGTTCCTTAAGCCAAGCATGCCTTCTAAGGACAGAATCAGTGACTACTGCCTTGCAAGATGCTTCTAGGGCATCAAAACCACATTGTAAGGTGTGCTTAGTTACTTGACTTGCAGAATGCATTAACTCTTGTAACTCTATTTTCTGCACAAGCAGGGAAAGAATACATTTTTTGTTTGAGGAGTTCCATGGTATGTTACTGATATTTCAGCATGTGAAACTGACAATTTAATGCTCTAATAGCAAGAGTAGCAGAGGTGTATACTTTTTTACCCCATCTGTCTAATGCTCAGGAATCCATATCTGAGGGGGTGACATTCTTAGCTGAAGTTGCTTTGATTCCTTTAGGTCCTTGAGAGATGACCTCAGGGTCAGCAGTAGGATTTTTGAAGAGAAATTTGTGAGAGTCAGGGACTCGGGTTTCCTGGTAGCAGGTGGGAGGGTGTCAGGGGTCAGACTGGATTCCATAAAAACATCATCCACAACATCCAGGACAGGAGGAATGGCCAGAGGTCTGTGCTGTCGAAGATCTAAGAATTCCCTGAGTCTCTTTTTTGACTGAGGATAGTCCTAACATTCCCATTGGAAATGCTCCCTTAAAGTAAATAGGGTTTTCCTAAAGGAAAAGTCCTCAGGTGGAGAGGCTGAAGGGATGGATTCCTCTGCATCAGAATCCTCATAAGCAGAGAGGGGTTGCATATCTTCATAATCAGATGCATCTGAGTCATCGGATTCCTGTTCAGATAAAACTACTGGGGACAAGTCTCTTTTTCTTTTGGAAGGGGTAGCCTGGATTCCCCTGATAAGCATTATAAGGTCTTCTGGCATTTTAAGCATTTGAGACTGAGGCAAGGAAGCAGGTGCCTGAGCTTGGGTCGTCAGTTTTTTGGGTGTGGTTCATACTCTAGGCCTTAGAAACTCGGTTGTTTTCGAAAGAACTGAAGACGTGAAAGACGTTGTCGGTCTGTGTCGAGTATCGGCAGTGCGAAGTACTTCCTCGGAAGCTGGTGCCTACTCAGCGGCTCCGGACCTATCCAAGGTAGAGACATCCGCAGGATCCTTAGTCGAAGAAGAGTCTCGCGGCATACCAGACTCCGAAAGGGTCTTGGTAGCGGCATGCGAATCCACAGAAGTGGGCATCAGGGGCTGCGAAAGTGCCTTGCTGAGGACCAGAGAACTGACGACTAGCTCAACGGAAGCATCATCGGTAGTTTTGGACCTGTGCGGTCTGTCTCTGACTTTATCCTTATGTTTTTTTGGAAGGTCAGTTGACGGATGACTTACTGAAGCCATATCGGAATTCAAGGACTGAGAGCGAAAATATCTAGCTACAATAAGGGCCTGACGATGTATAGTTCTGGTGTTGAACAAAGCACAAAAGTGACAGTGGGGGATGTCGTGGTCTGGGCCTAAACAGGTGACGCAGTAAGAATGAAAATCTTGGTGTGGTATTTGCTTTCCACAGGCGAGACTATTGTTAACTTTTTCTGACATTGGTTAGAGCAAGAAAAAGGATCCCCAATGGGGTACTTAGCTTTAGAAGACTTCAACTTCAATTCGTAAATGAAAAACTCAGGTAGAGGCCGACCGGCACTCGTGCGAACTGCTTCTGCTTCAGGCTCCTCGGCAAGAAAGACTGATGTAATGGCGTCTGCTGCCTGATTTATACCACTGACAACCTGACGTCAATCCTGGAGCGACAGCAACCGATGCAGAAATACTAAGCCTCTGGTATTCGGGCCGACTGAGGGCTACCCTGGCAGGGATAACCCAAATGTGATGACTGCAACAGTGAAACACAAACATCTGCTTCTGCTATGGGCTCCACGGCAAGAAAGATTGATGTAATGCCGTCGGCTGCCTTCCTTTACAGCACTGACGACCAGATGTCAGACTACAGGCGACAGCAGCCAATGCAGAAAAACATTTACTCTGGTATTCGGGCCAGCCGAGGGATACCACAGCAGGGATAACCCACAGGTGATGACTGCAACAGTGAAACATGAAGAACATCTACTAATCCAGATCTGTTGTTACAGTAGGTACATAACCTTTTGTTTACGCGCTGCTAGCTGTGCCCCTCATGTTAAAAGCGCTGGCAGTGCACTGATCAGAACACCTCCTCCACAATAAGCTAATGGTCTTCCCTCAGCAGCTCTTGCAGTGTTCAGCCCACTAATCAAACCTAGGTCATCTGGGTCATAGTCAGGGCTTTATTCCTCTGTGACACAGAGCTGACATAGGTGTTCCATTGTTCATCTGGTCTAGTTCTCAAATCATTTTCAAAAAAGTACAGATATGGATGAAAACTAGAGCATATAGCAATGAACCTGAAAAAGATCAGCAAACCGATTCAAGCTGGAATTTTTGCAACATGATTCCAGGTCCATAAGGCCAAATCAGCAGGTTATCTTTGGTTGTGATGGTGCTGGCCACGAATCCTTCCATGTTCTTGCAAAGTTACAGACTGACTGCATGAGAGATGTGTTTTTTGAACATTTTTTTATCCCTCAGTACAAGTAATGTAGTACACTGTACCCACTGCCTTTACAGCAATGCATTTGACCCTTATAATGTATGTTAAATAGTGCTGTTAGTATATATCTACATGTGCCCATACTTTATCAGATGACTGTAGATGTATGTGACTCTTAGAAACACATTTTAAACTTTGTAATATTTACACATGGTGAAGGGTGGTATTCAGTGGATAAATATCTTCTTAAATGCATCTTCTTTTTCTTGTTACATTATTCCTCATTGTGTAAGCATAAGAAGTTCATTTTACTCTCGCGGAATAAAGTATAAACTTAATACCAGAGGTTTGATTGTTGAAGTAGTCCTTTCTGCTGGGGCTTTAGCCGCAGAAGGCCAGACATCCAGCACTTAGTACCCTTACCCTTCCAGACTGGGTTGGCATCCACCCCTTAGGGACATCAGGATTTACCCTGTATAACTCCTTCAGAATAGGTGGATATCCTCCCCTTAGTGATATCATCATACAAACAGTATTTTGATATCTGCTTGTGTTATTTTATAACTTTCTTCCTTAGGATGACTGCAGGGTACTTGCACTGCTAAACCCTAAGTAAGGTCCTAAGGATTCTGCCTAAGCAGGGACATGTATACACTCTGTGGATCAAAGACAGAGAGAAATATGGTTCGGTAAGACTATGCAGACGTGAGCAAGCCAGACGCCCTGAAAAAAGGGAATGGGAAGTACAAAGAAATATGGTACCCCACCCCAGGATGTCCAGGAGAAGAGGGGATGGTGGGAGGGAGCTGGTACTGCAACAGTGATCTACCTGAGAATCTATAATTATTATTATTATGGTAAGTTTTACACACTGTACCATGCTCTTTGTATGGATCAGTGTTGAAGTAGTCCTTATTACTGGGATGATTTACAAGGCTTGGGAGGCTGGGAGGGGGGGCATAGAATCATAGGTTTGGGCTGCAGCAGGCTCTACAGAATGGCAGTTGCTAATGCAGCTGTAGCCCTAAAACCAATATCTAGCATACAGTGTTTGTAAAAGGTGTGGACTGATGGACAGGGAGCTACTTCAAAAATAGGCTGTGAAATCACCAGACTGTAATCCTGGAGTTGTGCTGTGGGCTTTCAGTTGTCACATACTTTTTCCATGATGAGAGAAACAGAATGAAATGCAATCAGTCAGCCAGTTTGAGACTGTGTGTTTGGAAACTGTTTTTCCTTCCATATTGGATGTAAAGAAAACAAATAAGTGATCTTAGGTTCCAATGATAAGGATACGACAAGATGGCTAGCTTCCAAAGCTTTAGGGTACCCTCCACAATCCATAACCATCCACTGATTAAATGGGCTGGGCTGACTAAAAAGACAGGTTTGGACACCAATCCATTCAAAGCTTCTATGCCACTGAAGAGCATTCCTCTCTCGATCTTTCAAGGATAGACAGTCGGCTAGCACATTCCTTTGCTCCTTTTGGGGGGAAAAAACCCTCCTCATTTGCTTTTAATTTTTTTTTTACAAAGCATTTTATTTATTGTTATATGGCTAAGTTACTTTTTTCCTTGTTTGTAGAAAACAAGTTGTTTAAACTATTTTAAAACTACTTTTTCTGAAGTAAAATTTGTTTTATTTTACTTTTCGGGATTGAGATAAGTGTTACAGAGCTTTTTACTCTGTGTTTTAGTGGGAAAAAGAGCAGTTGTGTAAGAACTTACTATAACAACAGATGCCCTGCTGATCACTATTGCAGTATTCCAAAGGATAACCATTTGAAATGTTGGGACCCAATAGAGTGAGACCAGAAACACAGATACTGAATGGCTGAAAAACAGACTTACATAAACTAAGTCTGAGATGACCATTTCCTGGAGTATTCCCTTTTCTGTGATGTATGGCAATCTTGGAGTTGGCTAGAGTGTGTGGTGGCCTTGCCCCATGCATTGGGGATGAAGGGGAGCTTGCTCCCCTGCAAAAAGAAGTTTAAAGGAAAACAGAGATCTTCGAGATTTACTGTTTTCCTGGATTTATGGCCTTTTTTTTTGGCTTGCTGGCACTCAGCATTTCAAGTGCCGACATTTCAGTAGGGACTCCTTCCAAACAGATGGGGTTTTCACCACTAACATCCAGCTGGGGTACCAAAGCTTAAATCTTCCCAAGAGCATACATCTGGCATATGACCTCAGCTTGCATGCACAGGAGTATATAGACAGACATAAGAGCGTAAACCCTCAGACTCTCTCCAGGCCAAGAGACATCCGAGAAATCGAAAGATAAGTTGTTAGCTGGGACAAAGGAGATGAAAGAAGCCCCCGTGGTCCTAGGGTTGGACAGACAGGGAAGGGGCAAATGAGAATAGGAGAAAATACCAGAAAGAGGGAAGGAGAGTGGGAAGGAACACTGTCAGAGTGATCAGTAGGACATTTACTCTTATGGTAAAATGTCTTTCCATATCGCTGTTGCAGTATTCATCACCTCTGGGATCTCCTGCCAAGGATAGCCCAACGTCTGGCCTGTATACCAAAGCCTTTACTACTTAGGAGCATCGTATGTCAAACATTTGCTCTCCATGCAAGCATTGGGCATAATAATGTATGTACACTCTCAATCCAGAACTTTGTTGCTGCTAATCTGAACACCATTATTGTACATAGGTCTAAACGCCCTTCACTTTGCTGGTTATACCGTCTTCATTTTGGAAATGAGTACCCTGTTGGGGTTCCTTTTACTTTTTCCTATATTTTTCAGTGGGTTACATGTCATCTAAGAAAGGGAAATGTCAGTTTGGGGGCAGTTTCTCTATTAAGGACCACCATGATAGATGCCCGTTTTGCCTAGGTGTGTCTCAAAACCACACTCTGTGTTCCATCTGTAAGGCTTATGTACTTAAGGCTTCATGTAGCTATCTTTTTTTCCTTTCCATTTATTTTGAGAACCAATGTCTCAATCTGTTAGCTCAAGGTACCATGGCAAAATCTGCTTGCCCTGAGGTGCAGCTACATCTAAAAAAAAAAAAAGAGGCCAAGAAGTTTAGGTCTGAGCCTGCTGCCCAGCCTCCACTAGACATCTATCTTGAGGTAGATGAGAAATTGGAGGACAGTCCAGTATTACTGTTGGTTTGTTCTGCCACAAACTTCTTGGATGCTGGCATGGAAACTGCTTCTTATACATCCTCAGAGGCCTTGCAAACATCTGCCATGGATGTTGAGGTAGAACCACGGATAATGATCTCTGATAGACCTAAAGGGATTCCTCAGATCCTTGTTAGGGTAGAGGTGCCAAGTACCCTTGAATCCAGGCGGGAGTCCGAACTACCATATTTTTCAGGGTGGACGTTCCTCAGAAGAAAAGACATGAAACTAAAAAAGAAGTGCTTGCTGCCAGGGATCCACAAAGGGAATGGCACAACTTCACTCAAGGCTTGTTCAATGCTTTGATGGCCTTGAAGCCTCCTCAGGGTGTTTCGGTCCCTGCACCTTCTTGGCCCTCTATCCCCAGTCCCTGCACCTCCTTGGTCCTCTATGCCCAAAAGGGCAAGAGACCCTGAGTCCTCAGATGAGGATTGTGACTCTGATGTCGACTCTTTGGCTTACTCATCTCATTTGCCTTCTCCTTTAGACTATGTGTTGGAGAAGGAGGAATCTGTCAGTCCAGATTCTCCTCTGGAGGAACTATCCTTTGCAGATACTGGAATATTTTAAGTCTGATAGCTCCCAGTTATATATCCAGAAATGGTATTATGAGTTATTACAGATGGACTCTCCTAAATCTTCTGCTGTCCTTCCAGTGCTGGATGCTCTGTTGGATACCTTCTTGGCTGCTTCCCTGACATCAGACTCCCAGCCTCCAGCCTCTAAGATGCCTGATAGGTTCTATAAAGTTAATATTAAACAAAAAGGACAATTATACAGTAAACTATACCAGAAAACACTATTAACAAAAATAAAAAAAATGACAGACACGTTCACACTAACATTTAACAGAAGTATTAGATGGGGTGATATTAATAATTTTCTAGAGTTGTGTGAATATAACTGGATGTTAAGACTTGAAGCAAATGTTTTTCTGGTTTGAATAACACAATTAGTATTAAGCCTGTTTTAACTAGAAAACAAATGCAATATTGTTGATTGTATGTTCTTATTGGATGGCTATGTCATATGAGTAAATTAGGTTTGATATAAATAATTCTATGTTAAGCTGTCCAATCTCACCTTCGTTCTTGCTGGATGGGTTCGGAGCCAATCCTCTGCTCCGACTCGGCCACTTATTATAGCTCGAGAGCTCTTTACTGGCTCGAGGCTACCCCTTATCCCAGAATGCCCAGCATCAGCTACCCAGATCTCATTTGCCACTTTAGCTGCGAGTTTGCGATAAATACTGGCCCAGGCTTAGTATAATTTTTTTCTCTTTTAAACTCAAATATTGTGCTTAAAATTTGATATATAATTCTTTTCTTGTAGTAGTTTGTAAATTTCTTTTATTGTAAACCCCTTATTTTGTCTTTGTGGTTTCTTTTTTGTGCTGTGTTGGCCGTCGCCCCTTTGTCGCTAGGCCTTCTGTTATTCCCTGAATTCATTTAACTTAGAGAGTTCTCCCCCCTCCCCCCTTAAGGACAGTCATTTAAGTTAGAGGCTCTCCTTTAAGGTCTTTATTAACTTTTAGTTTTTCTATTGTAGTTTGTCTTTTTTTACTAAAATGTCTAAGGAAGTTAAAACCTCTGGTTTTAAAAAGTGTGACTTAGGCTGTCAGATGATGTCTCTGACAGATGGGCACACTAGTTGTGTTCACTGTTTGGGGGCTGTGCACCTGCAGGACTCTTGTGCTATTTGTCATGCCTTTATTCCAAGGGTCCTGCAGGAGCGGAAAAACAAGCTTATCCTCCATGGTTTGTTAAAACATGATTCTCTGGCCAAAGCATCTCAGCCAGTGAAACCTTTGAAACCAGTCAAGCCGTCGGCTCCATGTTCGGAACCAACATGTAAGCTTGACAAACCAAGTGTGTCGGTGCCGACTGGCACCAACAAGACTACCCCTCCGTCAGCTCCAACTGTCACTTTGGAGCCATCTCGTAGCCACAAAAGAGCTAGGTCTCCTTCTTTGGAGCCAATTCGCTCGGTGCCACAATCACCATTACTTCAAAGCAAGTCCAGTCATCGCTCATCTTCCCACTCCTCTCGATCCTCAAGGTTATCGGATCAGGATGTGGAGAGAGTGGTCAGTAGGCTGCTTAAGTCAGAGGCCCTTGCTAAAATGCTTTCGAGCCTGCCTCAACAAGCTTCGGCTCCATTCGCTTCAATTTTGATTCCTCCTCCGACTATACTCAGTTCGGAGGCGAAGTCCATGGACACTTGGATAGTGGTTCCTTCGGCTCCGATGACATCCTCATCGGCTCCGACATTGGCTCTGATTACCTTGATTCTTCCTCCCATCGAGGTATCTGGGTGCTGAAGCTCTCTTGTCAGCTCCGGGGGGGGGAAGTGGCATCGGACCCTTGTCCGACCCCGCTCTGCCTCTCGGAGCATCGCCTCAGTTGAGCTCGACTCCCACATTGGCCTTGGAGCCGTTGCCCTTGGTGCAGGGTGCTATTCCTGTCTCTTTGGAGCTGGAGCCCTCCTTAGGTCAAGACCGTGATGCCTTCGAGGTCATGCGAAGAGTGCTGTCCCCACAGATGGCTCCACTATCGGTTCCATTGGCTCCGTCCACCTCGGGGCCTGTGACAATCTCTGCTCCTCCTTCAGCCCCAAAGCGTAGGGAACCTATGCCCCAGGACACCTCATTGGGTGAACACTCTTCTTCCGAAACCTCCCCAAAGCATTCTGAGCAGGCTTTCCAGAAGAAAAAGTGTAAGAGGAAGCACCAAGACTCTCCTGAGTTTGTCACCTCAGATACAGACCTGGATGAATCGGAGGGGTCCCCAAGGTCCCCCTCTGAAGATGTTTCCTTTTTGGACATCCTTGAAATTCTCAGGCAGAGGCATAGCTGGACTTCCCTAGCCCCCTTCGAGGATGAGTCTGTATACCTGGATGCATTTGGTTCCTGACCTTCCACCTCCTGGGTGTCTCCGCCTTTTGATTCACTCATGTCTGTAGTGTCTCGAAAGGTTTGGTCAGCTCCAGATTCCATGGAACCTGTCCCGAGGAGACCCAAAAAATTCATCACAGCTCCCCAAGACAAACAATTCTTAACTAAAGGTGCCCCAGTTGATGCCATGGTGGTAGCAGCAGCCACAAAGAGAGAGTTATCTGAAACCTCCTCATCTGTCCATCCATCGAATAAAGACTCTCATATGATGGACAGATATGGGAAGCGAATATTTTCATCAGCAACCTTCTCCCTTAGGTCCCTGAACTATCTTTCCCATTTTACTAGGCTTCAGAGGGATCTCCTAAGAGCTTGGAGATACCCTTCAAGATCCCACAGCTGAGGGAGCTTCAGCCAAGTTAGCTACCCAGCTTGCGACTCTTAATTCAATAGTCAACTTCTCCATGAGGCTTATTTCATACGCAGCCGATGGAGCAAGTAGAGCTGCAGGAACAAGAGTGGCTCTTAGGAGACATTCTTGGCTGTGGCTGTGTCAGTTTGCAGAACCTTTCAGAGCGTCCTTCACCAATACCCCCTTTGATGGCACCTCTCTCTTTGGGCCTCAGGTGAAAGACACGCTTACCAGGTGCCAGCAGGAAGGCAAGATGCTCTCTGATATTGGAGTCCATTTTTCCACTCCTACCAGACCATACCCAAAAGGTCAGAAGGGTGGAAAGATGTGGTTTCGAAAATCCCAGGGACCCTTGTCTGATGCACGTGGTGAATTTTCCCCCAGGGGCAGAGGGGGAAATACTAACAATGGTAGATGCCACCCTTGTGGCAGAGGGGGTCCGCAAAATCAGGGTGACAGAGATACGTTCTCTTCCAAACCCTATCAACATCCCTGAAGGGATGCCCAACTGCTCAACTCTGGAGGCAGTCGGAGGAAGGCTTTCATTGTACCCAATCACCTGGCAAAATATTACACAAGACAAATGGATACTAGCCATTATATCTGGAGGTTACAAGATTCCCTTTCATCAACCCCCTATTGTTTCAAAAAAATCCATCCCAGATATTCCAGCCAATCTAAGGGATCAGGCAGTCACAGAAGTTTCAAGACTGCTAGAAAAAAGGGCCATCCAGGAAGTCCCCGCAGACCAAGTAGGATCCAGAACTTACTCAAGATTATTTTTTAGTGCCCAGAAAGACAGGGGACTGGAGAACAATTCTGGATCTAAGCAGGTTAAACAAATCTGTGCAAAAAGAAATGTTCCAGATGGTAACACTGCAGTCCATTCTCCCCTTTCTGGGTCAGGACAATTGTATGTGCTCCATAGATCTTCTGGACGCGTACTATCATATAAAAATGGACAGACGGTCCAGAAGATTTCTACACTTCTGGCTAGGGGCCAGTCATTACCAATTCAGAGCTCTGCTCTTTGGTCTCACCACAGCCCCCAGGGTGTTCAGCAAATGCATGGCAGTGGTCACGGCTCACCTGAGATGTCTAGGATTCCAGGTGTTTCCTTATCTGGATGACTGGCTCCTCAATGCTACCACCAGGCAACAATATATAGAGGCACGAGATTACACCATTACATCCTGTGCTCAACTAGGCATCACAATAAACTTCGAAAAATCTCTTGTTGCCCTGTCAATCTATTACATACATAGGAGCAGAGTTAAACACAAGGAAATGGTTGTAAAATTGCCTCAGGAAAGAGTTTCCATTATTCAAAAACAGGTGTCACTTCTCCTGAGGAGCAAAAGAATTCAAGTCAAATATTTTCTTCAAGTTCTAGGGTCCATGACAGCAGCCACTCTTCTAGTTCCCTTAGCACGCTTTCACATTCAGTGGCTTCTTTTCACACAATGGTCCTTTCAGGAATTACCCATGTCTCACATGATGCTAATTACAGAATCTTGCAAAAGACACCTTTCCTGGTGGATGGTCTGTCTACTAGTTACTCAGGGCATACCTTTCATGGAACCCCATCCGGTCGCCACAATGACCATGGACGCTTCCCGGATAGGGTGGGGGGGGTATTATCTAGGGAAGACAGTCCAAGGCACTTGGCGACCTCACGAGTACCACTTGCACATCAACGTCCTGGAGATGAGAGCGGTGCTCCTAGCATTGCAAGCTCTTCAAGACTCTCTCTCCCTGCCAGGACTATTGCAATACAGACGGACAATATGTCAGTGGTTTGGTACATCAACAAACAGGGCAGACCTAGGTCTTACCCCTTGTGCTGAGAGGCCCTCAGACTGTGGCAATAGGCAATTTCCTCCCAACGTTTTCTGATAGCAAAGCATATCCCTGGGAATTCCAACGTAATAGCAGACAGGCTCAGCAGAGCTATCCTCATGCCTTATGAGTGGTCTCTGAAACAGGAAATTGTGGATCTTATTTTCCGCAAATGGGGCCAGCCTTGCTGCGATCTCTTTGCCACTCCCCTCAACAACAAATGCAGCAGCTACTTCTCCCTTGTTTCTCCTCCAGGTCAGACACCCAGGGACGCTCTAGTCCACGATTGGCCTCAGGGACTCCTTTATGCATTTCTCCTCTTTCCCCTAATTCCAAAAGTCATTCAGAAAGCACAATTGTTGGGTTGCAAATTGATCCTCGTTGCCCCCTATTGGCCTCGACAGATTTGATTTCTATTCCTTCACCCCCACCTTCTAGCCCAGCCTTGGAGTCTGGACCCAGTACTGGACCTCTTGATTCATCAATCAGGTGGGCTACACCAATCTCTCAGGCTCTCAGCTTGGTTACTCCACTTCCAGACATAGCCAGGCTCCCTAATATTTCCCCAGCAGTGCATGATATTATTGTTTCCTCCCATAAGACAAATACAAGGAAAGTCTATGCTAGCAAATGGAAAAAATTCTCTTACTGGGCAGAATTTAGGAATTTAGATCCTTTTACAGTACACGAGATTTTGGACTGCCTAGCAGAACTGTTTCATTCTGGTGCAGCGGCTGCTATCATCAGAGTACAACTGGCTGCCATTTCAAATTTTCATATTGGAGTTTCTAACTCCAGCATAATGTCTCACAAACTCTGTACGTTCTTCATGAGAGGTACATCTCTACTTAGACCCCAGTGAAAGAGCCACTTCCACCTTGGAATCTCAATTTGGTTCTCGCCTCCTTGATACTGCCACCCTTTGAACCAGCAGCATCATGTTCCTTGAAATTTCTCTCTTGGAAAACTCTTTTCTTAGTTGCTATTACTTCTGCCAGATGTGTTTCAGAACTTTATGCACTATGTGTTCACCCTCCATACCTAGTTTTTCACAAAGACAGAGTTTCCCTGAGAACAAACCCATCTTTTCTACCTAAAGTTTGTTCAAAACACAAGTTGAATTGGGTCTATATTAGAACATCGAAGTTTCAGAACTTAGAATGTTCTAATATTGACACCTAGTAATCGAAAACCGGTAAGACTGAAAATTTAGAACATCGAATTTTTTCCTAGGGAAAAAATTTGCTGTTCCAAAACACATACACACAACACAAACACACCAAACAAACAGCAATCCACACACATACACCTAAAATCTTACATCTAAACCTAAACTAAACTGTACATACACCACTATCTACCCACTTACCTTAACCGAAACCCTAACCCTAAGGTCTGTCACTATTGCACACACACCTCACCCACGCCTTAATCCTAACTCACCTATCCCACTCTAACCCTCACGTCCATGCATTTGCACACTTACCTGACCCGCGCCCTAACCCTAATTCACCTATCCCACCCTAACCCTCACGTCCACACAATCGCACACTTACCTGAACCCAACTGTAACTTTCCACTACAGAGCTGAAAATAGCGAAGCGACAAGAATGGACAACCAAATTCTTTTCCTAGGAAAGAATTCAGTTAACTAAAACTTCATTATTTTCAGCTTTCGCTTATTAGGTGTCGATATTAGAACATTTGAAGTTCTGAAACTTCGATGTTCTAATATAGACCCGTTGAATCAATCCATTGACCTTCCTGTCTTTTTCCCCTAATCATTCCAACAAGGCAGAATACAGATTACACCAATTGGATGTGCATAGACAACTGCATTTCTATCTCCATAGAACTACAGAGATAAGTAAATCATATCAGTTGTTCCGTTCATTTGCTAACAACAAATAAGGCCTTCCAGTTTCTAAAGTAACATTGTCAAAATGGTTATCAGACACCATAGCCCATACCTACCATTTGCGACAAAAAGATCTTCCAGAAAAACCCAAAGGTTATTCAACCAGGTCAGTAGCTACTTCGGTAGCGTTTCAATCTAAATTGCCCATAGATTCAATTTGTGCAACAGCTACTTGGGCAGATCCTCATACATTCATTTCTCATTACAAAGTAGATGTGGTCTCCTAGGGCAGGGCTTCCTTTGGTTCCACGGTTCTGAACAGTCTGTTCCAATGAGCCACCCAGGATTGAGGTGCTAGGAACGGTGTCCCATCCAGCAAGAATGAAGGCGAAACTGGACAACTTAACATAAAGAAGTTATGTACCTACCACAACGTTCCACGTTAGTTGTCCTTCATCTCACCTTCCTTCTTGCGTCCCTCCCTCTGTCCCCCTTCCTTGAGGATTGAGAGGAGTTTCTCAATGGTTTCACTGACTAATTTGTTTTGTTATTAGTTGCTTCCCAACCAAACCATGACAATTAACTGTATATCCAGGTCGATTAATGGATTATTTTCTATAATTATGTCTAGTGTGAGCTATCTCAAACGAGATCTGGGTAGCTGACACTGGGCATTCTGGGATAAGGGGTAGCCTCGAGCCAGTAAAGAACTCTCAGGCTATAGTAAGTGGCTGAGTCGGAGCCGAAGATCAGCTCCGAACCCATCCAGCAAGAAGGAAGGCGAGATAAAGGACAACTAACATGGAACGTTATGGTAGGTGCATAACTTCTTTTTTTAAACTGATGAGTTTAACACTGTTGAAGGGTATATCCTGAAAGCTTTGCAATGGTGTGTTTTTATAATAAATTTTAGTGAGAACATGTCTATGTCTTTTTTTATTTAGGTTCTATAAGGTACCAGATGTAGGCAAGTTTTTGTACAAATGCCCTTCATCTGATCCAGTGGAGATTTCTGTGTCTACTGACAAGCCTTCTAGGCTGCTGCCCTCATCTAAGCTTCTTCCCTCAAACAAGGACAGTAGAGATATGGAGAGGATTGGTATGAAAGTTTACACTTATGCAACCTTAGCCTTTGGGGCTATAAATTACTAGACCCATATGACAAGATACATTTTGTCTCTTTTTTTCTTAGATTGGGAAGATTGTCTCTGACATCCCAGACTCTTAGAGTAATGCCTCCGCTCATTCCTTACTAAGTTCCACTTCTTATGTTAACTGCACTTTATAGATTGATGGACATGATGCAGTTGACACCTCTTCTAGGGCTGCTCCCTCTGGCTTTGTGATGAGGCACCAATCCTGGTTCTGGCTTCATGCTTTGTCAGATGATATTAAAGCAAAAATCCTGGATGCTCCTCTGGATAACCAAAACTTTTTTGGCACTGCTGTGGCAGAGTTCTTTAAGACTTTGTAGGATCAGGATAAGGTCATGAATGATTTGAAGCACATCTTTTTTTCTTCCATTCTCAAGTTTCAGAGGAACTTAAGACTGCCTTTATGTTTAGTCTGTCTAGACAGCCTTCCAAAACTAAGGAGGCTCCTAGTCATGTATTTTCTGGTAAGCCTACTCAAACGCCTAGGCCCTAAAAGCAGTCCTTTCCTGAGAAGTCTGCAGCCATCTGTCCTTTGGCCCTCCCTTCCTCTCAGCCAGGTTCCCTTGTCTCTCAGGCTTTTTGTGTCTCTCTCAGTTTGGGAAAAAATCACCACAGACTCATGAGATTTCTCCATTATCAAGCAGGGTTACTTTATGGTCTGGAAAAAACTTCCCTCTTTCTTCAGTATCCCTCAAGCTCCTGTAGAACAACTCCCTGATTTTCCAGGAATAGTGCAGATCTGTTCAACCAGGGTACCATTCAACTGGTTCCACAGACAGAGAGGCGTCTAGAGTTTTATGCCAGAATGTTTCTGGTCCCCAGAAAACAGGAGTCTTGGAGACCTGTCCTGAATCTTTTCTTTCTGAACACTTTTCTCATAATGTAATCCTTTTGAATGCTTTCTCTTCAAACCATTTCCCCTGTTGCATCCCCAGGCTTTTCTAGTTTCCTTGGACGTAAAGGAAGCCTACCTTCATATTCTTGTCCACCTTCTATTCAGGAAGTTCTGCATTTCTCTGTTTCTTCTTATTTTCAGCTCTCTGCTTTGCCCTTTGGGCTCTCACTGGGACTAAGGTTATTCCCCAAAAGTCTAGCTCCCGTGGTTGCCTTTTACAGGCTTTGGACATTCAGATGTTTGCCTATCTGGATGACCTCTTGCTTCAGGCCCCAACCCAAAACAAGCTAGTGCAGCATCTTCATTTTACCCAGATTCTTTGCACAGCTTAGTGTTCACGGTCAACCTTCAGAAGTCCATGTTGACTCCATCTCAGGAACACATCTTCCTAGGCTGCAGGATGCAAACTGTTCTCATGCTAGCCTTTCCGCCATCAAGGTTCTGTCTCTGACATGTAATTTTCTTTCCATACTTCCCCTGTACTGTCTTCAAGCCATGAAGTTTCTAAGGGCTCTGGGGTTCAATGCTTCTACCATCCCTGTGCTTCCCTGGGCCAGGCTTCCATCTCAGATCAGTGTGGCTTCAACACTGCCAGGAACTTGACTGTCTAGTTCCTCTGCTCCCGTGTCTCAAACTGGAACTTCACTGTTGGATTCAACAGATATCTCTCAATCCGGGTGTTCCCTTCCAACCTCCTCAACTGTCCCAAAAACTCTTCACAGATGTCTCAGTGCTGGAGAGGGGAGCTGCTTTAGGCACCCTAAAGGTTCAGGGTCTTTAATCCCCTCAACAGAGGGCAGATCATATCAACAGCAAGGAAATGAGGGCTGTCATTCTGCCTCTTCAAGCTTTCCACTCGTTCTGGGTGCCAGGTCCTTTGAAGGTTTTTATAGACAACACCATAGTCAAGTAGTACATCAACAAACAAGGGGGCAAGGGGTCTTGCCTTCTTTGCAGACTAGCCCTTCAAGCCTGGGAAATAGCCATCAATTTACATGTGATGCTACAGGCAGTCTACATACCTTCAGAGTACAGTCTTGTGGTAGATTCTCCCAGCAGATCCAGGATACAGCCTCACAAGTGGATGATTCACAAATATGTTTCTAGACATAGTTCAGTGTGTTACTCCTCAAGTGGATCTCTTCTACCTCCCCTCTGAACACATTCTGTTTCAGTGTTCCAAGTTGTCTGGCTTGGAAAGTGGATACCATGTCTTTCTCTTAGAAGGGAGTGCTCCTTTATACCTTTCCTCTCCTTCCTCTTCTTCCCAAAGTCCTTAACAAGATCAAGGACACTCCAAAAATCTTGTTTATGACTTCATTTTGTCTCATACAGCACTGGCTCCCCATATTATTCCATATGGCCAAGGGCAATCATCACAAGTAACCTCACTGCATGGACCTTCTCACACAGTACAAAGGATCTCTTATCCATCCTGACATTTAACAAAAAAAGTGTTATACATAAAAAGTACAGTTGTGTACACTTACCATAAATGTAGATGTTTGAGTGTATTCACTGTCGCAGTCATTACAGTTGGGTTATCTGCTTGCAGGTAGCCCTCAGTCGGCCTGATTAACAAAGTCTTGGGTCCTGCGTCGGTTGCTGTCCCTTCTTCCATGACGTCAGGTTGCCAGTGGTATAAAACATGCAGCTGACGCCATTACATCAGTTTTTCTTGCCCCAGATGTCAGGTGCCCCCTAATGGGAATCAATTAAATATAAAAATACAATGATATACCTCCAACAAAAAAGCAAATACACCAAAAAGCTTTTAAGCATAGTAAAGGAAAGTAGAGGTATAACCAAAAGAAGTTAGGGGCTGGAGGGAGGGTAGCCAGGACTGCAACAGTGAATACACTCGAACATCTACATTTATGGTAAGTGTACACAACTGTACTATGTTCTTTGTGTTTCACTGATGCAGTCATTACATTTGGGTAGATTCCCAAAGCTATGGTTGAGAGGGGGAATTTAAATAGCATTAGGACCAGCTATAAGGCCCTGCAAGACTGCAGTGGCAAAGCCAGCTCTGGATTTAGAGAAAATTGACAGATGATAATGCTTGGTGAAGGTATGTACAGAAGTCCAGGTAGCAGCTTCTAGGATGTTCCTGGTAGGTACACCACTAAGAAAGGCTGTAGAGGTAGATGCAGCCCTGGTGGAGTGTGGTCTGATCCCCTGGGGGATAGGTTTTCCATGGTGCTTATAGCAGAAATGAATGCAATGGCCTATCCATTTAGAAATAGTTTGCTTTGAAATAGCCTTCCCCTCTGCCCGTGCAGCAAATGCCACAAGCAGTTGTTCAGATTTCCTTTGAGGTTTAGTCCTGTCCAAGTAGAATCTAAGTTGTCTGTGCACATCTAAGGAATGCAGTATCCATTCCCCTTTGTTTTGTGGATTGGGAAAGAAGGTTGGAAAACGAATTAACTGATTAAGAGCCACACTGAATACCACCTTGGGTATGAAGGATGAATTGGTTCTGAGGGACACTCTGTCCGCATGATAGATGATGAAAGGCTCCACTGCCATAAGAGCCTGTAATTCAGATACTTTTCTAGCTGAATTGATTGCTAAAAGGAAAGCTGTTTTCCAAGAAAGAAATTTTAAGTCCACAGTAGCAGCTGGCTCGAAAGGAGGTAGAGTTTCTCCAAAATAAAGTTAAGGTCCCAGGCTGGGGTTGGAGCTCTCCTGGGTGGTCTCAAATTTTTGGCCCCTCTGAAGAACTGCTTGAGCAGTGGATGAGAGAAGAGGGGAGGTTCTGTGTTATAATGAGCTGAAATGGCTGAGGCGTGGATTTTAATGGAGGAAAAGACAGGCCCTTGTGAAGCATCTCAGTTAAGTATTGTAAAATCTGAGGTAAATTGGGCACTGCTGTGCTCATCCCTTGAGATTGGTTCCAGGCACAAATTCTTTTCCATTTTTCAGCATAAGATTTTCTAGTACAAGGCCTCCTTGTCACTAGAATGATATCCATCACAGGTTTACTGAGGGATGGCAAAGGAGAGATTAGGTAATTAGCCAGGCTGCAAGGTTCAGTGTTAGAAGCTGAGGGTGCAGAATCTTCTCCTGCTGGGACAAAGTACAGTTGTGTACACTTACCATAAATGTAGATGTTCGAGTGTATTCACTGTTGCAGTCATTACATTTGGGGTAATCTGCTGGCAGGTTGCCCTCAGTCGGCCTGAATAACAAAGTCTTGGGTCCTGCGTCGGTTGCTGTCTCCTCTTCCATGACGTCAGGTAGTCAGGGGTATAAAACATGCAGCTGACGCCATTTTAACCAGTTTTTCATGCCCCAGATGTCAGGTGCCCCCCAAATGGGGAGCAAAAGTATATATATAAACTGTAAATATATAAATGCACCTTAGAAACATAACATTTACCTTCAACTTAAAGCAAATACACCGCAAAGGCTTTTGAGTATAGTGAAGGAAAGAAAAAGGTATAGAAAGGGGGCTGGCGGGTGGGTAACCCAGACTACAACAGTGAATACACTCGAACATTTACATTTATGGTAAGTGTACACAACTGAACTATGCTCTTCGTGTTTTACTGTTGCAGTCATTACATTTGGGTAGATTCCCAAAGCTATGGATGGGAGGATGGAACTAAACAGCATTAGGAGCAGCTTAAGGCCCTGCAGGACTGCAGTGGCAAAGCCTGCCCTGGATTTAGAGAAGAGAGGTAAATGATAATGCTTTGTGAACTTATGAACTGAGCTCCAAGTAGCAGCTTCTAGAATGTCGCTGGTAGGGACCCCTCTGAGAAAAGCTGATGAAGTAGAGGCAGCCCTGGTGGAATGGGGTCTGATCCGCTTGGGCACAGGTTTACCATGGTGCAAGTAGCAGAAATGAATACAATGGCTTATCCATTTAGAAATGGTCTGCTTTGATATAGCCTTCACCTCTGATCCTGCAGCAAATGCTACCAGTAGTTGCTCAGACTTTCTTAGAGATTTTGTCCTGTTTAAGTAGAATCTTAGTTGTCTGTGTACATCCAACGAATGCAGAATCTGCTCCCCCTTGTTCTGCGGATTTGGGAAAAAAGTTGGCAGGTGAATGGTCTGGTTAAGAGCCACCTTAGGCATAAAAGAAGGATTGGTCCTGAGGGCTAACCTGTCCGGGTAAAAAATAATGAAAGTCTCCACTGCCATGAGAGCCTGTAGTTCTGAAACCCTTCTAGCTGAAGTGACTGCCAAAAGAAAAGCTGTCTTCCAAGAAAGAAATTTTATATCCGCAATAGCTGCTGGTTCAAAAGGAGGCAGGGTGAATTTTTCCAGCACAAAATTGAGGTCCCATGTAGGAGTTGGCGCTCTCCTGGGAGGCCTTAAATTTTTGGCCCCACTGAGATACTGTTTTAGCAGTGGATGAGAAAAGAGGGGAGGCTCTGTGTTGTAATGAGCCGAGATGGCAGAGGCATGGATTTTTATTGATGAAAAAGATAGGCCCTTGTCAAGCATCTCAGTTAAGTATTGTAAAATCTGAGGAATATTGGGCTTTGCTGTGTTTATTCCTTGTGCTTGGTTCCAAGCTCTGAATCTCTTCCATTTATCAGCATAAGATTTTCTACTACTAGGCCTTCTGGCTTCCAAAATGACATCCATCACAGGTTTACTGAGAGATGTGGTTTGAATAATTAGTTGATTAGCCATGCTGCAAGATTCAGACTTTGGAGCTGTGTGTGCAGAATTTGATAGTTCTGCTGAGACAATAGGTGAGGTGTTTGAGGCAAGTACCATGGAGGAAGGTGTGACATATTCCTTAGAAGCGGGTACCAGTGTTGGCGAGGCCAGTCTGGTGGAATTAGAATCATTTTTGGTTTTTCCTGTCTGACTTTTAGTAAGACCTTGGAGAGTAGAGGCAGAAGGAGAAAGGCATAGACTGATAGGTTTTTCCAGCTGAAGGATAGAGCATCCACTTTCCATGCTTTTTTGTGATGAGTTCTTGTGCAGAATTTGTCCAACTGATAGTTTTGAGGAGAAGCAAATAGATCTATGTCTGGGCTCCCCCATTTCTGTGTTAACATGCTGAAGATTTGCAGATCCTGTTTCCATTCATGTGGGTCCATAAGATTTCTGCTTAGGACTTCTGGCAGAGTATTTTGCTTTCCTGGCAGGAATTGAGCTTGAAGATGTATTTGTTAAGTCAAGGCTGTGTTCCGCAAGGCCAATGCTAGTCTGCAAAGGGGGTAGGAATGGGTACCCCCCTGCTTGTTTATGTACCACATAACTGTGGTGTTGTCTGTCTTTATCAGTAGTTGTCCTGGATGAAGTAAGTCCTTGAAGGCTGCTAGAGCATTCTGAACAGCTAGCATTTCTTTCTGGTTGATATGTAGATGCATTTGGTTTGGGCACCGTTTGCCCTGAATGCATCTCCCTGCCAGGTGGGCCCCCCAAGCATAGCTTGATGCGTCTGTAGTTAGGGTTTGGGTGGCAGGGGGTAGAGTGAATGACAGTCCCTTGTTTTGGTGACATGTCTCTGCACACCAAAGAAACTCCTGTTGTAGGCAGGGAATGAGAGGAATCATTGTTTCCAGGCTGTGACAATGTTGACTCCATAAGCTTTTTAGGTACCATTGAAGTTTCCTCATATGCAGTCTCGCATATGGAATTAGTAGAATGCAGGATGCCATGAACCCCAAAGCCTGCAAAATTTGTCTTGCAGATAACTGGGTTTTTGTTGCCATTTGTTTGAAGTATAATTACATTTGTTTGTCTGGTGTGAGGTAAGCCATCTGGGCAGTTGTATTCAAGCTTGCACCCAGGAATGTAATTATTTAAGAGGGTACCAGTTGTGATTTCTTTTTGTTTATGGTGTACCCTAGGCATGCTAGAAGCCTTTTTACAAACGCCAGATGTTGAAGAAGAGTGTCCTTATCCTCTGCCTGAATAAGACAATCATCCAGATAAGGATAAATTTGAATGTTTCTTTGTCTGCAGAATGCAATTACTGGTGCCAGGCACTTTGTAAAGACCCTGAGCGCAGTAGATAAGCCAAAGGGCAGTACAGAGAATTGTAATGCAAAAAACCTGCTTTGAAGTGGAGGTATCTTCTGCAAGATTCCCTTATTGGGATATGCAGGTATGCCTCTTTTAAGTCTAGAGTTACCAACCAGGCATTCTTGCCTAGCATAGGCAGTAGCTGTTGTAAAGTCAGCATTTTGAATTTTGGAATGTCCAGGAACGTGTTTAGAATTGAGAAGTCCAGAATTGGACGCCAAGATTTGTCTTTTCTGGGTACCAGGAAAAGTCTTGAATAAAAACCTTGTCCTTTTTCCTTTTCTGGTACCGGTTGAATAGCCCCCATATCCATGAGGGACATGACTTGTTTCTGGGCCTCTGCCCACTGGTTTTGTAGCAGATCTGGCCATCCGTTTGGAATTGGCAAAGTATGGAAATGAAATCTGTACCCCTGGGATACTATGTTTAATACCCACTTGTCCTGGGTTATTAACTGCCAATTTTGAGCATGAAGTGCTAGTTTCCCCCCAAGGGGGCTGCCAAAAGATAAGTGCTTGGAAATGGTAGAGGAAAGTCATTGAGACTGCTTACTGTAGGGTTGTGCTTTGTTACCTCCAGATTTGGAGGTGGAGGCATCCCACTGCTTTGACCTGTACGATCCCTGTGATTGATATCTGGAGCCTTTGGAGTGCCTAGGTTTGCCCTGAGTGACTCTGTTGGACACAGGAAAGGACCAATTCTTAGTAGGCCAGTGACTACTGAACCTGGGTGGCTGCACTTGCAAGAAATAGTTTACAGTTTGCATAGATTTAGCTTAGTCTTCCATTTTCTTTAAAACCTCTTCTGCCTTATTACCAAACAGACTATCATGCTGTAAAGGGGCATCCAACAATTCAGCTTTAGCATGATCAGGCAGATTTTGCTCCTTGAGCCAGGCATGCCTTCTTATCACAGATCCAGTTACGGCGGCCCTGCAAGAGGCCTCCAAGGAATCAAAACCACATTGCAAAGTATGCTTTCCAACCTGTTCTGCTGAATGCAATAAATCTTGTAACTCTCTATTTTCCACACAATCAGAAATAAACATCATTTTCTTTTTCAGTAAGCCCATAACATGCTGTTGATATTTAAGCATATGAAACTGGCAGTTTAAAGCCCTGATTGCCAAGGTTGCAGACGTATACACCTTATTACCCCATCTATACAGCGCCCTGGAATCTCTAGCAGAAGGGGTAGGATTTTTGGCTGTAGAAGCCTTAACACCCTTGGGACCCTGAGAAATAGTCTCAGTATGAGCAGCAGGATGTTTGAAAAGAAATTTCTGGGAGTCAGGAACCCTGTAATATCTGTCTGGCTTACTAGGAGCCGGAGGCAGGGAATCAGGATCCATGCTTGATTCCGAGAACACATCATCAACAATGTCTAATAAAGGAGGTATTGCCAAAGGCCTGTGCTGAGGGAGAAGAAGGAAATCTCTAAGCCTCTTTTTTGAAGTCCTGACTCTCCCAGTGAAAATGTTCCCTTAAAGTATGCAAAGTCTCTCCAAAAGAGTAATCCTCAGGAGGAGATGCAGATGGGATGGATTCCTCTGCATCAGAATCCTTATAAGGTGGAATAGAAAATTCCTGATCAGGAGGGGAATCAAATGGAAACCTGATATGAAGATTCATAATCAGTGCCTTGCCTAAGCCTCTTAGCAGGGGGGGGGGGGGGGTTGGGAACCCCTGATCAAGGTAATTAAATCCTCAGCCATTTTGATCATTTGTTTTTAGGCATAGGGGCCTGAGCATGTGGCTCATGCGTCGTTTTTTTTAGACATAGAAGTCGTTTTTGACCCTGTTTTTGTTAATGGTGTCGGTTTTAATATAAAAATGTTGAGGCCTGAAAACACCCTCAGAAGCCGGTGCCTGCTCAGTGGCTCCGGACCCATCCAAGGGAGAGACATCCGCAGGTTCAATACTTTGCAAATCTCGCAGCATACTGGACTCCGAATGGGTCTCGATAGAGGCCTGCGACTCAAAAGTAGCAGGTATCTGGGGCTGCAAAAGTGCCTCACTGAGTACCGGGAAAAGGCGACTGGCTTAGGAGAAGCTTTGTCATTGGTTTTGGACCTTAACGGTCTGTCTCTGTCTTTTTCCTTGTGTTTCTTGTGAACTCCAGTAGTCGGATTGATTCGTAGGTTCATAGGTAGGTACTAGGCTATCTGCCCTAGGGCATTTGTAAGCCTAGCCAGAATGTGTTGGCTTTCGCCACCCTTTTAGACTAGATTCTCGAGCCTCTGTCCAGCAGGGCCATAGAAGTGATTCCAGGAGTAAATTTACTATTTCCCATCCACTCATCAAGATTTCTCTTGAAGAGGGTCAGCAAGGGGCTCTGCCTAACATGAACCAGGATTCGATTCCAGAGCGAGGGAAGCCTCTGGGATATGAATCTATCCCTCCAGCATGTCCTATTCACTGTTGTGCTAAGGTTTAAATCCATGGAGCATGTAGCTCTAATGGATTTGGCTTTCTTGAGGTGGAGCATGTCCATCAATTCCGGGTTAGACATGGCCTTGTACGTCAGGCAGAGATCGCCTCTGAGTAGGCGGTAAGCAACTGAGTAGAGCTGGAGTTTCTTTAGTCGAGCAGCACAGGGCATCTGTTTGAGGCCCACGATCCTCTTGGTGAGGTACTTTTGAGGTCTCTCCAGCTGTTGCAGGTGTCGGGTAAGATACATCCCAAATGGGGCATTGTACTCAATTAAGGGTCTGATAAGCGATGAGTAGAGGGGCACAATGACCTCTCTTGATCTAGATGTGGACCCTTTTGTGATTAGGTGAGCTATATAGAATTTTCTAACCACTTTGGCAATGTGATTGTAAAGGAGAGGTTACTATCTACTTGGGTCCCCAGATCCCTAATTACTTCTTCAGTACTTAGTGGATTACCTCCTATGTGGTTTGTGGGCACTTTGTTTTTCCCAAAAGGATGACTATGCACTTTTTGGCATTTAGCTTGAGGCCATGGTTTTAACACCAGGTATCCGTCTCTGTAAGACCCTTCTGGAGGATGCTTGTGTCAGCTGGAGAGTCGATTATGGCTCCCAGCTTGCAATCATCTGCAAACTTGGTCAGTCACAGTCCTCCCATGCTTGCCTGTACCTCAGAGAAGTATATACCAAACAAAAAGGGTCCCAGGACTGAGCCCTCTGGGTTGCCACTTGTAACCGGTTTAGAGTCGGACATGGCACCCGCAACTCTGACCATTTGAGTTCTATCCTTGAGCCAGTTTGCAACCCATCTTGTGACATATGGGTTGATATTTAAGCTGGTAAGCTTATTTATGATGCCAGGGTGGGGTATTGTGTCGAAGGCCTTTGCGAGGTCCAGGTAGGCTGAGTGGACTACCTTTCCCTCATCTATGGCTTTGGTAGCTGTTTCAAAAAAGTCAGCTAGGTTTAGGAGGCAAGATCTGCCTTTAACAAAGCCAAATTGGGTAGGGTCCAGTGTCTGGAGGTTCCCAATGTCTTTGTTTATGAGATCCATGATGATGCGCTCCATAGCCTTTCAGACCAGGCTAGTTAGGCTTATGGGGCAATAGTTCCCGGGATCCGTTGTGGTGCCACCTTTGTGGAGCAGGATTACTGTTGCTGTACGCCATTCTTTGGGTACATAGCCTGTGGTAAGGCTGAGTTGGAACAGTGAGTTTATGTGAGGGTTTAGTTCTTTTTGGAGCTCATGTAAGATGCAGCCCGGGATACCATCCGGTCCCATTGATGATGTGTTTTTTACTTTGGAAAGGGCTGCTTTCACCTGTGTGTCTGTGATGTCTGGGGGACTGCATTCTTCTGGGATAGACACAGGCCCTTTTGGGGGGGAAGGGGGGGTAAAGTTTGCACTGAACCTGTCTGCCAGGATTTTGGCAATGTCAGTGGGTTCAGTGAATTTTGTGCCATTTTGCACCAGCTCAGAGCAGATCTGAGAGTTGCCACCCAGATTCTTGATGTAGCTAAAGAACGCCTTGTGATTATCTTTAGAGTCTTTGGTGATTTTTCTTTCGAAGTTAGCCTTTGATGATTTTATGATGGACCAAAGTTTCTTGCTAATACTGATCAGGGATGCCTTCCCTTTTTGGGATTTTGCTCTATCATGTAATAGTTTCCTCCTTCTGTTGTACAGCTTATTTATGGCCGGGGTCCACCAGACTGGTCTCCTGTTTTTGGAAGAGTGAGTCTTGGTTTTACTTGGGATAGCACGATCCATGCATTCCTGTAGGTGCTCATAGAGTGCATTTGTAAAGGATTCTGCGATTTAGATAGCATTTTCCATTTGCCTGGGGGCTTTGAAACTTTGCACCTCAGTCTTGAGAAGTGTGAAGTTTGCTTTTGAGAGATTTTTCACAGTGGTTTCCTTGGCTGGGGGTGGGGTCGGGATGTGGATGTCCACTGTGATTAGTTTGTGGTCTGATCTTACCAACGAGGGGTTTACCTCTGGTGTGGAACAATGATCCTCCATGTTGGTGATGACCAGGACCAATATGTTGTCCCCTCTTGTGGGAGTGGTGACCAGTTATTCCATGGTGTTTGAGTTTATAAACTCCAGGAACCTCTGGGCAAAAGAGTTGGGACTTGAGTAGTTTTCCCAGTCAATGTTTGGGTAGTTAAAATCCCCTAATATCATGGCGTTTGGTGAGACCTTCATATTCTCCATTGTTGTAAGGAATGCCGAGTGGGGGTCCTGAGACAAGGTGGGTGATCTGTAGCAGGCTACAAACTGAAAAGCAGTTTTGCCCACTGCTAGTTGCACATGGAGGGTCTCCGATGCCTCGTGCAGTGCCACTAACCTGGAGATGTGGGTATCCCTGATGAAGATGGATACTCCCCTGCCTTTAGTATTTCGGTCTGAGTTCTGCAGCCGAAAAGTATGGTATGAGTTGAATCCTGGTAGTGCTGGGGTGCTCTCTGGAGCCTTGATCCAGGTTTCTGTTACTGCACAGATATTGATTTTCTCCATAATGAGGAGTGCCTCGAGTGCGTGCATCTTGAGGTTTAGACTTCTGACATTGAGTAGCATTACCCTTAGTTTTTTGTTTCTGGTATTGTCTATGGAGGTGGGTTTGTCTTTTGAGCCTTGCCTAAAAAAGGCACTATGGGGGTGGCAAGAGCCTTAGCCAGTATTCAAAAACCTAAGGGTGACAGGTGCAAGCTGTCCCTGGCAAAGCAACATGGCTTGTCAAGTATGTCATCCCAGGCTGACAGACACTGGATCCCCTTTGAATGACACCAATAGCTTAGCCAATTGTTAAAATTGATCATTTTGTCTTTATACTGTGGCATCATTCTTGGTGAGGGCAAGATGCTACTCAGGGTCAGGGTCATACCGGCCTGGGCTACATGATCAGAGAGCTCCTCTATGTCTCTTTTCATGTAGTCCAGGGAGGTCTTCAGGTCATTCACCAACATGGACAATGACAGAGTCATATTTGTACCTGCTGTGGAGTGACCTGAGTGCTTGTGTTATGTGGCGGATCCTGGCACCCGACAGGCAGCTTACAGTGACCTTCTCCATGTTCAGTCTAGTGAGCGGGACGTCAGTATGCTTAACAATAGAGTCTCTTATTACTAGTGTATTAGGTGCATTATTTAGCCTTAAGGGCTGCTTCTGTGTGGCACACTGACTTTGTGAAGTATGTGATACGTGAAAGTTGTTGTGGGGTAGTGGTTGCCTGGATGTCTGCTTTGGAGGTCTCTACTGCTTTGGCAGATTTTTATTTAGAGCCACCGAGTATGTTTTTGTGAGTTTATGTGTCATGTTTGCTGATGCGATTGGTCTATGTGAGACTGGTTGTGTGGTGCGAGTCGTTTCCTTCTCCTCCTGACTGACTGTGCCAGTCTTGGTTTGAGAGAGCTTGGCCTCCAGTTTGGCTGTATAGTTGCATCTCTCACATACATTTG
Source organism: Protopterus annectens (assembly GCF_019279795.1). Lineage (NCBI taxonomy): Eukaryota > Metazoa > Chordata > Ceratodontiformes > Protopteridae > Protopterus > Protopterus annectens. The sequence goes on from NC_056733.1 coordinate 1,038,492,701, forward strand.
AGTTTGTTGGAAGGAGGAGAGGGTTGTCTGTGTACATAAGGCAATTGTAAAATTGCCTCAGGATTCCCAGATTCACCAGCTGGACTGGAGAGTATACCTGAAACTGCACTTTGGACATGCCTGGATAGTTAAAAAACTGATTTATTGATTGCCCGGAATGGAAGAATAGGGAGCCTTGTACTTCTGGGTAGTAAAAGGGGGTGTAGTGCTATAGTTTGTTAGTGCTTACTGAGGTAATTGAGCAAGTGCTGGGCTGTAGAAGGGAGGTAGAGTGCTTACTTTGAGAGATAGACTTGTTCTAAGGGAAAAATTGAAGAGCAGACTTTGTGGAGTCGGGAACAGTTTAAAACAGCTTAAATGGCGCTGCACAACGTTGTGTGATGCTGCTCGGTGCGCAACATTGCGCAAAACCATGCAAATGCGGGTTTTAAGGCAGGGAGCTTGAAAGAGATAGGAATTAGCCCAAAACGGCCAATAAGCTACTAGGTGCTGGGCTGAGACCACTCCTCCAGGGACAGATAGGCTGCTCAAAGCTCCCCACTCTCACTGGTGAACAGAGAAGCTTCCTCCTATCCAAGTAAGGATATGGGCAACACAGGAACTTATACCACAGCCCAGAATTCAGCAAATCCTGAAATCTGGACTACTCTAGTTCAGAAAAGGCGGGAAACAAGGATATGTTTTTGTTTTTTTTTTGCTTTTTTTCAACAGAACAACAGTAACTTAACAGGAAACACTATAAATGCTTTAAACAGGCTAGCACACTTGAGTGTGTAGCCTACAACAGTTAAACAACACAAAAACAACAACATTTCAGGGTAGTTAAATCTTGAACCAAAATATTTAGAAGTAAAAATATACTGACGCTTAATAGTATGTTGGTTAAATTTAGCACAAAACCGACAGCAAGACACGTTGTGATCAGGGCCTAGGCAAGGAATACAGTACACATGAAAATCCTTATGAGGTATTTGCTTCCCACAAGTAATGCAATTATTAACTTTTACTGACATCGGTTAGGAGCAAGAAAAAGTTTCCCCAACGGGGTACTTAGCTTTAGTTGGAAGACTTCGGATCTGAAACTTGAAAATGAAAATTTCAGGAGTCGGCCGACCGGCACTTGCGAACTGCTTCTGCTTTGGGCAGCACACGGCAAGAAAGACTGATGTAATGGTGTCGGCTGCATGCTTTATACCCCTGACTAACTGACGTCACGGAAGATGAGGCAGCAACCGATGCAGAACCCAAAACTTTGATAATCAGGCCGACTGAGGGCTACCTGCAAGCAGATAACCCAAATATGATGACTGCAACAGTGAAACACAAAGAACATCTCCTTGCTGTGAGGTGAAAGTGGTTCTCCCAACACCACTGCACCACCCTTTTTAAAATATAACTTTGTGGGCTCTGTTCTATAAATTATTATGTGACTTTTATTCAAAATACGTTAAAAAGGCAGAAAACACAATAACATTTACCACCTGTTCTACAGACTTCCACAACTGATTACATGTGACACAGTGCTGTGGTGGTTAGTGCTGGTATTTTAAACTCCAGAGCCCAGGGTTCAATCCTGACCTTTTGTTACTGTGTGGACTTTTCTAATTCTGTTCATATCTCCATGGTTTCTGCATATTGCTCTTTACTCCAACCTCCAAAGGCTGTTTGGCATGACTAACTTATACGTTCTCCTGATGATTAAAGCCAGGACCTGGTGCATGTGCAGCAGATGCAACAACCACTGCACTGCAGAACCCAAATTACTCTGTCTGCTTAACAAATGATTAAATATGGTAAAAAAAAAGCAGTTGTATTCAGGCAGTAATATAAAATCTTTGTCTAATTATCATGTATCATCGTTGTACTGCACTGAATGGTCATTCATTTACTCACTGTAAAATGTCACTCCACATTTATTGACAATAAAATAAATTATTTTAATGCCATTGCAAACTTCTGTATGTTTACAAAACAGGCACATTTCTCTTTGAAAAATAAAACAATGTTAAAGTTAATACAGACTACTGTAACAACTTCATGACAAAGGAAAGCATGCAGTAGGTGGGCTGTTATACTCCTTTTTCTGTCTGTGTTTTATGGTACTTGACATCAGATGTATTTTAAGGGCTTCTAGAAAGTAAAAAAAGTTAATATTAAAATAAGTACATTAATAGATAAATAACCAGCTGATCCAGCTGTACATTAATCAGCACATGAATAAGTGACAGCCCTCGTACAGTTAAGTCAGTACCTTGCATCCTTGTATCATGAGCTGTAGGTACTCACACCAAAAAACGTAAAACCTAGTAACATTTAATTTGTTTTGCTAGCAAAACTATGTTCAAATTTAAACAAGACTGTGGCTGAACTATCAATGACCTTGTCAAGTACGGGTACATGGCTTCACTTGGCAAGCATAAAAATGTGTGCCCTTGGAAGACACGTGCTCTTTAACAGCTGTTGCACTGAACTTTCACATTCAGTGTTCTGTTCTCAATAACACGCAAGTCTCTCATAACAGAACTGACATATTAGTCCAGCTGTGTTACTTTTACTGGAACACCAGAGACAAACTGTCTGCCACTGACAGGAAAAAATATTAACTCAGATGTCTGCTGGCAAACAATGCCAAGTTCTACAGGATTTGTCATAATAACAGGAATAATGTTTTCAATAACAAATAAATACTGTGACATCAATGAAAGGCTAACAATTTCTTTTATTAATAGAAAGGCAGTAAGGCCTCACTCAGTTTCAGAAAACAGAACTACTGTTTAATATATGGCTGTAGCATACAGAGATAAGGCCCTGGCGACAGCCCCGGATTCGATTAGCAGCTTGGGCATCCTGAGTACTCACAGGGAGGATGGGAGGCTGGGCATCTGGGTGTCTCCTGTGATAAACCCATGGAGAATTCTGGGGATGTACCTGTGAGGCAGCATGGCCCGAGGAGGACAAAGGTGGTGGACTTGTCTGGGCTGCTGCACAGGCAGGGTGATATGCCATCATGTCCACATTGTACACCCTCCCATCGGACCAAAGCAACACAACCGCATACAGGGGGATGAGGTAGGCCATTTAAGATAGCAAAAACCCTGAATATGGCAACCCATCCCCCCCCAAGGATGTCCTTAGGAGTGTCCAGGAGCTTAAAAGAAGGAGTTGCAACGGGGAAGCAAAAAGTGCTAAAAATAAAAATAGCTGAATGCATAATACAGAACATGCATATGATGGCAACAAACATTACAGAACTTTTTTAATATCTCTTCCTTTAATGTGACAAAGTTATGTTAACACTGAATATGCAAACATAAATAAAATAGACCATCCAGCTTATAGCAGGAACACTGGAGTGAAAATTTTAACTAGTGTTTTCTTTATTTAGAGAAAAGAGGGCTACTTACTTTTGATTATATAATTATTATAGAGGCATACATTTTAACTAATATTTTCTGTATTCAGAGATGAGAGGATTCCTGACTTTTGATTACACAATTATAGAGGCAAAGTGAAATAAATAGTAACAATCAAATGGGGAAGACAGCGAAAGTACAGTTGTGTACACATCATAAATGTAGATGTTAAAGTGTATTCACTGTTGCAGTCATCACATTTGGGTTATCCCTGCCAGGGTAGCCCTCGACCGTCCCGAATACCAGAGACTTAGTATTTCTGCATCGGTTGCTTTTGCTTGAGGACTGACATCAGGTCGTCAGTAGTATAAAGTAAGGCAGCCGACACCATTACATCAGTTTTTCTTGCCCTAACCTGTCAGGAGCCCTCAAGTAGAAGGCCAGATTCTGGTGAAAGAAACCCCACCAGTGGAAAATAAACACCAATATGTCCCTTGTAAGGAAAGGAGAACAACAAGTTAGAATGGTAATAAAAGGAGAAAGAGAAGAAAGGGGGATGGAGGGAGGGAAAAATACAGTTGTGTACACTTACCATAAATGTAGATGTTCTTCGTGTTTCACTGTTGCAGTCATTACATTTGGGTTATCTGATAATCAGGCCGACTGAGGGCTACCTGCAAGCAAAGTCTTGGGTCCTGCGTCAGTTGCTGTCTTATCTTCCATGACATCAGGTCATCAGGAGGATAAGGCATGCAGCTGACGCCATTACATCAGTTTTTCTTGCCCTAGATGTCAGGTGCCCTCATAATGGGAAGCAATTATATACAGGGTTACACCTCCAACAAAAAAGCAAATACACCAGAAAGCTTTAAGCATAGTAAGCAAGACTAGAGGTATAGTCAATAGAAGTCAGGGGGCTGGAGGGAGAGTAACCAGGACTGCAACAGTGAATACCCTCGAACATCTACATTTATGGTAAGTGTACACAACTGTACTATGTTCTTTGTGTTTCACTGTTGCAGTCATTACAAAGCTAAGGAGGAGGCAGTTAGATAGCATTAGGACCAGCTATAAAGCCCTGCAAGACTGCAGTGGCAAAACCAGTTCTGGATTTAGAAAAAATTGGCAAGTGGTAATGCTTGGTGAAGGTATGTACAGAACTCCAGGTAGCAGCTTCTAGGATGTCCCTGGTAGGGATACCTCTGAGAAAGGCTGTAGAGGTAAATGCAGCCCTGGTTGAATGTGGTCTTATCCCCTGTGGGGTAGGTTTTCCATGATGCTTATAGCATAAATGAAATGAATGCAATGGCCTATCCACTTAGAAATGGTTTGCTTTGAAATGGCCTTCCCCTCCGCCCCTGCAGCAAATGCAACCAGCAGCTGTTCAGATTTCCTGAGAGGCTTAGTCTTGTCCAAGTAAAATCTAAATCATCTGTGCACGTCCAAGAAGTGCAGTATTCATTCCCCTTTGTTCTGTGGAATAGAAAAGAAGGTTGGCAAATTAACGGACTAATTAAGGGCCACACTGGATACCACCTTGGGCATAAAGGAAGGATTGGTCCTGAGGGACACCCTGTTCGCATGAAAGATGATGAAAGGCTCCATTGCCATGAGGGCGTGTAATTCAGACACCCTTGTTGCTGAAGTGATGGATAGGAGGAAGGCTGTTTTCCAAGAAAGGAATTTCAACTCTGCATTTGCAGCTGGCTCAAAGGGAGATAGAGTGAGCTTTTCCAATACAAAGTTAAGGTCCCAGGCTGGAGTAGGGGCTCTCCTGGGTAGTCTTAATTTTTTGGCCCCTCTGAGGAATTGCTTGAGCAGTGGATGAGAGAAGAGGGGTGGCTCTGTATTATAATGAGCTGAGATGGTGGAGGCATGGATTTTGATGGAAGAAAAGGAAAGGCCCTTCTGGAGCATCTCAGTTAAGTATTGAAGAATGAACTGTAAATTGGGCACAGTTGTGTCCATCCCCTGTGTTTGGTTCCAGGAACAGAATCTTTTCCACTTTTCAGCATAGGATTTTCTAGTACTAGGCCTCCTTGCCTCCAGAATGACATCCATCACTTGCTTACTGAGTGATGGTAAAGGAGAGGTCATATATTTAGCCAAGCTGCAAGGTTCAGGGTTTGAAGCTGTGGGTGCAGAATCCGGCCATCCTGCTGGGACAGTAGAGCAGGGGCCCGAGTCAGGTGCCAAGGTTCCAGAAGTGACACACTGCGCAAGAAGGGGTACCAGTGCTGGCGTGGCCAGTCTGGTGCAATAAGTATTGTCCTTGGTTTGTCATTTTTGATCTTTAGTAGCACTTTGGAGAGGAGAGGCAGAGGGGAAAGGCATAAACTGATAGGTTTTTCCAGCTGAAGGACAGGGCATCCACTTTCCAAGCTTGTCTGTGTGGAGTCCTTGTGCAGAATTTGTCCAACTGGTAGTTCTGAGGGGAGGCAAACAGGTCTTGTCTGTGGGGAGTCCTTGTGCAGAATTTGTCCAACTGGTAGTTCTGAGGGGAGGCAAACAGGTCTATCTCTGGGCTTCCCCATTTGATTCTCAAAATCTTGAATATCTTTGGTTCCAGGTTCCACTCGTGTGTGTCCATGAGATTTTTGCTTAGGTCGTCTGCCAGTGTATTTAGCTTGCCTGGCAGGAACTGAGCTTGTAGGTGTACTTGGTAGCTCAAGGCTGTGTTCCACAGAGCCATGGCTAGTCTGCAGAAGGGGCATGAATGAGTTCCCCCCTGCTTGTTTATAACAGTGGTGTTGTCCGTCTTTACCAACAATTGTCCTGGAAGAATGTGGTCCTTGAAGGCTGTCAGAGCATTCTGTACAGCTAACATTTCTTTTTGATTGATATGCAGGTGCATTTGACTCTGGTTCCATTTGCCCTGAATGCACTGCCCTGCCAAGTGAGCCCCCCCATGCATAGTCTGATGCGTCTATTGTTAGGGTTTGGGCAGCAGGGGGTAGAGTGAATGGCAGTCCCTTGTTGTGGTGGCAGCCCTCTGCCCACCAACGGAAATCTGTCTTTAGACAAGGTATGATAGGAATCATTGATTCTAGGTCCTGAGAATGTTGGCACCATAAGCCTTTTAGATACCATTGTAGCAGTCTTGCACATGGAATTAGTAGAATGCAAGAGGCCATGAACCCCAGGGCTTGCATTATTTTCCTTGCAGATAGCTGGATCTTTGTGGCCAGTAGTTTGAAGTAGGCTGTCAAATGAACTTGTTTCTCTGGTGTGAGGTATGCCATTTGGGAAGTTGTATTCAAGCTTGCTCCCAGGAATACAATTTGTTGGCAGGGTACTAGGTGTGATTTCTCTTCATTTATGATGTACCCCAGAGAAGTTAGTAATTTCTTTACAAATGCCAGATGATTTAATAGTATGTCCTGGATTTCTGCCTGAATTAGACAATCGTCCAGGTATGGGTATATTTAAATATTTCTTTGCCTGCAAAATGCAATGACTGGAGCTAGGCACTTTGTGAATACCCTAGGTGCAGTAGATAAGCCATAGAGCAGTGCAGGGAACTGATAGTGCATGTAGCCTGCTCTGAAGTGTAGGGATCATCTGCAAGATTCCCTTATTGGGATGTGCAGGTAGGCTTCCTTTAAATCCAATGTTGCCAACCAGGCATTTTTGCCTAGTATAGGAAGCAGCTGATGAAGAGTTAACATTTTGAATTTTGGAATTTCCAAAAAAGTGTTTAGGATAGACAGGTCCAGGATAGGATGCCAGGAATTGTCTTTTCTGGGTACCAGGAAAAGTCGTAAGTAGAAACCTTGACCCCATTCCTCTTCTGGGACAGGTTGAATAGCCCTGATGCTTAGAAGAGAGAGAACTTGCTTTTGAGCCTCTGCCCACTGATTTGGGGGTAGGTCTCGCCAACCGTTTAGGGTTGGTAAGGAGTGGAAGCGGAATCTGTATCCTTGGAAAACTATATTTAAAACCCATTTGTCTTGGGTTATGAGTTCCCAGTTTTTTGCATGCAGGGTGATCTTTCTCCCTAAAGAAACATTCAGTTGAGCAGGGCTTGGAAGTTTTAAAGTTAAGTCATTGTGACAGTTTACCAAGGGGGGGCGAAGTGGGAGCCCCCCCCCAATGCTTAGGCCAGTGAGTACCTTGGGACTGAAGCCTGGGTGTTCTGCTGGTTCTGGGTTTGGACTAAGAAGGCCTGGAAGAGGTAGGAAAGGACCAATTCTTAGAAGGCCAGTACCTACTAAATCTGGGAGGTTGTACTTGCAGGAAATCTTTAACAGTTTGCATAGATTTAGCTTTTTCCTCCATCTTTTTAAGAACTTCTTCTGCTTTGTTGCCAAACAGGTGGTCTTGGTTTAAGGGAGCATCCAGTAATTTAGCTTTAACATGATCTGGCAAAGACTGCTCCTTAAGCCAAGCATGCCTTCTAAGAATAGACCCAGTGACAGCACCCCTGCAAGATGCCTCTAATGAATCAAAACCACATTGCAAAGTATGTTTTCCAACTTGTTCTGCAGAATGCATTAAATCCTGTAATTCTTTATTTTTCAGCACAGTCAGGAATCAACATAATTTTCTGTTTAAACACTCGGATAATATGCTGCTGATACTTTAACATATGAAACTGGCAGTTTAAGGCCCTAGTGGCCAAAGTTGCAGAAGTGTATACCTTCTTACCCCATCTGTCCAGGGCCCTGGAATCTCTATCCGAGGGGGTAGGATTTTTGGCAGTAGTAGCCTTAATGCCCTTGTGCCCCTGTGAAATGGTCTCAGGATCCGCAGTAGGATTCTTAAAGAGGAACTTGTGAGAGTCAGGGACACTGTAATACCTGTCAGGTTTTCTAGGAGCTGGAGGTAGAGTGTCAGGGGCCAGGCTAGATTCCGAGAAGGCATCATCTACAATGTCCAGTACAGGAGGAATAGCTAAAGGCTTGTGTTGAGGAAGGAGTAAGAATTCCCTAAGCCTCTTTTTGGAATCAGAGTAATCCTGACTTTCCCAGCGGAAATGCTCCCTAAGAGTATGCAAAGTTTCACCAAAAGAGAAATCCTGTGGACGGGAGGCAGAGGGAATGGAGTCCTCTGCATCAGAATCCTCATAGGTGGATAAGGGCAACTCCTGGTCATCAGAGAAAACAGATATTTTAGAATCCTGATCAGAAGAATCAGAAGGAAAATCAGTTCTAGGTCTCTTAGAGGGAGAAGATTGGCTTCCCCTGATTAGAGTAATAAGGTCTTCAGCCATTCTTATTTGTTTTTTAGACATCGGGGCCTGACCATGTGGTCTGGGCATCGGTTTTCTATGCAAGGATCGAGTTTTACGCCTTGAAGAAGAAGATGGCGTTGGTTTAATATGCAAGTCAGTAGGCCTGAATACACCCTCAGAAGCCGGTGCCTGCACAGTGGCTCCGGACCCATCCAAGGTAGAGACATCCGCAGGTTCCACAGTCGAAGAAGCATCTCGCGGCATACCGGACTCCGAATGGGTCTCAGTAGAGGCCTGTGAATCTGAAGTAGCAGGTATCAGGGGCTGCGACTAGATTAGGAGAAGTGTCGTTGGCAGCTTTGGACCTATGCGGCCTGTCTCTGTCTTTATCTTTGCATTTTTTTGGAATGTCGGTAGTTGAGTGGCTTACCGAAGCCATTTCTGGATAATTGAACCGAGTACCAAAATATTTAGATGTGAAAATGAACCGACGACGAAAAGTTTGAGGTTTGAAAAAGGCACAAAACCGAAAGCAAGGTACGTCGTGGTCTGGGCCTAGGCAAGGAATGCAGTACGAATGAAAATCTTTATGAGGTATTTGCTTTCCACAAGAAATACAATTGTTAACTTTTACTGACATCGGTTAAGAGCATGAAAAAGGTTCCCCAATGGGGTACTTAGCTTAGTTGAAGACTTCGGATCTGAAACTCGAAAACGAAAATTTCAGGAGTCGGCCGACCGGCACTTGCGAACTGCTTCTGCTTCGGGCACCACACGGTAAGAAAGACTGATGTAATGGCATTGGCTGTATGCGTTATACCCCTGACAACCTGACGTCATGGAAGATGAGACAGCAACTGACGCAGGACCCAAGACATTGATAATCGGGCTGACTGAGGGCTACCCACAAGCAGATAACCCAAATGTAATGACTGCAACAGTGAAACATGAAGAACATCCAGGACTGCAACAGTGAATACACTTGAACATCTACATTTATGGTAAGTGTACACAACTGTACTATGTTCTTTGTGTTTTACTGTTGCAGTCATCACATTTGGGTTGATTCCCAAAGCTGAGGAAAAGGGTGGAGGCAGTCGATGAAACTAGGGGCTGGCTAGGATGCCCTGCAAGACTGCAGAGGCAAACCCTGCCCTGGATTTGGAGAAGAGAGGCAGGTGATAATGCTTGGTAAAAGTGGTAACAGATGTCCAGGTGGCAGCCTCTAGGATGTACATGGTGGGGACTTTTCTGAGGAAAGCTGCAGAGGTGGAGGCTGCTCTGGTGGAGTGCGTCCTGACCCCCTTGGGGGGAGGCTTTCCATGCTGTTTGTAGCAGAAATGGATGCAGTGTGTTATCCATTTGGAAATGGTTTGTTTGGAGATGGCTTTGCCTTCTGCCCCTGTAGCAAAGCTAACCAGCAATTAATCATACTTTCTGAAGGATTTAGTCCTGTCCAGATAGAATCTGAGCTGTAATCTGAGCTGTCTGTGCATATCTAGAGAGTGAAGAATCCTTTCCCCCTTGTTCTGGGGGTTATGAAAAAGGTAGGCAAATGAATGGATTGGTTGAGACCCACACTGGACACCACCTTGGACATGAAGGAGGGGTTAGTTCTGAGGGATACCCTGTCTGCATGGAAGATGATGAAGGGTTCCGCAGCCATGAGTGCTTGCAGCTCAGAGACTCTTCTGGCTGAAGTGATGGCCAGAAGGAATGCTGTCTTCCAGGAGATAAATTTTAGCTCTGCAGAAGAAGCTGGTTAAAAAAGGGGCAGGGTGAGCTTTTCCAATACAAAGTTAAGGTCCCAAGCTGGTGCTGGTGCCCTTCTGGGTGGCCTCAAGTTGCTAGCCCCTTTTAGGAACTGTTTGATCAAAGGGTGTGAGAAAAGGGGCTGCTCAGTGGGAAAATGAGCAGAAATAGCAGAGGCATGAATTTTTATAGAGGAGAAAGAGAGGCCACTGTGTAGTAGGTCAGCTAAGTAATCCAGGATGAGAGGGAGGGAGGGCTGTGCTGTATTGGCTCCCTTAGCCTGGATCCAGGTGCAGAACCTTTTCCACTTATCAGCATAAGACTTTCTGGTGCTAGGACGTCTGGCCTCACGGACAACATCCAGAACCTATTTACTGAGGTTGGCAGATTATATGAAGAAGATCACCAAAGGAACACTGCAGCACTAAATCCAGAAAATTTATTGAAAAAAGTTAAGCGCTTTCGTCAAAATCACAAGACTTCAGCAGAACAAAAACATACAAAAAATGCCATATTTAAATACCCTAACCCTTACAGCCATCGGTTGACAAAGCAAGCATCATTTCCTGTAAAATAATTAAGCAGTTTAAAAAGACAGTAACACAATCACAGTAACTGCCCACTACAACACACCAATTGCCACCTACCAACCACATAGACATTTATGTATTATGTATTGAAGTATGATTTAAAACACTTATTTTGAATAAAATCACATAAAAAAGCTGATTTTAGTTTTAATACAGAACTAATGGATAACTTGTCATTGAGCCCAGGTGGTTGACATGCATTTAATTTAATCTGCCACTTGAGCTCTAAATATTCAAGGAAGTCATCATCGGGCCCCCCTCGTGGACACAGGTCTACTTGTTCAAGTACAAAAAATTTAAAATAATGTGTCGGGTGTACCTTTATATGCTTAAATAAAGCATTGGTTTCTTTATTTTTTAGTATATCATAGTTGTGTTGATATATTCTTTGTCTGAGGGCTCTGATTGTTTTCCACACATAGTACCCCTCACATACCATACAAGTTGCAATATATACCACTCCCTTGGTGTAACAGTAACACTTCCTATTAGTAGTAATTTTACCATAGCTCCTGACTCTAATGGAATCAGTGTCCAATGTATAGGGGCATTGTCCACACCTCCCACAAAATTAAAAGTTCCACCTTGGCCTGCCTTTAACTTTTTCCTGTCCACCAGGCCTTTCAAGGAGGTGCCCTTTTTGTAAACCACAAGAGGTTTTTTCCCCCAACCTTTTGTTGATCTTCTCATCCAAACAAAAAATGGTCCAAAAATCATAAATGAAGCTTCTAATGTTAAAAAAATCCCTAGTGAAGGGCAGGACACATGCCCTGGTAAAACTGTCAGTTTTGACCAAACCAGAGGTTCTATTCAAACCTTCAAGCTTCTCCAAGAGTGTAGAATAAATACCCCCAGCTCTTTTTGATTTGACTTCTTCAGCTGTGTCATTGACAAACTTAAAGGGGTAACCTCTTTTCTGCAACATTTCCATTAGGACATCACATTCTTTAACAAGATCGTCCTGGTCAGACACCATTCTGGCCAATCTCACGTATTGCCCCTTGACAAGGGATGATTATCATGAGGGGAGGGCATACCCTGACCCACCCCTGGGCCATCAAGCTAGGTGGGCTGAAACATGTGAAGAGATAAAACTAATTAATGAAGATGATGATGTGGTAGATTCAGTGGATGGCAATGCCCCTTAAGAACCACCGCCTCTGAGGAGATCCCAGCGATTGATGAATCAGAGGGGGGGGGACAAGGAAATGGAGGGTATGGACAAGTGAATTATCAGAATCAATGGAGGAGGGGCGACAACAACAACAGTATTGGAGGTGATGAATGATACCAATGAAATGGATGGGATGTATAAATGTACCGTTGTGAAGAATCTTGAGCATGATTTCAGCATTTACAATTATAGTAGGACAACTGTGAGTACTGACTGGGCAGAACTGTTCTCAAAAGGGCTCAACTTTGTGCCAACAACTGGTAGTGACATTGTCAATACTATTTTGGAGTTTAAATTATTCACTAGGAAGTTGAATTTGGAACTCTTTTTTACACAAGAGGGGGCTGGACAATGCATGTTGCAGGGGAATCTAGGCCGATTAAATAGACCAAGTACTTTCATTCCCCCTATGCACCCGACAGTACAAATGTATGAAACCCTTTGTGAAAATGAATTCAGAAAAGCGGTTGCCAAAAATAATAACAAAAAACTTCTTGATAATAATGGGGCCAATAATTTAACTAGGCAAGAAACTACATTGCTCCGTGATATTTTGGAGAATGATGAAATCAGGATTATGAAACCAGATAAGGGGGGAGGAACTGTTATCATGGATGTGTGTGATTACAATAGTAAAATGACTGACTTATTGTACAGTGACACATACATAAAATAAAATAAATAAATAAAAATAAACATACGCAGAGGTTTCCAAAAATGAGTTGAATATATCCTACAGGCGTAGAGATTTAGACATTGAACAACTTTTACTCAATGAGCAAATTACTGTAGAAACTTCTAGATTTTTGGAAACTAAGCATCCTAGGATTCCTACCATTTTTGGAATACCTAAAATACATAAGAGTATCTTTGACCCCCCCCCCCCTATGGCCGATTGTCGATGCAAAAGCTTCTAAGACCTTCAGTTTGGCTAAATATATTGACAACACTGTTAAGCACACCCTTGATAACAGAGACCTGGTGATCAAGGACTCCTGGGACTTTCTGTCTAAAGTTAAGAACAGTATGTACCACGAGGACTTGATCTTGGTCACCATTGACATCTGTGACCTCTTCTCAGTAATACCCAATGATGTTGGACTAGAATGGTTTTATGACTATTTATGCTTAAATAGTACATTGAACCATGACACTATCCTTACTATCAGGTCCTGTGTGGAAATGGTTCTGGACAACAACTTTATCACTTTTGAGGGGCATTTATTCAAGCAGGTGCAGGGGATGGCAATGGGCACATGTTGCGCACCATCATTTGCTAACATTGTATTAGCACAGTGGGAAGACCTCTACGTAATGAACTCTGAATTCAAGGACATGTAGGTACTATATGGAACGTACCTTGATGATATGGTCTTATTTTGGCATGGGAGCGAAGATGACCTGAATAGGTTCTTCGTTTACATCAACAACACTACCAACTTTTTGAAATTTACCATGACCAAGGACCTTGACACCTTGAATTATCTGGATGTTACTATTAAGAAAGGTCACTTTAAGGGTAGGTTTACTTCGCACCTTTATAGAAAACCTATTTTAACTCTTTGTTGCATTTTGACAGTTGCTACCCTCTGCATCAGAAAAAATCCCTTGTCAAGGGCAATACATGAGATTGGCCAGAATGGTGTCTGACCAGGACGATTTAAAGAATGTGATGTCCTAATGGGAATGTTGCAGAAAAGAGGTTACCCCTTTAACTTTGTCATTGACATAGCTTGAAGGTTTGACTAGACCCTCTGGTTTCATCAAAACTGACAGTTTTACTAGGGCATGTGTCCTGCCCTTCACTAGGGATTTTTTTTAACATTAGAAGCATCATTTATGATTTTTGGACCATTTGTTGTTTGGATGAGAAGATCAACAAAAGGTTGGGGAAAAACCTCTTGTGGTGTACAAAAAGGGCACATCCTTGAAAGGCCTGGTGGAAAGGAAAAAGTTAAAGGCAGGCCTAGGAGGAACTTTTAAATGTGGGAGGTGTGGACAATGCCCCTATACATTGGACACTGATTCCATTAGAGTCAGGAGCTATGGTAAAATTACTACTAATAGGAAGTGTTACTGTTACATCAAGGGAGTGGTATATATTGCAACCTGTATGGTATGTGAGGGGTACTATGTGTGGAAAACAATCAGAGCCCTCAGACAAAGAATATATCAACACAACTATGATATACTAAAAAATAAAGAAACCAATGCTTTATTTAAGCATATAAAGGTACACCCGACACATTTTTAATTTTTTGTACTTGAACATGTAGACCTGGGTCCACAAGGGGGGCCCGACGATGACTTCCTTGAACATTTAGAGCTCAAGTGGCAGATTAAATTAAATGCATGTCAACCACCTGGGCTCAATGACAAGTTATCTATTAGTTCTGTATTAAAACTAAAATCAGCTTTTTTATGTGATTTTATTCAAGATCTGTGTTTTAAATCATACTTCAATACATAATACATTAATGTCTATGTGGCTGGTAGGTGGCAATTGGTGTGTTGTAGTGGGCAGTTACTGTGATTATGTGTTACTGTCTTTTTAAACTGCTTAATTATTTTACAGGAAATGATGTTTGCTTTGTCAACCAATGGCTGTAAGGGTTAGGGTATTTAAATATGGCATTTTTTGTATGTTCTTGTTCTGGTGAAGTCTTGTGATTTTGACAAAAGCGCTTAACTTTTTTCAATAAATTTTCTGGATTTAGTGCTGCACTGTTCCTTTGGTGATCCTCTTCATATATTTTTTACTTGGTTTTGGTGTTTGTTATTTCTGAGGTTGGCAGATTGGTTCAGGGTTAGGGAATAAGCCAAGCTGCCAAATTGAGTGTCTGCAATTGGTGATGCATGAATTTCCCTTCCCTCTAGGTTAGGAGGTTTGGAATCTGAGGAAGATGTCATCCGGATAGTGGGGACAGGCTGCGCAGCAAAGAGTACCGGTGCTGCCGAGGCCAGTCTGGAGCTATAAGAATGGTCCTTGGTTTTTCCTCCCTTATTTTGAGCAGTACCCTGGGGATGAGAGGTAGGGGAGGAAAGGCATAGACTGACAGACTGACCCAGGGGAAGGACAGGGCATCCACTTTCCAAGCCATGCAGTGATGCTCCCTGGTGCAGAATTTGCTGAGCTGATGGTTAGTGTGGGAGGCAAAGAGGTCGACCTTTGGGGTTTCCTATTTCTGAGTTATTAGGGCAAAGGTACTTCTGTTGAGTTGCCACCCGTGTGGGTGCAGAAGATTTCTGCTTAATTGCTCTGCCAGAGAGTTAAGAGAGCCTGGTAGGAATTGTGCTAACAGGTGTAGTTGTATGGCAGAGTTTGTGTGCCAAAGGGTCACAGCCAGCCTGCACAGAGGGTAGGAATGAGTCCCCCCCTGCTTTTTGATGTACCACATCACAGTGGTGTTGTCTGTTTTGATCAGGAGATCCCCTGGAGAGAGAGAGAAGGGGCTTGAAAGCTATCAAGGTGTGCTGCACAGCCATCATCTCTTTTCGAATGATGTGCAGAGGTATTTGCTGTGGGGTCCATTGGCCCTGTATGCACCTGCTGTCCAGGTATGCACCCAAAGCGTATTCTGATGCATCTGTGGTGAGGGTCTGGGTGGCGGGGGGTAGGGAGAAAGGCATTCCCTTGTTGTGATGGCATGCTGTTGCCCACCAAAGAAAATCTTTTCTGAGGCAAGGAATTATAGGTAGAAGAGTTTGCAGGTCTTGAGGGTGTTGGCACCAAAGGCTCTTTAGGTATCACTGAAGTTTCCTCATATGCAGTCTGGCATATGGAATGAGTAGTATGCAAGACGCCATGAACCCCACAGCTTGCAGGCTCTTCCTTGCAGTTAGCTGGGGCTTGGTGGCTAGTTGGGAGAAGTAGGCTGTCAGATAGGATTGTTTTTCTGGTGTAAGGGATGCCATCTGGGATGCTGTGTCCAGGCTAGCTCCCAGGAATACAATTTTTTGTGTGGGTACTAGTTTGGATTTCTTTTCGTTAATAGTATACCCCAGGGAGGTCAGTAGGTCCTTTACAAAGGCCAGGTACTTTAGCAGCTTTTCCAGACTGTCTGCCTGAATCAAGCAGGCGTCTAAGTATGGGTAAATTTGAATACTTCTTTGTCTGCAAAAAGCAATGGCGGGAGCCAGACATTTTGTGAAAACTCTGGGAGCAGTGGATAAGCCAAAGGGAAGTGCAGAGAACTGAAAGTGCAGTGATCCTGCCCTGAAACGTAGGTATTTCCTGCATGATTCCCTGACTGGGATGTGTAGGTAGGCATCTTTTAGGTCTAGGGTGGCTAACCAAGCATCCTTGGAAAGCAGAGATAGAAGCTGCTGGAGGGTGAATGTTTAGAATTTTGGTATTATCAGAAAGGTGTTTAGAATGGATAGATCGAGGATGGGGCACCATGTGCCCTCTTTTCTGGGTACCAGGAAGAGTCTGGAGTAGAAACCTTGGCCTATCTGTTCTGCAGGAACATGTTCTATTGCCCTCATAGAGAGCAGGGAAAGAACTTGCTTTTTGGCCTCTGCCCACTGGTTTCGGGAAGATATGGGAACCCTTTTGGGATTGGCAGAGTGTGGAAATAAAATTTGTATCCCTGGGACACTATGTTGAGGACCCATTGGTCATTGCTAATGGTGGCCCAGTTGCTTGCGTGGAAGGAGAGTTTTCCGCCTAGGGGTAAGAGCAGGTGGGCAGAGGGAGGGGGTGGAAGTGTAAAGTCATTGTGAGTTTTTACCATAAGTGGGTGGTTTTGCACTCCCTGGTTTTGAAGAGGAGGAACTCCACTGCTTAGATCTCTACATTCCCTGGGGCTTCCCCTGGGTCTGGGCTGAGCTGACCTGGATGGGGCAGGAAAGGACCAGTGCTTGGAGGGGCAATGCCTACTGAACCACGGTGGCTGGACCTGTAAGAAGTCTTTAACTGTCTGCATAGATTTAGCTTTTTCTTCCATCTTTTTTAAGACCTCTTCAACCTTGGTGCCAAATAAGTTGTCTTTGTGCAAGGGTGCATCCAATAATTTGGATTTGACATGGTCTGGCAAGGTCTGTTCCTTAAGCCAAGCATGCCTTCTAAGGACAGAACCAGTGACTGCTGCCCTGCAAGATGTTTCTAGGGCATCAAAACCACATTGTAAGGTGTGTTTAGTTACTTGACTTGCAGAATCCATTAACTCTTACAACTCTATTTTCTGCACAAGCAGGGCAAAAAGATATTTTTTGTTTGAGGAGTTCCATGGTATGTTGCTGATATTTCAGCATATGGAACTGACAATTTAATGCTCTAATAGCAAGAGTAGCAGAGGTGTATACTTTTTTACCCCATCTGTCTAAAGCTCGGGAATCCCTATCTGATGGGATGGGATTCTTAGCTGAAGTTACTTTGATTCCTTTAGGCCCTTAAGAGATGTTCTTGGGTCAGCAGTAGGATTTTTAAAAATAGATTTGTGAGAGTAAGGGACTCTATAGTACCTGTCAGGTTTCCTGGGTGCAGGAGGGAGGGTGTCAAGGGTCAGACTGGATTCCATAAAAACATCATCCACAACATCCAGGACAGGTGGAATGGCTAGAGGTCTGTGCTGTGGAAGATCTAAGAATTCCCTGAGTCTCTTTTTTGACTGAGGATAGTCCTGACATTCCCATTGGAAATGCTCCCTTAAAGTATGTAGGGTCTGCCCAAAGGAAAATTCCTCGGGTGGAAAGGCTGAATGGATGGATTCCTATGCATCAGATTCCTCATAAGCAGAGAGGGGTTGCATATCTTCATATTCAGATGCATGTGAGTCATCAGACTCCTGTTCAGATAAAACTACTGGGGACAAGTCTCTTTCTTTTGGAAGGGGCAGTCTTGCTTCCCGTGATAAGCATTATAAGGTCTTCCGCCATTTTAAGCATTTGAGAATGAGGCAAGGAAGCAGGTGCCTGAGCTTGGGTCGTCGTTTTTTTTGGGTGTGGTTCATACCCGGAGCCTTAGAAAAGTACAGTTGTGTACACTTACCATAAATGTAGATGTTTGAGTGCATTCACTGTTGCAGTCATCACACTTGGGTTATCTGCCTGCAGGTAGCCCTCAGTTGGCCCGAATACCAGAGTCTTGGGATTTCTGCATCGGATGCTGTCTCCTCTTCCATGACGTCAGGTCATCAGGGGTATAAAACATGCAGCCGACGCCATTACATCAATTTTTCTTGCCCCAGATGTCAGGAGCCCCCAAAATAGGAAGCTATTACATGGTCTGGAACACCTCCAGTAAAAAGTAAATACCCTTGCCATTAAAGATGTCCATAAAGAGGATAGTTAGAAAGGATATGGAGAGCCAGGGGGCTGGAGGGTGGGAAACCAGGACTGCAACAGTGAATACACTCGAACATCTATATTTATGGTAAGTGTACACAACTGTACTATGTTCTTCGTGTTTCACTGTTGCAGTCATCATACTTGGGTTGATTCCCAAAGCTGAGGAAGGGTGGAGGCAGTCAAGAAGTGTTAGGGCTGGCTAGCAGGCCTTGTAAGACTACTGTAGCAAATCCAGCTCTGGATTTAGAAAAAATAGGTAAGCGGTAATGCTTGGTGAAGGTGTGTACAGAACTCCCCTGAGAAATGCTGTAGAGTTTGAAGTAGCTATAATGGACTGAGTTCTGATCCCCAGAGGGGTAGGTTTTCCATGGTGCTTGTAGCAGAAATGGATGCAGTGTGTTATCCATTTGGAAATGGTTTGCTTCGAAATGGCCTTGCCCTCTTCCTCTGTAGCAAAGCTGACTAGCAGCTGGTCAGATTTTTCTGAAAGGCGTAGTCCTGCCCAGGTAGAACCGGAGCTGTCTGTGCACATCCAAGGAGTGCAGGATCCTTTCCCCTTTATTCTGAGAATTAGGGGAAAAAGGTTGGCAAATGGATGGAATGGTTTAAAGCCACACTGGATACCACCTTGGGCATAAAGGAAAGGTTAGTCTTGAGGGAAACCCTGTCAGCATGGAAAATAATGAAGGGTTCCACCGCCATTAGTGCCTGTAACTCAGGCACTCTTCTTGCTGAATTAACAGCTAGAAGTAAGACTGTTTTCCAAGAGAGGAATTTTAACTCTGCTGAAGCAGCAGGTTCAAAAGGGGGAAGTGTGAGCTTCTCCAGTATAAAGTTAAGGTCCCAGGCTTGGGTGTGCACTCTCCTAGGGGGCCTTAAATTGTTAGCTCCTCTCAGGAACTGTTTGATGATAGGGTAAGAAAAGAGAGGAGGCACAATATTATAATGAGCTGAGATGGCAGAGGCATGAATCTTAATGAATGAGAAGGATAAGCCTCTGTGGAGCAGCTCTGCTAGGTAATCAAGGAATTGAGCTAAGTTGGGCACAGCTGTGTCCTTCCTTAGAGACTGATTCCAAGAACAACATCTTTTCCACTTTTCAGCATAGGATTTCCTAGTACTAGGCCTTCTGGCCTCAAGGATGATGTCCAGCACCTGTTTGCTGAGGGATGCTGGTGGTGTATTCAGGAGATAAGCCAGGCTGCAAGGTTTAGGGTTTGCAGCTGTGGATCCAAAATCTGTCCCTCCTGCTGAGACAGCAGGGAAGGTGTCTAATGTAGGTGCCAGGGTGGCACTGCTATCAGACTGCGTAGGAGTGGGTACCAGTGGTGGCGTGGCCAATTTGGTGCATTAAGGATTGCCCTTGGCCTGTCCTGTTTGATCTTGAGTAGTACTTTTGAGAGAAGTGGCAGAGGAGGAGGAAAGGCATAAATTGAGAGGTTTTGCCAAGTAAATGATAGGGTGTCCACCCTCCAGGCTCTGCTGTGAGGGTTCCTGGTGCAAAATTTGTTCAAATGGTGGTTTTGGGGGGGGAGACAAAAAGGTCCATCTCCGGAGTTCCCCACCTCTGGGTTAGAAGTTTGATGAATGTCCAGAAGAATTCTGCTTAAGTCGTCTGCCAGTGAATTTTGCTTGCCTGGCAGGAACTGAGCTTGTAGATGCACTCGGATGCTCAAGGCTGTGTTCCACAGAGCCATGGCTAACCTGCAGAGTGGGTAAGAATGAGTTCCCCCCTGCTTGTTTATATACCACATAACTGTGGTGTTGTCTGTCTTTATCAGGAGCTGTCCTGGAAGGATAAGGTATTTGAAGACTGTCAGAGCATTTTGTACAGCTAGCATCTCTTTTTGATCGATATGCAGAGGAATTTGTTCTGGGCTCCATCTGGCTTGAATGCATTTGCCTGCCATGTGAGCCCCCATGCATAGTCTGATGCGTCTGTTGTCAGGTTTGGGCAGCAAGGTGTTGAGTGAAAGGAAGTCCCTTGTTATGGTTGCATGCTTCTGCCCATCAAAGGAACTCTGCCCTTAGACAAGGTATGATAGGAATCACTGTTTCCAGGTCCTGGGAATGTTGACAGAGATTTTTTAAATACCATTGAAGTTTCCTCATATGCAGTCTTGCATATGGAATTAGCAGAATGCATGAGGCCATGAACCCCAAGGCTTGCAGTATTTTCCTTGCAGATAGCTTGGTTTTGTTGGCCATTAGTTTGAAATAGTTTGTCAAATGAACCTGCTTTTCTGGCATGAGGAATGCCATCTGGGAAGTTGTGTTCAAGCTTGCTCCCAGGAACACAATTTGTTGGCTGGGTACCAGTTGTGATTTCTTTTTGTTGATGGTGTATCCCAGTGAAGTTAGAAGTCTTTTTACAAATGCCAGGTGCTGAAGTAGCAATTCTTGACTGTCCGCCTGAATCAGGCAATCGTCCAACTATGGGTAGATTTGAATATTTCTCTGCCTGCAGTAAGGAATGACTGGGGCCAGGCATTTTGTGAATACTCTGGGTGCAGTAGATAAGCCAAAGGGAAGTGCAGAGAACTGATAGTGCATGGAGCCTGCCCTGAAACGTAGATATTTCCTGCAAGACTCCCTTATTGGGATGTGCAGATAAACTTCTTTCAAGTCTAGAGTGAGTGACCAGGCATCCTTGGCTAGCATAGGAAGAAGCTGTTGCAGTGTAAGCATTGTGAATTTTGGGACCACCAGAAAGGTGCTGAGAATTAACAGATCCAGTATAGGGCTCCACGAGCTCTCTTTTATGGGCACCAGTAACAGTCTGGAGTAGAAACCCTGTCCCCTTTGTTCTACTGGGACAGGTTGAATAGCCCTTATATGGAGAAGGGAAAGTACTTACATTTGAGCCTCTGCCCACTGGTTTGGAGGGAGGTCTGGCAACCCACTTGGTGTTGGCAGTGAGTGGAAGTAAAATCTGTATCCCTGGGATACAATGTTTAGAACCCATCTGTCCTGAGTAATCAACAGCCAGTTTTTTGCATGAAGGGCGAGTTTTCCTCCTAGGGGCACAAGTACTTGGGCATGGCTGGGAAGGATAATTGGAAAGTCATTTGTGAACTTTTTCCATAAGGGAGGTGCTTACCACTCCCTGGCTTTGAGGTGGAAATGCTCCATTGTTTAGTTCTCTGCATACCCTGAGACTGTAGTCTTGGTGGTCTGTTTCCCCTGGGTTTGGACTGAGAAAGCCTGTGAGGGACTGGAAAGGACCAGTTTTTTGAAGGCCAATGCCTACTGAATCTAGGTGGCTGTACCTGTAAGAAATCTTTGACAGTTTGCATAGCTTTTTTTTCCATCTTTTTAAGAACTTCTTCTGTTTTAGTGCCAAACAAACGCTACTGATTTAATGGAGCATCAAGTAATTTTGCTTTGACATGGTCAGGCAAGATTTGTTCCTTTAGCCAAATATGCCTTCTTAGTACAGATCCAGTGACAGCAGCCCTGCAAGAAGCTTCTAGGGCATCAAACCCACACTGCAAAGTATGTTTACTAATTTGGTTTGCAGAATGCATTAACTCTTGTAAATCTTTAATGTGAGTGTGTTCAATCTCACCGTTTGTTCTTACACACGGGTTCGGAGCTGATCCTCGGCTCCGAGTCGGCCGCATAGCAAAGCTCTGCATCTTAGAGAAGCTCGAGACCAGGCTATATCCCACAATCCTCCCTGCCATTACTCAGATCTAGTTTGCCGCTGCAACGGATCACATCGATAAGAGAGCTTGGACCAGAGAAAACTTGTCATTGCAGATAAGATAGTTATTGTTTTGTTTAAAAGTTCTTATAGTTCTTATAGTTATTGAGAATTTAGTTTCTGACCTTACTGTAGTGTGTGTGTGTGTGTAGTGTAGTTAGTTCTGTCATTGTTTTTTTATAGGTTTCCCATTGGGGCCTACCTTTCTATAACCTATAGCTGTATATATATATATATATATACTTTTTCCCTCTTAATTATAGCTAGTGTTTAAATTTTCTTTTTTACAGTAAAAGTGTTTTTGCTTATTATGTCTGAGAAAGCCAAGTCTGGTTTTAAAAGGTGTCAGTGTGGGCAGAAAATGTCCATCACTGACAACCACACTTCCTGCGTCTACTGTCTTGGCCCTCTCCACTTGCAAGAGGATTGCTCTATATGCCATTCCTTCAGTGGGAGGGTCATGACAGATAGACGCAGGAAACTTATAGACAGGGGACTTCTTAAACCTGCTTTCCAGGAGGCTTTGGACAAGTCTGACCAGGCTTCTAAGTCCACGAAGGGTGAAGATGTCGGAGCCCATGTCATCGGCTCCGAGTTCATCTTCTAAAGTTTGTTCGCCGGTTCCACAGACTTGGGGCGGCGTCGAACGTTTATCTTTCACTGAGCCCCAGGTCTTGGAACCGGTGTCGGAGCTACCGCCACCTTCCATTCTTCGGATGGTGCCATCTTCGGCCCCTTCGACCCGATCTTCCAGACCGTTATCCGATACTGATGTGGATCGTGTCGTGCAGAAACTTATGGAGAACACGGCCCTTTCCAAGTTGATTGCAGTTTCCTCCCAATTCGTGTCGAAACTAGAAGGCCTCCCCTTATCTCCAACAGGTCCTCCTTCGAGACCCATCCAGTCTTCGGAGCTGGAAGAGGATGAGCCGATGATAGTGGAGCCCTCGGTGCCGAAACCGTCCATTGCACGATCGACACCATTGACCTCGACTCCTTCGGAACCTATAGGTGAGTCGCGGAGTTGACGATCTCTCCTTGGTTCCGGGACCGACTCTCCCTCTCGGGGCCTCGGCGCAGATTGGCTTGGCTCCATCCTCGGGGTCGAGACCCATGGGCCCCGTGTCTCGGATTCTTCCATGTTCTTCGGAACCGGGGGAGTCCTCAACCCGAGGTTCAGGGGTTTTTGACCTTATGAGGAAGGTTTTGTCTACACAGACAACCACTTCATCGGAGGCGTCTTCTCCCTCCCCTAAGGAGCCGCTCTCTGTTTCTGTTCCCACGACACATCCAAAGCGTGGAGCACCATTGTCTCAGCCACCCCCAGAGGGTGCCCCCTGTTCCTCGGAGACCTCACCGAATCCCCTCGATGAGGTTCCGAGGAAAAGATTGTGCAAGAGGAGGCACTTAGATTCCCAGGAATCTCTAACTTCTGACACTGACTTGGATGAGTCAGAGGGTCCCCAAAATCCCCCGAGGATGACTCATTTGCAGACATCTTGGAGATTTTAAAACAGAGGGTGATTGGCAGTCCCTAGCCCCCACTGAGGATGAGTCGGTGTTGCTGAAGGCTTTTGGTGCTCAACCTTCTACCTCCTGGGTTACTCCACCCTTCGATGAATTAATGGATTTGATTGCTCGAAGGTGGGAGACACCGGACACAGTGGAACCGGTCCTCGAAAACCAAGCAATTTATTACCGCTCACCAGGACAAGACTTATCTCACCAAAGGAGTCGGTTGGCTATGGTGGTGGCTGCAGCCACTAAAAAGGAGATGTCTGAGTCTTCCTCTTCTGTTCATCCTCCTAATAAGGATTCTAGGACTATGGACAGATACGGGAAGCGCGTTTTTAGTTCAGTGACTTTTTCCATGCATTCGCTAAACTATTTGACACATTTTACACGTCTACAGAGGATCTCATCAAGGAGCTGGGAGATACCCTCCAGGGTAACACAGATGCTGCTGTTTCAGATAAGGTAACAGCACAGCTTAACACCCTTACCTCCATAGTGAACTCGTCCATGAGGCTCATCCCGTATGCGGCTGAAGGGTCGAGTAGAGCAGCTTCAGCGATTGCTCTACGAAGACAATCCTGGATGCTGTGCTCATTTGCGAAGCCTTCAAGTCTTCCTTCAACGCCCCTTTGATGGTGCCACTTTTTGGGCCCAAAGTGAAAGAGACATTAACTCGGTGTGAGCAAGAAGGAAAGACTCTGTCTGCTGTCGGAGTCCGTTTTCCGTCCATCTAGACCGTACCCCAAAGGGCAACGAGGAAAAATGTGGTTCCGTAAACTCAGGGATCTTTCCAGGCCACACAGAGTGACCCTCCAGAGGCAGAGGGGGCAGACATGGAAGCTCGGGCGGCAGAGGGGGTCCAGAGAACCAAGGCGACAGGGATCCTATCCTGGTAAGCCTTTCCAGCACTCCTGAATGGGGCCCGACTGTCCTGCTCTGGAGGCAGTCGGGGTCGCTGGCTTTATACCCACAGGCCTGGCTAACTCTCACCTCAGACTCCTGGGTAAAAGCATTGTAACCAGAGGATACAAAATCCCCTTTATGTCAACTCCACCCCAACAAAGAAGGTTTCCAGATGTGCCATCCCATCTGCAGGCCCAGCAGCAATAGAAATTTCAAAGCTGCTCAAAAAGAGTCATTCAGCCAGTCCCGGGACCAAAAGGATCCGAACTTACTCAAGGTTCTTTTTAGTTCCAAAAAGACAGGGGACTGGAGACCCATTTTGGATCTCAGCAATCTCAATACCTTCGTGAAGAAGGAAAAGTTCGGATGGTCACGCTTCAATCGATCCTTCCATTTTTGCAGAAGGGCGACTGGATGTGCTCGATAGATCTCAAGGACGCGTACTACCACATCAAGATGGCCAGACCGTCCAGAGATCACCTGCTTCCGGCTGGGAGCCAGTCATTTTCAATTCGAGCCCTGCCCTTTGGGCTCACCTCAGCCCCAGGGTATTCACCAAATGCATGGCAGTGGTAGCGTCTCAGTTGAGATGTCTAGGATTCCGATGTTTCTCTATCTGGACGACTGGCTCCTCACCGCCACCACCGTCGCCTCATACAAGCCAGAGACTATACAGTCAACCTTTGTTCCCACCTAGGGTTTCCATAAACTTCAAAAATCTGCCTTACTGCCCTCACAGCATATTTCATTCATCGGAGCAGATCTAGATACGCGCTTAACACTGGTAAAGCTCCCTCAAGTAAGGGCTTCATCCCTCAAGGAACAGGTTCTTCTTCTACTGCAATGCAGGAAGCCCCGGCCAAACTGGTGTTGAAGGTTTTGGGACTCATGGCAGCGTCCCTGATTGCAGTTCCTATGGGGAGATTGCACATGAGGCTCCTCCAATGGCTGCTGTTCACACAGTGGTCGTTCCAGCAATTACCCCTAACGCACGAGATTCTGATAACAGATTCTTGCAAGCGAGACCTCTCATGGTGGGTGTTCAGTCAGGATCTCACTATGGGTCCATTTGTTCTAATCCGGCCACGATAACCACGGACGCTTCTCTGATAGGGTGGGGGGATTTTTCAGGAAGAACAGTCCAAGGGGAATGGTCCAACATGGAGTACAACCTGCACATAAATGTTCTGGAAATGAGGGCGGTGTTCTTGGCGTTGCAACACTTTCAAATCCTCCTACCTCTAGGAACAGTAGCAGTTCAGACAGACAACATGTCTGTAGTCTGGTACATAAACAAACAAGGGGGAACCAGATCTTACCCATTATGCAGAGAGGCCATGAGAATTTGGCAATGGGCAGAGTCCATGGGTCGCTTTCTGATAGCAACGCACATCCCGGGGTCATCCAACGTCATTGCGGACAGGTTGAGCAGAGCCATCCTGTTACCTCACGAGTGGTCCCTCAAACTACAGGTGGCGGAAAGAATTTTCATAAATGGGGCCAGCCTTGCGATCTATTCACCTCCCGATGAATACCAAATGCAGAAGCTATTTTGCCCTTCTACCCTCAGGGGATGTCCCCAGGGACGACTGATACATGATTGGCCCCGGTCTCCTATATGCATTTCCACCTACCCCCTTGAGTCCCAAATTTCTTCAGAAAGCCATGAACCTGGAAAGGACAATTATACTCATAGCCCCATTCTGGCCTCGACAGATATGGTTCCCTTTCTTCGAGCCCATCAAACAGAGGAACCGTGGATCCTGGACCCAGTACCAGATCTACTGACACATTCATCGGGAGTTCCTCACCCGTCTCTTCTATCCCTCAAACTAGCAGCTTGGCTGCTCCACTTCCCCGCCTAGCCAGGTCTGATATACTTTCTCCGCAGTTCAACGCATTTTGGTTGCCTCTCATAAGGCTTCCACTACAAAACTCTACAGGAGTAAATGGAAACGCTTTGTGTACTGGGCATCTAGCCAACACTTGGACCCCTGGTTGCTCCTTTACATAAAGTTCTAGAATTTCTATCCATCCTTTTCACGAAGGAGCCTCTACTTCCACACTAAGAGTACAGTTGGCCATATCCAACTTCCATGTTGGTGAGGGCGGTTCTTCTATTATGTCCCACAGGCTTTGTAAGGCTTTTATGAAAGGTTCCTTCCATCTTCGACCGCCCGTCAGAGACCCTTTATTCCCATGGAATTTAAATTTGTTATTGTCGCAACTAATGTTGCCACCCTTCGAACCAGCCTCTTCTTGCCTCCTGAAGTTTTTGTCGTGGAAGACTCTTTTTCTTGTAGCGGTTACTTCAGCTCGGAGAGTGTCAGAGCTGCAAGCACTATCAGTTAAACCACCTTACTTAAGTTTCCTTATGAACTAACCCGTCTTTCCTTCCTAAGGTATGTTCTGTCATAAATATTAATCAGTCCATTGAACTCCCTACTTTCTTCAAAAACCATACCAGCAAGTTGGAATATATGCTGCACAAGTTAGATGTCCACAGACAGCTAAGATTTTATTTGGACAGGACTAAGGATTACAGAAAAACAGATCAACTTTTTGTTGCATTTGCAGACAATAAAAAGGGCATGGCAGTTACAAAACGTACGCTTTCTAAATGGCTTACTGATTGTATAGCTTTTGTGTATTCTAAGTCGACTCAGGCCTTGCCCACCAAACCTAAGGGCCAGTCTACTAGATCCGTTTCCACTTTCTTGGCTCATGCAGCTCGCCTGCCTTTGGACACGATTTGTGCAGCAGCCACGTGGTCTAAACCACATACTTTCATCGCTCATTATAGAGTTGACAAAGCCTCCAAAGACAGGACATCTTTTGGTTCCACTGTGCTCAGGAACGTTCTTCCATGAGTCACTCAGGGTGACGGAGCTAGGGACCCTACCCGTGTGTAAGAACAAACGGCGAGATTGAACACTCTCACATAAAGAAGTTATGTTCTTACCATAACGTTCCATGTGGAGTGTTCATCTCGCCTTTGTTCTTACATTCCCCCCCTTCCCTCCCTCACGTGTTTGGAAGAACGAGTAGGACTAGAGTCTGGTCCACATGTCTTTACCTCTTCCAGGTATATTGCCTCTTACTTCATGGGGTATATTTAGTTACCCTTTAGTTAATTTGTCAGTGAGATAGTGCCTCTGATTTTTGTGGCTGTGTGTAGCCTTAGCACCTCAGGTTTATGGTTGGTCTGGTTTGCTTGCAAACTAGATCTGAGTAATGGCAGGGAGGATTGTGGGATATAGCCTGGTCTCGAGCTTCTCTAAGATGCAGAGCTTTGCTATCGCCGACTTCGAGCCGAGGATCGGCTCCGAACCCGTGTGTAAGAACAAAGGCGAGATGAACACTCCACATGGAATGTTATGGTAAGAACATAACTTCTTTTTTTCTGCACAATCTGGAAGTAACACCATTTTTTGTTTAATTAGTTCCATAATATGTTGCTGGTACGTCAACATGTGAAACTGGCAATTCAAAGCCCTGATGGCAAAAGTTGCAGAGGTATATACCTTCTTACCCCATCTGTCTAAAGCTCTATAATCCCTGTCTGAAGGGGTAGGGTTTTTGGCTGTAGTAGCCTTAATGCTTTTAGGCCCCTGGGAAATGGTCTCTGGATCCGCAGTAGGATTCTTAAAAAAGAAATTTGTGAGAGTTAGGTACTCTGTAGTACCTGTCAGGTTTTCTAGGAGCTGGTGGTAAAGTGTCAGGACTGGACTCCAAGAAAACCTAATCTACAATATCCAGGACAGGGGGTATAGCTAGAGGCCTGTGCTGAGGCAAATCTAAAAATTCCCTGAGTCTCTTTTTGGACTGAGGATAGTCCTGGCATTCCCGGCGGAAATGCTCTCTTAAGGTATGCAAGGTTTCACCAAAAGAAAAATCTTCTGGAGGGAAGGCAGAGGGAATGGATTCCTCTGCATCTGAATCCTCATAGGTAGACAAGAGTATGTCATGGTAATCAGAAGGGTCAGAGTCATCAGACTCCTGGTCTGTAGAATCAGAAGGAAATTCAATTATTTGTCTTTTGGCAGGAGAAGGCTGGCTTTCCCTAATTAGAGTAATAAGGTCTTTATCCATTCTAAGCATTTGTTTTTGTGGCATGCGCTTTGGATGTTGGTTTTCTAGGCGTAGTGCGAACTCTGGGCCTAAGAAACTCGGTAGTTTTAGTAGGAAATGAGGTTGTTGGTTTATTATGAATATTGGTAGGTCGGAATACACCCTCAGAAGCCAGTGCTTGCACAGCGGCTCCGGACCCATCCAAGTAGAGACATCCGCAGGTTCCACAGTCGAAGAAGCATCTCGCGGCATAATGGACTCCGAATGGATCTCAGCAGAGGCCTGCGAATCTGTAGAAGTGGGCATTAGGGTCAGCAAAAGCGCCTCACTGAGTACCGGCGGACTGGTGACTAGCTTAACGGAAGCGTCATCAGCAGTTTTTGACCTATGCGGTCTGTCTCTGTCTTTGCGCTTTTTCGGAAGATCGGTAGTCGGATGGCTTACCAAAGCCATTTCAGAATACGGAGAATGAGCGCAAAAGAATTTAGCTACAAAAATAGCCCGACAAGAATGGTTCAGGCGTAACCGACAGCTAGGGACGTCGTGGCCTGGGCCTAAACAGGTGATGCAGTAAGAATGAAAATCTCTGTGAGGTATTTGCTTTCCACAGGCAAGACAATTGTTAATTTTTTTCTGACATCAGTTAGAGCAAGAAAAAATAATCCCCAACGGGGTATTTAGCTTTAGAAGACTTCAGGTCTGAAACTCAAAAAAACGAAAATTTCAGGTAACGGTTGACTGGCACTTGCGAACTGTTTCTGCTTCGGGCTCCTCCTCGGCAAGAAAAAATGATGTAATGGTGCATGTTTTATACCCCTGACAACCTGATGTCATGGAAGAGGCGACAGCATCCGACGCCGAAATCCCAAGAGTCTGGTATTTGGGCCAACTGAGGGCTACCTGCAGGCAGATAACTCAAGTGTGATGACTGCAACAGTGAAATACGAAGAACATCTTGGTGGTTTTCGAAAGAACTGTAGACGGTCTGTGTCGAGTAACAGTAGTCCGAAGTACTTCCTCAAAAGCCGGTGCCTGCTCAGTGGCTCTGGACCCATCCAAGGTAGAGACATTCGCAGGATCCTTAGTCAAAGAAGAGTCCCACGGCATACTGGACTCTGAAAGGGTCTCATTAGTGGCCTGCAAATTCACAGAAGTGGGCATCAGGGTCTGCAAAAGCTCCTCACTGAGGACTGGAGAACTGACGACTAGCTTAACGGAAGCATCATTGGCAGTCTTGGACCTGTGCAATCTGTCTCTGTCTTTATGCTTATATTTTTTCAGAAGATCTGTTGTCAGATGGCTTACCAAAGCCATATCGGAATTTAAGGACTGAGAATGAAAATATCTAGCTACAATAAGGGCCCGACAACATATAGTTCTGGTGGTGAACAAAGCACAAAAGCGACAGCGGAGGATGTCGTGGTCTGGGCCTAAACAAGTGACGCCATAAGAATGAAAGTCTTGGTGTGGTATTTGCTTTCCACAGACGAGACAATTGTTAACTTTTTCTGACATCAGTCAGAGCAAGAAAAAAGGATCCCCAATGGGGTACTTAGCTTTAGAAGACTTCAACTTCAATTCGGAAACGAAAAACTCATGTAGCGTCCGACAGTCACTCGTGCGAACTGCTTCTGTTTCGGGCTCCTCGGCAAGAAAGACTGATGTAATGGCGTCCACTGCCTGATTTTATACCACTGATGACCTGACATCAGTCCTGGAGCGACAGCAACTGACGAAGAAATACTAAGCCTCTGGTATTCGGGACGACTGAGGGCTACCCTGGCAGGGATAACCCAAATGTGATAACTGCAACAGTGAAACATGAAGAACATCTCCCTGGTTTTGAAGTGGAGGTAGTCCACTGCTTCGATCTCTGCATTGCCTAGGGCTACTGTCGGGTGGGGCTGTTAGGGGGGGATCTGCTTCCACAGGGCCTAGGCTGGCCGGTTTACTGGGAGCATGAAAGGACCAGTTTTTGGAGGGACAATGCCTGCTGAACCTAGGGGGCTGGACCTGCAAGAAATCCTTAAGTGTTTGCATAGATTTTGCTTTTTCTTCCATCTTTTTTAAAACCTTTTCTGCCTTAGTGCCAAATACGTTATCTTTGTGCAAGGGGACATCCAACAAGTTAGATTTGAGATGGTCTGGCAGAGGCTGTTCCTTAAGCCATGCATGCCTTCTAATGACAGATCCAGTGACTGCTGCCCTGCTAGACACTTCTAGGGTGTCAAAAAGTACAGTTGAGTACACTTACCATAAATGTAGATGTTCAAGTGTATTCACTGTTGCAGTCATCACATTTGGGTTAACTGCCTGCAGGTATCCCTCAGCCGGCCTGTATACCAGAGTCTTCAGATTTCTGCATCGGATGCTGTCGCTTCTTCCAGGACATCAGGTCTTCAGGGGTATAAAACATGCAGCCGACGCCATTACATCAGGTTTTTTTGCCCCAGGTGCCCCCACAATAGGAAGCAATTATATGATATGGAACACCCCCAGCAAAAAGCAAATACACCTGATATAATATATGCCAAACAAGGAAGAAAGGTAAAAGTCAAGAGAAGTCAGGGGGCTGGAGGGAGCGTAACCAGGACTGCAACAGTGAATACACTTGAACATCTACTTTTATGGTAAGTGTACACAACTGTACTATGTTCTTCGTGTTTCACTGTTGCAGTCATCACATTTGGGTTGATTCCCAAAGCTAAGGAAGGGTGGAGGTAGTTAAAGAGCAATAAGGCCCTGTAAGACTGCTGTGGCAAATCCAGCTCTGGATTTAGAAAGGATAGGCAGGTGGTAATGCTTGGAGAAAGTATGTACAGAACTCCAGGTTGCAGCTTCCAGGATGTTCCTGGTAGGGACTCCTCTGAGAAATGCAGTAGAGGTAGATGCAGTCCTGGTGGAATGTGTTATTATCCCCTGTGGGGTAGGTTTTCCATGGTGTTTGTAGTAGAAATGGATGCAATGTGCTACCCATTTGGAAATGGTTTGCTTTGAAATGGCCTTCCCCTCTGCCCCTGCAGCAAAGCTAACTAGCAGCTGGTCAGATTTTCTGAGAGGCTTAATCCTGTCCATATAGAATCTAAGCTGTCTGTGTATGTCCAGAGAATGCAGTATCCTTTCCCCTTTATTCTGAGGATTAGGGAAAAAAGTAGGCAAATGAATGGACTGGTTTAGAGCCACACTAGACACCACCTTGGGCATAAAGGATGGATTAGTCCTGAGGGAAACCCGTCCCCATGGAAGATAATGAAGGATTTGACTGCCATGAGGGCCTGCAGTTCAGACACTCTTCTTGTTGAAGTGATGGCTAGAAGTAAAGCTGTTTTCCAAGAAAGGAATTTCAACTCTGCTGCAGTAGCTGGTTCAAAAGGGGGAAGAGTGAGTTTTTCCAATACAAATTTAAGGTCCCAGGCTGGAGTGGGAGCTCTCCTGGTGGGTCTTAAATTTTTTGCCCCTCTAATAAATTGTTTTAGCAGGGGATGAGAGAAGAGGGGTGGGTCAGTAGTATAATGTGCTGATATGTCAGTGGAAGGAATCTTAATTGAAGCGAAATATAGACCCTTGTGGAGCATTTCTATTAAATAATCTAGAATATGAGGCAAGCTGGGCACCGTTGTGCCCATCTCCTGAGCCTGGCTCCAGGAACAGTATCTTTTCCACTTTTCTGAACAGGATTTTCTAGTACTAGGCCTTCTTGCCTCAAGAATGACATCCAGCACCTGCTTACTGAGGGTTGCTGGAGGTGAGCTCAGGGAATCAGCCAGGCTGCAAGGTTCAGGGTTTGAAGCTGAGGGTGCAGAATCTGGCCTGCCTGCTTGGAGAACAGGGAAGTGGTCTGAGGCAGGTGCCAAGGTTGTAGCACTGTCAGACTTCGCAAAAGGGGGTACCAATGCTGGCATGGCCAGTGTGGTGCAATCAGTATTGTCCTTGGCTTGTCCTTTTTGATCTTTAGCAGAACCTTTGAGTGGAGAGGCAGAGGGGGAAAGGCATAACCTGAGAGGCTTTCCCAGGTAAAAGGACAGGGCATCCACTTTCCAAGCTTGACTGTGGGGAGTTCTGGTGCAGAATTTGTTCAATTGGTAGTTCTGAGGGGAGGCAAACAGGTCTACCTCTGGTGTCCCCCATTTGTTCCTCAAGAGCTTGAATATCTTGGGTTCCAGTTTCCATTCGTGTGAGTCCATGAGATTTCTGCTCAAGTCATCTGCTAGTGAATTTAGTTTGCCTGGCAGGAATTGAGCCTGTAGGTTCACTTGGTAGCTCAAGGCTATGTCCCACAGAGCCATGGCTTGTCTGTAGAGTGGGTAGGAATGGGTTCCCCTTGCTTGTTTATGTACCACATAACTGTGGTGTTGTTTGTCTTTACCAATAGTTGTCCAGGAAGAATAAGATCTTTGAAAGCTGTCAGAGCATTCTGTACAGCTAACATTTCTTTTTGATTGATATGCAGGTGCATCTGTTTTGGGTTCTATTTGCCCTGACTGCACTGCCCTGCCATATGAGCCCCCCATGCACAGTCTGATGCATCTGTTGTTAGGGTTTGGGTGGCAGGGGGTAGAGTGAAAGGGAGTCCCTTGTTGTGGTAGCATGCCTCTTCTCTCCAAAGGAACTCTGCCCTTAGACAAGGAATGATAGGAATCATTGTTTCCAGGTCCTGGGAATGTGGACACCATAGACTTTTTAGATACCATTGAAGTTTCCTCATATGCAGTCTTGAATATGGAAATAACAGAAGGAAAGAGGCCATGAACCCCAAGACTTGCAGTATTTTCCTTGCAGATAGGTAGATTTTTGTGGCCAGTAGTTTGAAGTAGGTTGTCAAATGAACTTGTTTCTCTGGAGTGAGGAATGCCATCTGGGAAGTTGTGTTCAAGCTTGCTCCCAGGAATACAATCTGTTGGCAAGGTAATAGGTGTGATTTCTTCTCATTGATGGTGTACCTCAGTGAAGTTAGAAGTCTCTTTATAAATGCCAGGTGTTGTAATAGCAAGTCCTGACTCTCTGCCTGAATCAGGCAATCATCCAAGTATGGGTAAACCTGAATATTTCTCTGCCTGCAAAATGCAATGGCTGGAGCTAGGCACTTTGTGAATACCCTGGGCGCAGTAGATAAGCCAAAGGGAAGTGGAGAGAACTGATAGTGCATGGAGCCTGCCCTGAAGCGTAGGTATTTTCTGTAGGATTCCCTTATTTGGATGTGCAGGTAAGCTTCTTTTAAGTCTAGAGTTGCCAGCCAGGCATCCTTGGCTAGCACTGGAAGAAGCTGTTGAAGAGTTAGCATTTTGAATTTTGGAACCACCAGAAAGGTGTTGAGAATAGAAAGGTCCAGGATAGGACACCAGGAGTTTTCTTTACTGGGAACCAGGAACAGTCTTGAATAAAATCCTTGTCCCCTTTGTTCTGCTGGGACAGACTGAATAGCCCTGATGCCGAGTAGAGAGAGCACTTACATTTGGGCCTCCGGCCACTCGTTTGGGGGGAGTTCTGGCCATCCAATTGGGGTTGGGAGTGAGTGGAAGTGGAATCTGTATCCTAGGGAAACCCATTTGTCTTGGGTAATGAATTCCCAGTTTTTTGCATGCAGGGCAAGCTTTCCTTCTAAGGGAGCAAGTAGTTGAGTCAAGCTTGGTAGAGTTAAGGATAAGTCATTGTGCCACTGTTCCAAAGGGGAGGTGGCTTACTACTCTCTGCTTTGGAAGAGGGGGCCCCCACTGCTTAGATCTGTGAATAGCCTGAGACTGAAGTCTTGGTGGTCTGCTGCTCCTGGGTTTGGATTGAGAAGACCTGGAAGGGACTAGAAAGGAACAGTTCTTTGAAGGCCAATGCATACTGAATCTAGGTGGCTGTACTTGTAAGAAATCTTTAACAGTTTGCATAGATTTAGCTTTTTCCTCCATCCTTTTGAGGATTTCATCTGTTTTTTTGGTTAAAAAGGTGCTCTTGGTTTAAGGGTGCATCCAGTAATTTAGCTTTAACCTGATCTGGCAAGTTTTGTTCCTTAAGCCAAGCATGCCTTCTAAGTACAGAACCAGTGACAGCAGCCCTGCAAGATGCTTCTATTTATTTATTTATTTATATTTGTTGACCGGGAGTGTCCGACTGGACGTAGGTCCATTTTCAGCAGAGGCCCAGGGAGAAAATCTCCACAGTTAAAATAAACAGACAGTAGTTACATTGGTTTACATAGCGATTAACAATTTACATAGCAATTACTTACAACATATTTACAAATGAAGAACATAGTACATCAGTAGACAACTAGAATCTTTATCTGTGAAGTACATAAAGTACAGTTTTGTACCTACCATAAATGTAGATGTTCGAAGATCCACATTGCTGCAGTCCTTACACTTGGGTAGTCCGCTGTCCTCGGTCGGCCCGAATATCAAAGTATAAGGCTGGCGTCGGTCAAGGCGCATTTGACTGACATCAGGACGTCAGGGTACAAATGCGCATGACCGACGTCATATCCTCAGTCTTTTCTTGCCCCAGATGTCAGAAGACCCTAAAAATAAAGGTCAAAACCAAAAGACAGCAAACAAACAACCAACCACCCTTGCACTAATTATATGTACAATATATACAATATACACAATATTTACAACCCAACCCACACAACCACCTCTAACTACAGAGGGAAGGAGGGAGGTAAAATGGACTGCAGCAATGTGGATCTTCGAACATCTACATTTATGGTAGGTACAAAACTGTACTATGTTCTTCATCTCACATTGCTGCAGTCCTTACACTTGGGTAGAATCCAAAAGCAGAGGTAAGGGAGGATGGCCAAACTACAAGGAAACAGGAGCTGCCAAAATGCCCTGCAAAACAGCAGTGGCAAAACCAGCCCTGGATTTAGAGTAAAGTGGTAGGTGATAATGCCTAGAAAAAGTATGCACTGAACTCCAAGTAGCTGCCTCCAAAATATCCTTGGTTGCCACCCCCCTCAAAAAGGCTGTCGAAGTGGCAGTAGCCCTAGTGGAATGAGGCCTAATCCCAGCTGGAATCTCCTTGCCATGATGGGAATAACAGAAAGCAATGCAAAACCCAATCCACTTAGAAATAGTTTGTTTTGACACAGGCTTGCCCTGAGAACTCAAAGCAAAAGAAACAAACAACTGCTGAGACTGCCTGAACCCTTTAGTTCTGTCCAAATAATATCGCAACTGCCTGTGTACATCTAAAGTGTGCAAAATCTTTTCCCCTTTATTTTGGGGATTTGCATAAAGTAGGCAAATGAATAGTTTGGTTTAAAGCCACACTAGAAACCACCTTAGGCATAAAGGAAGGATTAGTACGTAAAGATACCCTATCTTTATGGAAAATCAAGAAAGGCTCAACCGCCATAAGGGCCTGCAATTCAGAAACCCTTCTTGCAGAGGTAATGGCCAACAAAAAGGCAGTCTTCCATGATAAATATTTCAACTCAGAAGTAGCTGCAGGCTCAAAAGGTTGTAGAGTGAGTTTCTCCAACACAAAATTGAGATCCCAAGCAGGAGTAGGAGCTCTACGTGGCGGTCTTATATTCTTTGCCCCTCTAAGAAATTGCTTGAACAAAGGATGAGAAAACAATGGAGGGTCACATTCATAGTGAGCTGAAATTGCTGCAGCATGAACCTTAATAGAAGAGAAGGACAAACCTTTGTCCAGTAACTCAGTAAGATATTGAAGAGCCACACTTAAATTAGGCTCAGAAACATCAAAATCCTTTGCTGCACTCCAAAATAAAAATCTCTTCCATTTATCTGCGTACACTTTCCTTGTACTAGGCCTTCTAGCTTCCAAAATCACATTCAAAACTTGTTGTGGAAGTTGAGACCCTCTATGGTTCAAAACAGAATATGCCAGGCTGTTAGGTGAAGAGAGTGAAGTTTGACATTGAGCAAATGGCTGTCCTCCTGTGACAACAGGTGTGGAATCGAGGCAAAGGCCATGGAGGCTTCCGTGCCAGACTTCTCAGTAATGGGTACCAGTGCTGTCGAGGCCAATCTGGAGCTATTAAAATCATCCTTGGCTTGTCCTGTCTGACCTTTAGAAGTACCTTTGGGAGGAGAGGCAGAGGTGGAAAGGCATACACATGAAGATTGCTCCAATTGAAAGAAAGAGCATCCACTTTCCAAGCTGTGGGATGAAACCTTTTTGTGCAAAACTTTGGCAGCTGATGGTTTAGTGGAGAAGCGAACAGATCTATGTCTGGAGTTCCCCATGACACTGTCAATTTCTGAAATACATGAGGATCCAATTTCCACTTGTGGGAATCCATAATTCATCTGCTCAACACATCTGCTAAGGAGTTCTGTGCTCCTGGCAGAAACCTTGCCTGAAGATTGAGCTGTAAACTGAGAGCAGTCTCCCACAAAATCATTGCTTGCCTGCATAGAGGATAAGAATGTGTTCCCCCTTGCTTGTTGATGTACCACATGACAGTTGTGTTGTCTGTTAGAATCAACACCTGCCCTGGAAGAAGTAAATCCTTGAAAGCTATTAATGCAAACTGGACTGCTAACATCTCCTTCAGATTGATATGTAGATGTTGTAGTCTGGCAGGCCACTTGTCTTGTATCCACTTTCCATTTAGATGAGCTCCCCAAGCTTTGTCTGAGGCATCTGTCGTTAAAATCTGACTCGCCTCTGGCCGGGTCACAGAGAGTCCCCTGTTTAGGTGACATTCCTGAGCCCACCACAAAAATTCCTTTTGAATGCAAGGTATTATTTGAATGACAGTGTCCAGATCCTGGCAGTGCTATGTCCATACATTTTTGAGATACCATTGCAGCTTCCTCATATGCAGTTTGGCATTGGGAAGCACCAGAATACAAGATGCCATGAACCCTAAGGCTTGAAGGACTGTCCTTGCAGTCAGCCCGGACTGATGAGATAGTTGATGGAAGTAAAGGGAAAGATTCTTTTGTTTGTCCGGGGTTAAAAAGGCCATCTGGGATGCTGTATTCAGTCTTACACCCAGAAAGCACATGTCCTGAGAGGGTACTAGACTGGACTTCATTTCGTTCACAGAATACCCCAGGCATCTTAGCACAGCTATCACATATTCCAAATGATGAAGAAGCTCTTCCCTTCCTTGAGCCAAAATCAGGCAGTCGTCCAAATAAGGATAGATCTGTATTCCTTTTAGCCTGAAGAAAGCTATCACTGGAGCCAGAACTTTCGTGAACACTCTGGGCGCAGTAGATAAGCCAAAGGGCAATGCAGAGAACTGATAGTGAGAAGTCCCAGCTCGAAAACGCAGATACTTCCTGCAACTTAGTCTGATAGGAACATGAAGGTAAGCCTCCTTGAGATCCAAAGTTACCATCCAATGATCTTTGCCCAGCAGAGGTAAAAGCTGTTGTAACGTCAACATTTTGAACTTGGGAATGTCCAGATAAGTGTTGAGGATAGATAAATCCAAAATTGGTCTCCACGTGTTCCCCTTCTTTGGTACTAGGAACAGGCGAGAATAAAATCCTAGGCCCACTTCTGGCATAGGGACCGGCTGTATGGCCCCTAGTTGAAGTAACAGAGAAATTTGCTTGCGAGCCTCTATTCTTTGTTGAGGAGGAGCGTCTGGCATGCCTCTGAAAGGAGGCAAGGTATGGAAATAAAACCTGTAACCTTGGTGTATGATATCCAATACCCATTTGTCTTGGGTAATTAAACTCCAATTTTCTTTGAAAAGTGCCAACCTTCCTCCCAAAGGTGCTGCCAGACGAGAAGGCTCTGGCAGCTGAAAAGGTAGGTCATTGGGTCTGTTTACGAAAGGACTGACCCCTGCCCTCACCAGAAGACTGTGCAGGAGAACTCCCTGTTCTAGGCCTGAAAGAACCCTGAGCTCTGCCCCTACCACGTCTAGATCTACCCCTAGACTGGGAATCATAAGAAGGATACGTCCACCCTTAGCAGGCCAATTTCTACTAAACTTTGGAGGCTGAACCTGCAAAAAATCTTTAACAGTCTGCATAGACTTAGCCTTGTCTTCCATTTTCTTTAAAACTGCCTCAACAGGAGAACCAAACAACACATCAGATTGTAAAGGGGCATCTAAAATCCTTGTTTTAACATGGTCAGATAAATTTTGATCCCTCAGCCAGGCGTGCCTGCGAAGAACTGACCCAGTGGCAGCCACCCTAGGCGAGGCCTGTACAGCATCAAAACCACATTGCAAAGAATGCTTACCCACCTGTTCAGAAACATGTACTAAATCTTGTAACTCTTTACAATCAATACCTTCCAGAGCATCAACCTTAGACTTCAACTGTGAAAGGAGATAGTTTTGGTATTTTAACATGTGAAACTGGCAATTCAAAGCCCTCATAGCCAGAGTGGAAGAAGTATAAACTTTCTTTCCCCATCTATCCAAGGCCCTGGCAGCTTTATCTGCAGGAACGGATTCTTGACAACAGAAGCCTTAACACCTTTAGGCCCCTGGCTAACAGTTTCTGGGTCTGCCCTAGGACTCTTAAAAGATACTTATGAACTTCAGGCACCCTGTAATACCTATCCGGTTTAACAGGAGCAGGAGGCAAAGAATCAGGATTAAGAGAAGCTTCTGTAAAACATCTTCCACTACATCCAAAACAGGAGGTATAGCCAAAGGCCTATGCTGGGGTAAAAACAAAAATTCCCTAAGCTTTTTCCTGGAATCAGAGAAGTCCTGACCTTCCCACTTAAAATGCTCCCTCATGGAATGAAGAGTTTCTGGAAAAGAAAAATCCTCAGGAGGAGAAGCAGAAGGAGTAGAATCATCCACATCAGAATCAGAATAAGGAGAGTACTCCTGCAAGTCTTCAGCCAAGACTCTGAAACATCGAAGCCTGCTCAAAACTCCTAGCTCAGGCTCCACCCTAGGTCTCTTATCAGGAGGGGCAAAGAACCCTAATCAAAGAAATCAAATCTTCTGCCATTTTAAGCATATGCTTCTTGGGCACAGTTCCAGAAGAACTAGGGGTGACACCAGCTGAAGCTAAACCTGGCCTGCCTCTAGGAGAAGCCTTGGAAACAGAAGGAGAGGGCCTAACCACCCTAGGCAGGGAGGGAGTATAGTAACCTGAGAAGCCCCATCACCCTGACCTGCCTCCTGAGAGGCCACATCCTGCAATAACAAGGTCTCTCCCTGGGATCCCAAAGAAACCTCCGTGGAACCACCGGCTCCACCGACACCTCTAAAGAACCGGCATCCCGATGCAGACGGTTCTTCTAGCCTAAACTTAACTGCTTTGTCCTTGCGCTTCGAAGAAGCGGCCGGAGCATCCGACGGCATTTTATAATTGCACCGCTTCGAAGACTAACCTGGCACAATCTAATCTCCTCTTTATAGTGCGCTTATTGAATCTAGCACAAGAGCGACACCCAACAACGTCGTGCTCAGGCCCTAAACAAGGAATACACAAAGTATGATAATCTCTATGCGGTATCTGTTTCCCACAAGAAATGCAGTTATTCACTTTTTCTGACATCCGTTTAACCACTGAGGCAAGAAAAAACAAAAATATTCCCCAACGGGGTACTTAGCCAACTTTGACTCGGTCTGAAACTCCGGAATTGAAAAATTTCAGAACGCCAACCGGCACTTGCAATACTGCTTTTGCATCGGACCATGCGGCAAAAAAGACTGGGGATATGACGTCGGTCATGCGCATTTGTACCCTGACGTCCTGATGTCAGTCAAATGCGCCTTGACCGACGTCAGCCTTATACTTTGATATTCGGGCCGACCGAGGACAGCGGACTACCCAAGTGTAAGGACTGCAGCAATGTGAGATGAAGAACATCAGACATTAACAAATGTTACAAGAAGAAGTTCCTGCTGTATAATAAGTACTGCCTTATGAGCATCTGAGCTTGCTATAATCAAGGTAGTTAGTGGAGTGGAAAGAAAGGTAGTGGTTGGATGGGGTGGGTGATATTAGAGTGGGAGTTGCAAAGGCATAGCCAGCATGTTTTTATGTGCGCTTTTAGAGTGGGTGCATGATGGTATGGAGGTAATTGTGGGAGGGAGGGAGTTCCATAATTTGGCTATGGTGCAAGAGAATAGTGCTTCACCAGCAGAGTTATTGGCTTTAGTGATCTGCAAGTGATTTTTGTTGCTGGATCTTAGTGGTCTGGTGGTGTGATAGGGTTGGAGTAGATTCTGAAGGGATGGGACATTTAGCGGATGGTTTACTAGTTTGTGGGCGAGTGATAGTTGATAGCATTGGAGGAGGTGGCGGAGTCCCAGCCAGCCCAGTTCAGCAAGTGACAGGCGGTGGTGACTACGGTAGGATGCCCTGTGGCAATTTGGCGATTTTGTTGTAGCAGGTCTCTAGCTTGTTTAGATCGCATTGCCTTAGGTTGGTATATATTGGAGAGGCATAAAGTAGGGTGGAGATAAGGTGGGAATTTGCTATTGAAATCTTTGCTGCTTTGGTGAGAAGTTGCTTATTTCTGTATAGCGCTCCTAGTTTTTTGTGGACTTTTTTTTATGGTCATGGATATGTAAATGTCAAATTTTAGTTTATTGTCTATTTCCACTCCTAGCAATTTGGTGTGTTCAGTTGGGTATATAGTGGTGTTGTCTTTTGCTGTGATGTTAAAGTGAGAGTTGTTTGGAGTATGTTTGGTGGGTCGGAAGATGAGTAGTTTAGTTTTGTTTGGGTTGAGTATTAATTGGGCATTGGATAACCAAGTTTCAACAGAGGAAAATGCTTCCTGTGTGACTTTTTGCAGTTTGGGTAGGGACTGGGCTGAGCAGATGATGGTTGAGTCATCTGCATATTGTATGAGTGTGCCATGTTTGGTGGGAGAGGCTAGATTATTGGTGAAAACAGAGAAGAGTAGGGGTCCAAGGATGGATCCTTGGGGAACCCCTATGGAGACAGGTAGGTGGGGAGATATGTCATTCTGCCATACAACGGATTGTTGGCAGTCAGACAGGTAACTCTGAAACCAGTTGGTGACTGATTGTGAGAAGGATAGGTTATTGAGGACAGAGATAAGTTGTTTGTGTGGGACCATGTCAAATGCTTTAGATAGGTCTAGGAAAGTAGCAGTGGTGGTGCTATGGTTTGGTCGGAAACCATGCTGAGTATTGGAAAGGAGGTTGTTAGGAGGAAGTCTGAGACCTGAGAGTGTATGCATCTCTCTAGTATTTTGGAGAGTGGAGAGAGACTAGCTATGGGGAGGTAACTGGTTAGTTCTGTGGAGGGTCCGCCTTTGTGGAGGGGAATTATATGTGATACTTTCCACAGTGTGGGAACGTAACTTTCTGACAGAGATCGGTTAATCAAGATGGATACTGGGTAGGCCAGAGCATCAGCTGCGATTTGTAGGTATTCACTTGGGAGCATCAAATCCACATTGCAAAGTATGTTTACCTACTTGGTCAGCAGAATGCATTGTCTTGTAAATCTTTGTGTTCAGCACAGTATTATGTTTAATTAATCCCATAATATGCTGCTGATGCTTTAAAATATGAAACTGGTAATTTAAAGCCCTAATGGCCAAAGTAGCAGAGGTATATACCTTCTTACCCCATCTGTCTAAAGCTCTAGAATCCCTATCAGAAGGGGTAGGATTTTTGGCAGTAGTAGCCTTAATGCCTTTTGGTCCTTGGAAAATGGTCTCTGGATCAGCAGTAGGTTTCTTGAAAAGGAATTTGTGAGAATCAGGTACTCTGTAGTACCTGTCAGGTTTCCTGGGAGGTGGAGGCAAAGTGTCTGGCGTAAGGCTGGATTCCAAGAAAACATCATCTACAATCTCCAGAACAGGAGGAATAGCTAGAGGCCTGTGTTGAGGCAGGTTTAAAAATTCCCTAAGTCTCTTTTTGGACTGAGAATAGTCCTGGCTTTCCCAGCGGAAATGCTCCCTAATGGTATGCAAGGATTCACCAAAAAAAAAATCTTCTGGAGAGGAAGCAAGACGGAATGGAGTCCTCTGCATCAGAATCCTCATAAGTAGATAAGGGTAAATCCTGGTAGTCAGAAGGAACATAGATATCAGATTCCTGATTAGAAGAAGCAGAAAGAAAATCAGTCCTAGGTCTCTTAGAGGAGGAATTCGGTATTCTTAGCTTGAAACAAAGTCATCGGTTTAATATGAAAATCAGTAGGCCTGAATAGACCCTCAGAAGTCGGCGCACAGCGGCTCTGAACCCATCCAAGGTAGAGACATCCGCAGGTTCCACAGTCGAAGAAGCATCTCGTGGTATACTGGACTCCGAATGGGTCTCAGCAGAGGCTTGCGGATCTGTAGTAGCGGGTATCAGGGGCTGCAAAAGCACCTCACTGAGGCGGACTGGCGACTAGCTTATCGGAAGTGTCGTCGGCAGTTTTGGACCTATGTGGTCTGTCTCTGTCTTTATCCTTACTTTTTTTTGGAAGATTGGTAGTCAGATGGCTTAAAGAAGGCATTTCTGAGGACAGAGATCGAGAACGAAAGTATTTAGCTACAAAAATAGCCCGACGATGAACAGTTTGGGCATTGAACAAGGCACAAAACCAACAACGAGGGACGTCGTGGTCTGGGCCTAAACAGGTCACGTAGTAAGAATGAAAATCTCTATGAGGTATTTGCTTTCCACAGGCAAGACAATTGTTAATTTTTTCTGACATCAGTTAGAGAAAGAAAAAAGGATCCCCAACAGGATACTTATCTTTTTGAAGACTTCAGGTCTGAAACTCGAAAATGAAAATTTCGGGAGTCGGCCGTCTGGCTCTTGTGAACTGCTTCTGCTTCAGGCACCGCACAGCAAGAAAGACTGATGTAATGGTGTCGGCTGCATGTTTTATACCCCTGACAACCTAACGTCATGGAAGAAGCGACAGCATCTGACGCAGAAATCCGAAGACTCTGGTATTCAGGCCGGCTGAGGGCTACCTGCAGACAGATAACCCAAATGTGATGACAGCAACAGTGAAACACGAAGAATATCCACAGTGCAAGGTGTGTTTAGTTCTTGACTTGCAACTCTTGTAAATCTTTAGATTCTACCAAAGCAGGAAAGGAAGACATTTTATCCTTAAGGAGTTCCAAGGTATGTTGCTGAAATTTCAGCATATGGAACTGACAATTCAGTGCTCTGATAGCAAGAGTAGTTGAGGTGTATACTTTTTTACCCCATCTGTCCAATGCTCGGGAATCCCTGTCTGAGGGGGTGGGATTCTTAGCAGAAGTTGCTTTAATCCCTTTTGGCCCTTGAGAAATGACCTCAGGGTCAGCTGTAGGATTTTTAAAAAGATATTTGTGTGAGTCAGGGACTCTATAGTACCTGTCTGGTTTTCTGGGAACAGGAGGAAGGGCATCAGGAGTCAAACTGGATTCAAGGAAAACATCCTCCACAACATCCAGGACTGGTGGGATGGCTAAGGGTCTGTGTTGTGGAAGATCTAGGAATTCCCTGAGTCTCTTTTTAGACTGAGGGTAGTCCTGAATCTCCCATTGGAAATGCTCCCTTAAGGTA
This sequence comes from Protopterus annectens, assembly GCF_019279795.1. NCBI lineage: Eukaryota > Metazoa > Chordata > Ceratodontiformes > Protopteridae > Protopterus > Protopterus annectens. The sequence continues at coordinate 1,038,536,662 of NC_056733.1, forward strand.
TGCAGGGTTTTCTCAAAGGAAAAATCCTCTGGGGGAGAGGCTGAAGGAATGAAATCCTCTTCATCAGAATCCTTATAAGTGGAGAGGGGTTGCATGTCTTCATATTCAGATGCATCAGATTCATATGACTTGTTCAGACAAAACTACAGGGGACAGATCTCTTTTACTTTTGGAGAGGGTAGCTTGGCTTACCCTGATCAGCATGATATGGTCTTCTGCCATTTTAAGCATTTAAACCTGAGGCAAGGTATCAGGTGCCTGAGAGTGGGTCGTCGGTTTCTTGGGTGTGGTTCATACCCTGGGCCTAAGAAACTCGGAAGTTTTAGAAAGAACGGTAGTCACGAAAGAAGATGTTGGTTTGTGTCGAGATTCGGTAGTGCGAAGGACTTCCTCGGAAGCTGGTACCTACTCATCACCTCTGGACCCGTCCAAGGTAGAGACGGCTGCAGGATCCTTTGTTAAAGAAGAGATGTTATGTAGTCCAATCTCGCCTACATTCTTACCCGTGAGTTCGGAGCCGAATATTGGCTCCGACTCAGCCAAACTTTTCTAGCTCAAAGTCTTCTATTGGCTGGGCTAAGCAGGTATCCCATGGTACACTGCTCCATATCCCCAGATCTCGTTTGCCGCTTGTGTAGCTCGGACGTGGTCCCGCTCTTGGCTGTTGCTAAGTACCTTTTTTTCTTGTTATTTGAGAAAATTTCTTACAAACAAAAAGCTATTTTCATACCTATTGTCTATTTAATGTTGTTTTGGTTTAGGTAGTGTGTTTCTGGTATCCCGCTAACTGTTCTTTCGGGCTAGGCCCGTTTCAGTTAGAGGACCTAGTCCTCTTGTCCTGTGTTGTTCACGCTAAAACCGTTTAAGTTAGAGGTTTTAGTGTCGGTTTACCCTTGCTATTTGTGGTCAGAAAACCATTTTAGTTAGAGGTTTTTGGCCTTTTTTGTTTCAGTGGATGTTCCTTCTAGGGTTTGTGTGTGTGCTGTGCAGTTTACTAACTTGTTCCCATTTTTTGTGGTGTTGTGTGTCTGGGTCCTTTCTTGTCAGACAGTGACTAGTGCTGTGTTGGTTTTTTGTGATTGCTTGTTGGAAAATGTCCAAGTATTCCAAAGAGCGCAAACCTTCAGGTTTTAAAAAGTGCACTAAGTGCGGTTACAAAATGTCCATCACCGATGGGCACTCAATTTGTGTTTATTGCCTGGGAGCCATCCATCTGCAGGAGTCCTGCAGCTTCTGCCATGCTTTTAGTCCCAGAGTGCTCCAAGAAAGAAAGAATAAGCTGATTTTAAAGGGACTCTTGAAACCCTCTTTCGTAGAGGCCATGGATACTTCTCCCAGTGCTAAACCTAAGTCCTCAAAATCTAAAAAGAGAACTCTGGTTCCTTCAGTTTCTTCAGAGCCACCGGAGAAAGTCACTAAACTTGCTTGGACCTCCTCGGCTCCACTGACCTTGGGGCCGCAGGAAGTCTCAGTGTTGATGGAACTGGCGTCAGCTCCAATTATATTGGAACCTCTTTGGAGCCAATAGCCCAGTCTTAGACCAGTTTCACCTGACAGGAGATCTCGATCTCCCTCTCCCTCCCTGTCCTCCAAATCCTCCAGGACCCTTTCTGATGTAGATGTTGATAGGGTGGTGCAGAGGCTCCTCCAGTCACCGGTTTTGGCAAAATTGTTTTTGGCTCTGGTCCAGTCGGCTCCGGAGCCCGTCCTGACCCCTTCTTCGATTATTCCTCCTCCGAGCACATATCTGTCTTCGGAGCCAGAGTGTTCCGCACCGTGTGAATTTCCTAGGTTGGTTCCGATGCCCCCCCGGGCCTATCGGTACCAACGTCGGCTCCGACCCTGTCGGCTCCGTCCACGGGGTTCGGGACTCGAGATTCTTCAGTCAGGCCTGAGGGGGACATCTCGGGACATATTACGGTTCCGAGTCTTCCGCTTGGTGCCTCGGCTCGAGGGACCCCGATTCCTGTCTTGGTCTCGGAGGCTGGCCGGTCCTTGGACTCAGGGGGGGGGCTGCCTTTGAGGCCATGCGGACTGTGCTGGCCAGATCGTCAGCTACATCATGCGGGTAGGTCATTCTGTCCCCCACCACTCCGGTGAGAGCCTCTGATCACCTATCTGTAGACAGCGGAGCACCAAGGCCTAGGGATATCTTCACGAGTGGTCTCCAAGTTTCTGAGGGCCCTTCAGAGTTCGTGCCCGAGAAGCCCCTTAGAAAGAAAATGTGCAAGAGGAAGCACATAGACTCCCAGGATGAGTCTCTCACCTCTGATACTAACCTCGAGGAATCGGAGGGGTCCCCCAAGTCATCCTCTGATGTTTCCTTCTCCATCATCCTGGAGATACTGAAACAAAGAGGTGACAGGCCGTCCAAAGCCCCCTCCGAGGAGGAGTCGGTCTTCCTTAAGGCCTTTGGTGCTCAGCCTTCCGCCTCCTGGGTGTCCCCACCCTTCGACGAGCTCCTAGATTTAATTTGTCGAAAGGTGTGGGAAAACCCTGATTCTGTGGAGCCCGTACCCAGGCGTCCCAAAAAGTTTCTTTCTGCTCCCCCAGGTAAGGAGTTTCTGTCCATAGGAGTCCCTGTGGATGCCATGGTGGTGGCGGCAGCCACTCAGAAGGAAGTAGCAGAGACTTCTTCCTCCATCCATCCTCCTAACAAGGAGTCTAGGACCATGGACCGGTACGGGAAGCGTACCCTCTCGTCAGCGACCTTTACCTTATGGTCGCTGAACTATCTGTCTCATTTCATTCGGCTCCAGAGAGATCTCCTCAAGGAATTAGGAGATACTCTTGCGGGTAACATTCCTGAGGCGGTGGCCCAGATGGTTAACGCCCAGGTGTCTACCCTCAATTCCATAGTCAACTCCTCCATGTGGCTCATCTCATATGCAGCCGATGGAGCGAGTAGGGCAGCAAGCAAAGGAGTCGCCCTTAGAAGGCAAGCCTGGTTGCACCTTTGTCACTTCGCAGAGGCCTTCAAGTCTTCTTTCACTGATGCCCCCTTTGATGGTTCTTCTTTGTTTGTAACCAAAGTGAAAGACACCCTCACCAGGTGCGAACAAGAGGGAAAGACCCTGTCTGCCGTAGGGGTCCATTTTTCCCTTCCCTCTAGGCCTTACCCCAAGGCCCAGCGGGGTGGGAAGATGTGGTTCAAAAAATCACAGAGGTTTTTTCCTGCCGCACAAGGTGAGTCCCCCTCCAGAGGCAGAGGAGGAGGAGGTTATTCAGGGAGATGCCACCCTAGAGGCAGAGGGGGCCCCCGCAATTCGGGAGACCGCAATTCCTTTCGCGGCTCCCCCTACTCTCGTTCCTGAGGGAGTGCCTGGCTGTGCTTATCCGGAGCCAGTCGGGGGTCGGATTGTTATATCCGGAAGCCTGGAAAAGCATCACCCAGGACCGATGGGTATTACGAACAATTTCCGGAGGTTATGTCATCCCGTTTACGTCAGACCCCCCCTTCAGTCAGAAAAATCCCGAACGTTCCACCCAGTCAGAGGGATCAAGCAGCCTCAGAGGTTTCAAAGCTGCTAGGAAAAGGAGCCATCCAGCGTGTCCCCTCAGACCAAGTCGGATAAGGGACTTACTCAAGATTCTTTTTGGTGCCGAAAAGAACAGGGGACCTGAGACCCATATTAGATCTCAGCCGACTGAACAACTATGTACAGAAGTCCAAGTTCCATATGGTCACACTACAATCGATTCTCCCATTGTTGGGAGAGGAAGTATGGATGTGCTCCATCGACCTCAAGGATGCTTACTACCATGTCAAAATGGACAGGGCATCCAGAGTCACCTATGCTTCCAGCTGGGAGCCAGTCATTTCCAGTTTCGAGCCCTGCCCTTTGGTCTCACCACAGCCCCCAGGGTGTTCACCAAATGTATGGTGGTGGCGACTGCTCACTTGAGACGTCAGGGATTCCAAGTGTTTCTGTATCTGGACGACTGGCTCCTTACTGCCCCCACCAGGCATCTACTAGTCCAAACCAGGGACGCTACCATAGCTCTATGTCAACAGTTGGGCATAACACTAAATTGGGAAAAATCTGCCTTGTTGCCCTCACAGCGTGTCACCTTTATAGGCGCAGAATTAGACACCATTCGAATGCGAGCATTTTTACCGCAGGAAAGGATCAGAGTCTTACAGCAACAGATACACAACCTGATGCCCCTGAGGAAAGCAAAGGCAAGATGGGTTCTTCAACTCCTGGGGACCATGGCAGCAACAATTATGTTGGTCCCTCTAGCGAGATTGCACATGAGACTTCTTCAATGGCTCCTCTTTGTTCAATGGACTCTCCAAAAATTTCCACTTTCTCACCCCATTTTGCTCACGGACAGATGCAAACAGGATCTCAGTTGGTGGCTTTGCACCAACAATTTGGACAGGGGAAAACCCTTCGTTCCACCCATCCTGGTTGCCACAGTGACCATGGATGCCTCCCAGATGAGGTGGGGGGGCATTATCTTGCCAGGACAGTCCAAGGCACTTGGCAAGATCACGAGATACATCTGCATATCAACGTCCTAGAGATGGGAGCGGTGCTACTTGCGTTGCAGGCACTTCAGAGCTTTCTGAGTCTAGGGACGATTGCAATACACTCAGACAACATGTCAGTAGTGTGGTATATAAACAAGCAAGGGGGAACCAGATCTTATCCCCTGTGCAGAGTGGCCATGCGAGTGTGGCAGTGGGCAGTATCTTCCCAACGGTATCTGGTGGCAACGCACATTCCGGGGAAGTCCAACGTGATAGCGGACAGGCTAAGCAGAGCTATTCTGATGCCTTACGAGTGGTTCCTGAATCCTCTAGTTGCAGAACGAATTTTCAGCAGATGGGGTCAGCCTTGCTGCGACCTTTTTGCCAGCCCCCTCAATGCCAAATGCAGCGGCTACTTCATGCTGATCCCCCCACAGGGGGAGTCAACCAGGGACACTCTATTTCACGATTGGCCCTCCTGTCTGCTTTATGCTTTCCCTCCGTTTCCCTTGCTGTCAAAAGTGATTCAGAAAGTGCAATCCTTGGGAAGCAGAATGATTCTGATTGCTCCACACTGGCCTCGTCAAGTCTGGTTCCCCTTTCTCCAACCCTACATTGTGGACACTCCTTGGATTCTGGACCCACAACCAGATTTACTGACACACATGTCGGGACAGTTCCACCCCTCTCTGATGACCCTCCAGTTGACAGCCTGGCTACTCCACTTCCTTCGTTAGTTAGGCTTCACCAGTTTTCATCGGAAGTAGTTCACATTTTATCTTCCTCTCATAAGCCCTCTACTAGGAAGATTTATTCTAGCAAATGGAAGAGGTTTTCTATTTGGGCGCATACCCAAGGAATTGATCCTTACACAGCCCCAATTGCTTCAGTCTTGGAGTTTTTGTCTATGCTTTTCCATCAGGGTTCCGCATCAGCTACCATAAAAGTTCAGTTGGCAGCGATATCTAATTTTCATGTTGCGAATGAGCCTAGTCTCATGGCTCACAGACTCTGTAAGGCTTTCCTGAAGGGTACTCTATTACTCCGTCCTCCGGTCTCCGAACCTATCATGCCCTGGGATCTCAATTTTGTTCTACAAGCCCTCACTTCACCATCTTTTGAGCCTGCAGCTACCTGTGATTTGAAATTCTTGACCTGGAAAACAGCCTTTATAATAATCACTTCAGCCAGGCGAGTTTCAGAAATTCAAGCCCTTTCTATCAAACCTCCATACTTGATCTTCCATAAGGACAGGGCTTCTCTTAGACCAAACCCTTCTTTCCTTCCTAAAGTGGCTTCCGTATCCAATCTTAATCAATCCATTGAGTTGCCTGTATTCTTTACTCATTTTTCAAACAAGGCAGAATTTAAATTTCATCAGTTGGATGTACACAGACAGTTACGTTTCTATCTGCACCGAACAAAAGATATCCGAAAGTCTGATCAACTATTTGTCTCCTTTTCGGAAAACAAAATTGGGTCACCTGTCTCCAAAATCACCCTATCCAGATGGATATCTAGTTGCATCTCTTTCGCCTACTCCGCAGGAGGAAAAGACCTGTCGTTTCCAGTCAAAGCTCACTCTACTCGAGCTGTTTCTATATCTACAGCCTATCAAGCCAGACTGTCGATGGATGATATATGTGCTGCAGCTGCTTGGGCTTCTCCTCACACATTTGTTTCTCATTACAAATTGGACGTGGTATCTAGGGGCAGGTCGTCCTTTGGTTCCACAGTACTCAGGAGTATTTTCCTAAGAGCCACCCAGGTGCTAGGGACGCTGTCCCACGGGTAAGAATGTAGGCGAGATTGGACTACATAACATCAAGAAGTTATGTACTCACCATAACATTTGATGTATGTAGTCCATCTTGCCTCACATTCTTACTTACCCTCCCACCTTCCCCCTTCCTGGAGGATCTGGAGGTAAGTTTTCTATTTACAGAGTTCCCTTCACCTTTAGCTTATTCTTTTTTACCTGGATGTTGTGTATGCATGGGATATGAATGAGTATTCACAGCAAACTAGATCTGGGGATATGGAGCAGTGCACCATGAGATACCTGCTTAGCCCAGCCAATAGAAGACTTCGAGCTAGAAAAGTTTGGCCGAGTCGGAGTCGATATTCAGCTCCGAACCCACAGGTAAGAATGTGAGGCGAGATGGACTACATCGAACATTATGGTGAGTACATAACGTCTTGTTTTGCAGCACACCAGATACCAAAAGGGTCTCGGTAGCAGCCTGCAAATCAACAAAAGCAGGCATCAGGGGCTGCGAAAGTGCCTCACTGAGTACCGGAGAACTGATGATTAGCTTAATGGAAGCGTCATCAGTAGGTTTGACCTGTGCAGTCTGTCTCTGTCTTTATCTTTACGTTTTTTCAGAAGATCTGCTGTCAGATGGCTTACCGAAGCCATATCGGAATTCGAGGACTGTAAGCGAAAATATCTGGCTACAATAAGGGACCGATGACAGATAGTTCTGGCATTGAACAAAGCACAGAAGCGACAGCGAGGGACGTTATGGTCTGGGCCTAAATAAGTGACACAGTCAGAGTGGAAGTCTCGGTGTGGTATTTGTTTTCCACAGGCGAAACAATTATTAACTTTTTCTGACATCGGTTAGTGCAAAAAAAAAAGGATCCCCAATGGGGTACTTAGCTTTAAAAGACTTCAACTTCAATTCGGTAGACAAAACCTCAGGTAGCGGCTGACCGGCACTCATGCAAACTGCTTCTGCTTCAGGCTCCACGGCAAGAAAGACTGATGTAATGGCGTCGGCTGCCTTACTTTATACTACTAACGACCTGATGTCAGTCCTCAAGCGACAGCAACCGATGCAGAAATACCAAGTCTCTGGTATTCGTGCCAGCCAAGGGCTAACCTGGCAGGGATAACCCAAATGTGATGACTGCAACAGTGAAACACGAAGAACATACTATCTTCCCATAAGTAAACAAAAAATATCAGAAGGCTGGCTGAAATGGCGCTTGGTTGTACTTAGTGCTGATGAAGTATTCTCAGTGTATGTATGTGTGTGTGTGTGTGTGTGTGTGTGTGTGTGTGTGTGTGTGTGTGTGTGTGTGTATGTGTGTGTGTGTATGTATACACATGCATGCATGTGTACACCCACCCATATTTGCTAGTGTATTTGTACAATAAAATAAAGGAAACAACCTCACGAATATGCACAGGAAGCCTTTTACTTCAGAAGTCACCCAAATGCAGCACCTGAAAACCATTATGGAGGACCACACCTGTCAGAAAGATGTTTGCCCCTTTCCTGTATGTTAGTATAAAGACAGTCCACATTACTATCAGGGTGTACCAAAATTAGTAAATGTTCTGCTGTATCAGCAGTGGTACAGTTGGTTCTCATACTGCCGGCCTGCCCTTTTTCATTGTCATAGCCACTGACTGCACCTTTACCACAGTATGAAATTACCATCAGGAAGGAGCACAGCTGTCAAACGTATGATCCCAGGGCACTCATCAGACCCATCATAGAGTATAATGCCCCCCCAGTATTTACTCGACTACACACATGCAGCAATTGGAACATGCACAAAGATTCCTTACAAAAAGGATTCGGGGAGTAAATATAATGTCCCATGCTGATCACCTCAAAGTCCTACCTCTTTACTCAGTATCATACAGAATTCTGAGAGGTGATCTGTGTCTGGTGTATACGGCATTCCTGGACCCTGTTAACCTTTTGCACATCTGCAAAACCAACAGCATCAGAACTACTAGACTGAAAGACCTAAATTTTACTTGTAACATAAACAGGACTTGTTGGAGAGGCAGCTATGTTTCTCAGATAATTCCCATTCTCTGGAACAGGCTCCCCATCCAGGTGAAGCAGAGCTCCTCCCTAACCCTATTTAAGCACAACTTGGACCAATGGATGGGTAATTGGAAAATCACTCTGGTGCCTATGTCTGATGGACAGAGGTAGTCTGTAATTCACTCCCTACAGAAATCAAACGTGTGGGTCGCATTTGGGTTGCACGGCTAGGCTTATGAGGGCCTAGTGGTCATTACCCTAGTATATCACTATGAACTTCTTTCTACTATTGGGTAGCATGCCAGGTGATAGCTATCAAACAGATGCAGTCCTCATCGCTTAATCTAAACACTAAAAATGTATTCTGCTTTTTCTACAAGACAATTAAAAAAACAAGAGAAGTGTTCATTGTTCACAACAGAAATTTACTTCTGTTAAAGCAGTCCTTAAGCATATTATTGTTTATCTCATCCATGATCCTTTGTCGTAGTAATTTACTTTGAGGTACTGTACAGTACTGCAGACCTCATTAGCAAGACAAGTGACCATTTAGCAAGCAACGAGGCCATTTTAAGTCAGTTACGGAACAAAAGAAAGAGTTGTGATTGTTTGTAATCTCTCCCATTAATTACTTTGTTTTAAGGGCTACTGTCTGGGAGAAGAAGAATGATCCTCATCAGAGAAACATACATATGCTGCAATAGTGACACAGTATCAGTGTTATACATCCTTCACCTCTCCCAGGAACACTTACTGACATTTCTCTTGCTGTGCACAGGATTTCACTACCAAGCTGTACCCATCTTTCTATCACAGTCTGGCCCGACACATGGAAAAGTTGCCACTGGGTGTAGCTTTCTAATAAGACCAACTAGGCATGTGAGCACCTAGTCTGAGAGGTTTTAATTTTTTCTCTCTGTTTAAAATCGGGACCTATAGATACGAAATACAGACATACGGTCATGAGTTTTTGGTGTGTGTGTGTGTGTGTGTGTGTGTGTGTGTGTGTGTGTGTGTGTGTGTGTGTGTGTGTGTGTGTGTGTGTGTGTGTGATTAAAACTACAAATATTCCACAATGCACTTTGTCATGGGAAAGTATAGCCTTGTGATAAACTCAACATAGCAATAAATGTTTGAACACAGGATTCACTATTGCTGTGTTATTCACCATAGATGAAAAATCATCCACAAGTGGATGTCCTACCATCTGGTCTGGCTTCCAGATTTATTGGACTTCACCACTGCAGGCTGATTTCCTCTGCACTCTGGACAGATCAACATGATGCCACATACAAAGGACAGAGCAGCTCATGTCATCTTTAGTTCTTTTTATGGTGTGGAAAGGGACATATCTCCCTAGCAAGAAGGCCCACCACAAGTCCTAAAGTAAGGAAAAGTCACATATTAGAGGAGTTTTTAGGAAAGAAAGGAGGAGAGGGTTGGAGAGTGGAAACCTATGCAACAAAACTGACCCCTTTATTCAAACATCTATTGCTATGATGCATTTATTAAACAGCTATGCTATGCTATGTTAGTCATGGGATCACTGACATATGGGAATACTAAAGCAGTAGTTGCCCTGGCCATAGGTCTGGAAGGAGGAATGGCTAGCATGACTGCAGTAGTAAAACCTGCTCTACTTCAGGAAAAGGTACACTAGCTTCCAGTGCTTGGATGGAGGCCCAGGTAAGTGCTTCACAGATACATTGAGTTGATACATTCAGAAATTAAGTGGCTTCAAAGATATGTTAATGTCTAAAAGTTACATCTTACTGAAAAATTCTGCAAGGCTCTCTCACCGTGAGTGTTTGCAGCTTAGAAGACTGTAAGCTTCTGTCATGACCCAACATAACTTCATAGGTTGGTACTAGGCTATTGGCCCTAGGGCCTATACAAGCCTAGTCATAACAATTCCCTGGCTATTTCTTCCCATACTACTTACTTCCCTGGACCCCTGTCTAGCAGGGCAACTGATGTGATCCCCAGGGTGAATTTCCTTTCTCCCATCCAATCATCAAGGTTCCTTTTGAAGAGGGCCAAAGAGGCGCTCTGCTTGACATGTATGAGCAGTCTATTCCAGAGTCTGGGGAGTCTATGGGTCAAGAACCTATCCTTCCAGCATGTTTTGTTTATTGTGATGACAAGGTTTAGATCCCTGGAGCGTGTGGCTGTGAGGGATTGGGATTTCTTTAAGTGTAGCATGTCCAACAGCTCTGGGTTTGACATGGCCTTGTATGTTAAGCAGAGATCGCCTCTGAGTAGACGAAATGCGACAGAGTATAGCTGGAGTTTTTTAAGGCGGTCAGCGTAGGGCATCTGCTTTAGGCCTGTGATTCTTTTATAGTGAGGTATTTCTGTGGCCTTTCCAGTTGTTATAGATGTCTTGAGAGGTACATACCAAACAGGGCGTTGTATTCTATAATGGGTCTAATGTGGGATGAGTACAGTGGGACAATGACCTCCTTTTTTCTGGATGAAAAGCCCTTAGTGATGAGGTGTGCTACATAGATGGATTTCCTGACTGTTGTGGTGATGTGATTATCGAAGGTGAGACCACTGTCCACCTGTGTCCCTAAGTCTCTTATCACACTTTCGGTGTTTAGTGTACTGCCACCTATGTGGTAATTCACGGGTACAAGTTTTTTTCCCAAAGGGGATAACTATACATTTTTTGGCACTGAGCTTGAGCCCATGGCTCTGGCACCAAGCATCTGTTTCTGTAAGGCCCTTTTGTAGAGTATCCACATCATTTGGGGATTCAATAATTGCTCCCAGTTTGCAGTCATCTGCGAACTTTGTTAGCCAGAGTCCCTTAGTGTTGGCCTGTACTTCAGAGAAGTAGATGCCAAACAAGAGTGGTCCCAGAACTGAACCCTGAGGTGCTCCACTTGTCACTTGTCTGGAGCTGGATTTGGAGTCGGCTACTTTTACAGTGTGGGTTCTGTCAGTAAGCCAGTTGGCAACCCATCGAGTGACGTAGGGATTAATGTCCGGCTTAGTAAGTCTATCTATGATTCCAGAGTGGGGGATGGTGTCAAAGGTCTTGGCGAGGTCCAGATAGGCTGTGTGGACCGCTTTACCCTCGTCCACTGCTCTGGAGACTGATTCGAAGAATTCACTCAGGTTCAGGAGACAAGATTGGCCCTTCACAAACCCAAACTGGGTGGGGTCCAGTGTTTGAAGGTTGCGAATGTCTTTATTTATAAGTTCCATGATAATACGTTCCATGGCCTTGCAGATCAGGCTCGTCAGACTGATGGGGCGGTAGTTCCTGGGATCCAAGGTGAATCACCCCTTGTGGAGTGGGATAACTGTAGCTGTGAGCCACTCAGTGGGCACGAAGCCTGAGGTGAGGCTATGATTAAACATGACATTTAGGTGAAGTGCCAGTTCATTTTTTAGTTCATGTAGTACACAGCCCAGGATGTCATCTGCTCCCATGGATCCTGTATTCTTAGCTTTGGAGAGTGCGTTTTTTACCTGTGTGGCCGTTATTACTGGAATTTGGCAATCTTCCGGTATTGAGATGGGCCATTTAGGGGGTGAGAGGGGGGCAAAGTTGGCACTGAATTGATCTGCCAGGATATTGGCAATAATCTTGGGATCAGTATATTTAATGCCATTCTGTTGTAGCTCAGAGCAGATCTGATCATTGCCATTTAGATTCTTGACATAGTTATAGAATTCCTTGTGGTTGTCTTTGGAAATTTTATTTTCGTAACTAGCTTTGGAGGATTTTATGAGGGATCTCAGCTTCTTACTGAGGCTGGTAAGGGAGTTTTTTTGCATCCTGGGATTTTCCTCTTTTCTGTAACAGTTTCTTCTTTTTGTTGTAAAGTTTGTTTATGGCAGGGTACCACCAGATTGGCTTCCTTTTTTTGGAGGAGAGCACCTTGGTTCTATTTGGGATGGCACGATTCATGCATGAGTGGATGTGCTCGTACAGTGCCTTTTTGTAGGATTCAGCAGTCGAACTTTCAGTTCCCGTCTGCATGGGTGTCATGAAGTTTGTCACTTCTGACTTGAGTAGCATGAAGTTGGCTTTGGAGAAGTTTTTTATGGAGGTTTCCTTACTGGGAGGATGGGGGTGGGATGTGGCTGTTAAGGGTGATTAGCTTATGGTCAGACCTGACCAACGAGGGGGTGACCATAGGTGTTGAGCATCGATTTCCCATGTTGGTAATGACCAGGTCTAGGATATTGGCGCCCTTGGTGGGACTATGGATTAGTTGATCCAGGGCGTTGGTTGGGCAAAGGTGTTGGTACATGAGTAGTTTTACCAGTTAATGGCAGGGTAGTTGAAATCACTCAGTATTAGGGTGTTTGGTTGTATCTTAATATTTTTCAGTATGTTTAGAAAGGTATAGTGAGAATCTTGGGGCATGGTGGGGGATCTGTAGCAAGCTACAATTTGGATTGCAGTCTTACCTAGTGTTAGTTGCACCTGGAGAATTTCAGACGCATTGTGTTTGGCACCTAGCCTGGTGGTGTTAATATCCTTGGTGAATATGGACACTCCTCCACCTTTAGTGTTTTGGTCCTGGTTTGGTGGCCGAAAAGTGTGGTAAGAGTTGTAGCCTGGTATTGCAGGGGGTGCTCTCTGGAGTCATGAACCAGGTCTCAGTTACTGCACAGATATCGATGTTCTCCATTTTTAGGAGTGCCTCGAGAGAGTGCATTTTGAGATTTAGACTTCTAGCATTGAGTAGCATTACCTTCAGAATTTGCATGCTTGTACCCGTTATGGTGGTGGTTTTGTCCTTTGAATTTTGCCTAAAAAAGGCACTATAGGGTTGACAACAGCCTTAGCCAGTAACCTGAATCCCAGGGGTGACAGGTGCAGACCATCTCTGGCAAAGAGTCATGGTCTGTTGATCATGTCATCCCAGGCAGACAGATTCTGGATCTCCTTTGAATGACACCACAAGCTTAGCCAATTGCTGAAGTCAGTCATTTTGTCCTTATAGTGTGGTATCATTCTGGGTGAAGGCAGGATGCTACTCAGGGCTAGGGTCATACCTGCCTGGGCCACATGATCCGAGAGCTCTTCCGTGTCTCTTTTCAGGTATCTCCCTTCTCCCGCTTACCTAACTCTCAGCCCCACTATGAGTTCCTCCCCTTCCCCTAATCACCCCCTACGTTTCTCTCTACTACTCTTCTCTGTCTAATCCCACTCCCCTTACTTTCTCTAGTTCCTCTGCTCTCTTTCTTCTCTACCACGACAGTCTAGAATTAATGGATTTTTTCCTTCTTCTTGAACCCCCTCTAGCAACTTTAGTATTTCTATTAACTTCCACCCCTTACTCTCTAACTATAACTTTCTACTACTCTCTAATTGTACTCCTCTACAACCTAACTTGGAAAATTTCCACACAGCTCCTTCCTAACACCTAGCTTTAATATGAAAATCTACCTTAAACTTGTATTCTTAGTATGCTAATGCCTGTACATCCAGATTTTACTACCTTACTGTATAACTGTATATGATAAAGATACCTTTTTGTTTTTGTATTCTGTATCTTGACACTTGTATTTTGAAATATTTGTATGAACTATTTCTACATTGTTTTATTTATTTATTTTACATTTGTTGACCGGAAGTGTCCGACTTAGCTCAAGCCCTTTTTCAGTGAGGCCTGGGGAGAAAAGCTCCAAAATCTACATATAAAACGTTACAATAGCAATAGAGACATTCAATATTAGAATAAAATGAGAAATATGTAGGAGGCTGCAGTCATCAATAAAGTAACTGTCAAATCATAGCAACAGAGACATTCAACATTAGAATATCACCAGGAATATTTAGGAGGCTACAATCATCAATACAGTAATTGTCAAATTCTACAGTACTAAAGTCAAACAGGGTGAGTAACAAAGCATGAGAAGTAAGTAGTACGTGCTACTGTGGAGTTCTAAGGGCAGAGTACAACTGAGCTTTAGGAGTTTATAGGAAGTAATAAAGCATGAGAAGTAAGTAGTACGTGCTAATGTGGAGTTCTAAGGGTAGAGTATACCTTAGATTTAGGAGTTTATAGGAAGTAACAAAGCATGAGAAGTAAGTAGCATGTACTAATGTGGAGTTCTAAGGACAGAGTATACCTTAGCTTTAGGAGTTTATAGGAAGTGACAAAGCATGAGAAGTAAGTAGTATGTGCTACTGTGGAGTTCTAAGGGCAGAGTACACCTTAGCTTTAGCAGTTTATAGGAAGTAACAAAGCATGAGAAGTAAGTAGTACGTGCTAATGTGGAGTTCTAAGGGCAGAGTATACCTTAGGTTTAGGAGTTTATAGGAAGTAACAAAGCATGAGAAGTAAGTAGTATGTGCTAATGAGGCGTTCTGAGGGCAGAGTACACCTTAGCTTTAGCAGTTTATAGGAAGTAACAAAGTATGAGAAGTAAGTAGCATGTGTTAATGTGGAGTTCTAAGGGCAGAGTACACCTTAGCTTTAGCAGTTTATAGGAAGTAACAAAGCATGAGAAGTAAGTAGTACGTGCTGATGTGGAGTTCTAAGGGCAGAGTACACCTTAGCTTTAGCAGTTTATAGGAAGTAACAAAGCATGAGAAGTAAGTAGTACGTGCTAATGAGGCGTTCTAAGAGCAGAGTACACCTTAGCTTTAGCAGTTTATAGGAAGTAACAAAGCATGAGAAGTAAATAGTACATGCTGATGTGGAGTTCTAAGGCAGAGTACACCTTAGTTTTAGGAGTTTATAGGAAGTAACAAAGCATGAGAAGTAAGTAGTACATGCTGATGTGGAGTTCTAAGGGCAGAGTACACCTTAGCTTTAGCAGTTTATAGGAAGTAACAAAGCATGAGAAGTAAGTAGTACATGCTAATGAGGAGTTCTAAGGGCAGAGTTCACCTTAGCTTTAGCAGTTTATAGGAAGTAACAAAGCATGAGAAGTAAGTAGTACATGCTAATGTGGAGTTCTAAGGGCATAGTACACCTTAGCTTTAGCAGTTTATAGGAAGTAACTTGTTATTGCTGCATATCAGTACTGAGTAAGATGATTGTGGTCAGGGAGGGTGCGAACACTGGCAGGTCCAGTGTTTTTTTTAAAGTAGTTTTTGGTGGCTAGTTTAAATTGTTTGGGGTGTGTAAGGTTCCTTATTTCCAGATGGGACTTTGTTCCATGCAATATAGAGATGGTAGCTATATAAGATGCATCCAGTCTTAGATTTTGGTTTGTGAACCTTTAATAGGTCTTGGATTGCACTTCGGAGATGTCTGGTAGAAGAGTAATGGGATGTCTGGTAGAAGAGTAATGGGAGATGAGAGACGGCAGAACTGGGCAGAAAGATGGTTGATATAAAATGGGGTGTACAATTTGGAGCTGAGACTGGAGAAGCAGGTGCGGTAGTTCGAGCCAGTTCAGGTATGTTAGGGAGAGACAGTGGTAAGATTTATATGTTTGTTGAGCTGCGAATCTGGCTATCTTGTGATAGGTTGATTCTAGTTTGGTAAGTAGGGAGGAGTTCAGATTTGTCAGTATTTAGGAAAGTACAGTTGTGTACACTTACCATAAATGTAGATGTTCGAGTGTATTCACTGTTGCAGTCATCACCTGTGGTTTATCCCTGCTGTGGTAGCCCTCGGTCGGCCCGAATACCAGAGTCAATGTTTTTGTGTGCCGGCTGCCGTTGCCTGTAGTCTGACGTCAGGGCATCAGTGCTATAAAGCAAGGCAGCCGATGTCATTACATCAATTTTTCTTGCCTTAACCCATCAGAAGCACAAAGGAAAGGAGAGAAGTGGTCCTGGTGGCTAAAAGCCACCTTGGGAAGCTTGTGTCCCCCTAGGGGAAGATGTTAAATGGGGGATGGAGGGAGGGAAACCAAGACTGCAACAGTGAATACACTTGAACATCTACATTTATGGTAAGTGTACACAACTGTACTTTGTTCTTCGTGTTTCACTGTTGCAGCCATCACCTGTGGGAGGATTCCCAAAGCTGAGTAAAAGGGTGGAAGGATAGGTTGAGTCCTAGGTATGGGTAAGGGGGCCCTGCAGAATTGCAGAGGCAGACCCTACCCTAGACTTAGAAAAGAGAGCTAGGTGGTAATGCTTTGTAAAGGTATGGACAGAGGTCCAGGTGGCCGCTTCCAAGATGTCCCTGGTAGGTACTCCTCTGAGGAAGGCAGTGGAAGTGGAGGTTGCCCTAATGGAGTGGGTACGGATAGACTTAGGCATGGGTTTCCCATGTAGTCTGTAACAAAAATAGATACAGTGTGAAATCCATTTGGAAGTGGTTTGTTTGGAGATGGGCTTCCTCTCTGCCCCTGGGGAAAAGCTTACAAGAAGCTGGTCTGTTTTTCTGAATGGCTTAGTAGGGTAGAGATAGTACCTGAGTTGTCTGTGCACATCTAGTGAGTGTAGAATACTTTCCCCCTTGTTTTAAGGGTTGGGAGAAAAGGTGGGAAGGTGTATGCTCTGGTTAAGGGTCACATCAGATACCACCTTGGGCATAAAGGAGGGGTTAGTCCTCAGGGAGACTCTGTCTGCCTGGAAAATTATGAAGGGCTTGACAGCCATGAGAGCTTGAAGTTCCGAGACTCTTCTGGCTAAGGTGATATCTAGTAAGAAGGAAGTCTTCCAAGAGAGTATTTCAATTCTGTTGAAGTGGCAGGTTGGAAAGGAGGTAAGGTTAATTTCTCTAACACACGATTCAGGTCCTAGGGTGGCATTGGAGGCCTTCTGGGAAGCCTGATATTAGAAGCCCCTCTGAGGAATTGCTTAATCAAAGGATGAGAGAAGAGGGGTGGGTCTGAATCATAATGGGCAGAGATGGCCGAGGCATGGATTTTAACAGAGGAGAAAGAGAATCCACTATTGAGCAACTCTGCTAGGTAATCCAGGATGAGAGGGATGGAAGGTTGGGAGGTACTGCCCCCTTTTAATTATCTCCAGGAGTAAAATCTTTTTCACTTTCCTGCATATGATTTTCTTGGGCTGGGCCTTACGGCCTCTGTGATGATGTCCAGGACCCGTTTGCTTAACAGGGACTCCTTGTTAGTTGTTAGTGTATAAGCCATGGTGAAAGTTTGTGAGTCTGTAGGTCTGGGTGCAGTACCTTCCCTCTTCTCCTGGGTCAAGAGGTCTGGCATCAGGGGAAGCAGCTTTGGGGGCTGTAGGGTCAGACTGTGTAATAAGGGATACCAATGCTGTCTGGCCAATCTGGAGCAATGAGGATGGCCTTTGGTCTCTCCTGTCTTATTTTGATCAGAACCTTGGGAATAAAGGGCTGAGGAGGGTATGCATGCACAAAGAGGTAGCTCAAGGGGAAGGTCAAGGCATCCACCTTCCATGCTAGGAGGTGATAATACCTGGTATAGAACTTGTGCAGTTGGTGGTTGAGGTGCGAGCCAAACAGGTCCACTTCTGGTGTCCCCCACTCCTGGGTGATATCCAGAAAGATTTCTTTGTGGAGCTGCCATTCATGGGGGTCCAGTAAGTTTCTGCTTAGGTGGTCCGCTAGTGTGTTGTTGATCCCTGGTAAGGTAAGGGCAATTAGGTGTAGCCCCATGGAGGTGGCTGTAAGCCAGAGACTCATGGCTAACCTGCACAGGGGGTAAGATTGGGTACCCCCCTGCTTGTTGATGTGCCACATTACTGTGGTGTTGTCTGTATTTATAAGGAGGACCCCTGGCCTGAGATGGGGTTGGAAGGAAGTCAGAGCCTTTTGCACTGCCATCATTTCTTTCTGGTTGATGTGCAAGTGAAGTTGCAGGGCATTCCAAAGGTCTTGGGTACACCTGACTGCTAGATGAGCACCCCAAGCAATGTCTGAGGCATCGGTGTTGATGGTCTGGCCAGAAGGGCGGAGGATGAAGGGAAGACCCTTGTTCATGGCACAGGCCTCTGCCCACCAGAGAAATTCAGCCCTTATACAAGGGATCAGAGGGAGAGTGGTGTCAAGGGACTGAGAGTGCTGACACCAAAGGTTCTTTAAGTACCACTGAAGTTTTCTCATGTGAAGCCTGGCGAGAGGGATGAGAACGATGCAAGATGCCATGTATCCCAGGGCTTGCAGGAACTTCCTCGTAGTGAGGCAACTTCTGGAAGCCAGCTGGGTGAAGTAGAGAGGCAGGAAGCTATGCTTTTCTGGGGAAAGGAAGGCCATTTGGGTTGCTGTGTCTAGCACAGCTCCCAGGAAAAAACATTTCTGGTGGGGTTTGCTTTGATTTTTTCTCATTGATGGTGAACCCTAGGGAAGTTAGGAGTGATTTGACAAAGAGAAGGTCCTGGAGCAACTTTTCTTTGCAGTCTGCCTGAATGAGGCAGTCATCCAGGTAAATCTGTATACTTCTCTATCTGCAGAATGCTATAGCCTGGGCTAAGAATTTGGTGAATACTCTGGGAGCAGCAGATAAGCCAAAGGCCAGTGCAGAGAACTGAAAGTGTTGACAGCCTGCTCTGAAGCGCAGGAATTTTCTGCAAGATTCCCTGATGGGGATGTGGAGGTAGGCATCTTTTAGGTCTAGAGTCACAAGCCAGGCATTTTGTGTGAGCATAGGCAGGAGCTGCTGCAAGGTTAGCATTTTTAAACTGGGGACCACCAAGGAGGTGCTCACTTTGGATAAATCCAGGATGGAGTGCCAAGTGCCTTCTTTTCTGGGAACAAGGAATAGTTTGGAGTAAAAACCTTTTCCTGTTTTATCTGGAGGGACAGGTTCTACTGCCCCCTGGGATATTAGAGTTTGGACCTGTTTCAATGCCTCTGTCCACTGGTTTGGAGGGAGGTCTGGGTACCCTCTTGGAATAGGGAGTTCGCTGAAGGTGAATCTGTATCCCTGAGAAATGATTTTTAAGACCCATTGGTCCTTGGTTATATTGACCCAATTGTCCTTGAAGAGGGTGAGCCTTCCTCCTAGTTTTTGATGAGTGAAAGGAGGGCAGAGGGGGTGGGAGAGTCATTGTGAGCGCTTGCCACAGAAGCTTGGCTTAGAACTCCCTGCCTTAGAGACAGAAGTGGTCCACTGTTTGCTTCTTTGCTGGCCCTGGGACAGGGGCCTGGATGGCCTGTCCCTGTTTGCTAGGTGCAGGGAAGGCACAGTGCTTAGAGTGAAAGTTCCTGCTGAATCTGGGAGGTTGAACTTGAAAGAAATCTTTTACTGTTTGCATAGATTTTGCTTTGTCATCCATCGTTTTAAGCACCTCTTCTGCTTTTTCCCCAAACAGGCATTCCTTATCTAGGGGTGCATCAATAAGTTTAGACTAGACATTGGACATGCCACACTTAAAGAAATCCCAATCCCTCAGAGACACACACTCCAGGGATCTAAACCTTGTCATCACAATAAACAAAACATGCTGGAGGGATAGGTTCCTGACCCAGAGACTCCCCAGACTCTGGAACAGACTGCCCATACATGTCAAGCAGAGCTCCTCTTTGGCCCTCTTCAAAAGGAACCTTGATGATTGGATGGGAGAAAGGAAATTCACCCTGGGGATCAAGTCAGTCGCTCTGCTAGACAGGGATCCAGTGAAGTAAATAGTGTGGGAAGAAATAGCCAGGGAATTGTTATGGCTAGGCTTGTATAGGCCCTAGGGCCGATAGCCTAGTACCAGCCTATGAACATGATCAGGGAGAGGTTGATCCTTCAGCCATGCATGTCTTCTAATAACAGATCCTGTCACTGCTGCCCTGCTAAAAGCTTCTAGGGTGTCATATCCACATTGTAATGAGTGTTTGGCTACTTGACAAGCACAGTGTAGTAATTCTGCCAGCTCTTTTGAGATGGCACCGTCAGGAGAGGTAGCAATCTTCCGTTTTAATTGTTCCAAAGTGTGTTGTTGATATTTTGACATATTGAACTGACAAATGAGTGCTCTGATAGCTAAGGTTGCAGAGGTGTATACTTTCTTACCCCATCTGTTCAGAGCTCTGGTGTCTTTGTCAGAAAGTAGAGGATTCTTGGCAGAACTAGTCTTGGCTCCTTTGGGTCCCTGTGTAATGACCTCAGGGTCTGCAGCAGGATTTCTGTACAGGTATTTGTGAGAATCCGGTACTCTGTAGTACCTGTCAGGTTTAGTTGGAGCAGGAGACAGGGCATCAGGGGCTAAGCTGGATTCATGGAAAACATCATTCACCAGTTCCAAAAATAGGTGGGATGGCCAGGGGTCTGTGCTGGGGCAGGTCCAGAAATTCTCCAAGTCATTTCTTTGACTGTGGGAAGTCTTGAGATTCCCATTGAAAATGTTCCCTGAGTGAGTGAAGGGTTTCCCCAAAGGAGAGGTCCTCTGGAGGGGAGGCAGAAGGGATGGATTCCTCTGAATGTCAATACTCATATAAACAGTTAAGGAATGTTGTTCCTCTTCAAAAGCAGAATAATCAGATTCCTCAGACTCTTGGTCTACCATAATTTCTGGAGAAGAATGGCTTTTCCTTTTTGGAGTGGGGGCCTGAGTACCTCAGATAAGGGAGATGAGATTCTTTGCCATTTTAAGCATTTAAGCTTGGGGTGGGGGAGCAGTAGCAAGATGGTGGCTAGAAGCAGATTTCCTAGGAGTGGCCTGGCTCCTAGGCCTGAGAGAATCCATCGGTCTCTGAGAAGCGGTAGTTGGATGAGAAGACGTCAGTTTTTCTCTAGAATCGGTAGTGCGAAAGGCCTCCTCGGAAGCCAGTGCCTGCGTCATGGCTCCAGACCCAACCAAGGCAGAGACAGCCAAAGGCTTGGAAAATTAAGTGGATTTCTGTGGCATACTGGACTCTGAAAGGGTGTCGGCAGAGGCCTGCATAGAAAGCGAGTCGGGCATCAGGGGCTGCAAAAGCACCTCACTGAATTCCGGAAAACTGACGACTTGCTTAGCAGAAGTGTCGTCGGAAGGCTTAGCCTTGTGTGGCCTGTTTCTATCTTTATCGCTACGTTTTTTCAGAATGTCAACAGATTGCTGATTGACAGACGTCATATCGGAATTTGAAGACAGAACACGAAAATAATTGTCTACAAAAAGAGCTCTACAGCGAATGGTTCTCACATTAAAGAGGGCACAGAACTGGCAACGAGGGACGTCGTGGTCTGGGCCTAAACAAGTGATGCAGTAAGAATGAAATTCTCGGTGTGGGATCTGCTTTCCACAGACAAGACAATTGTTAACTTTTTCGGACATCGATTAGCGCAAGAAAAAAGGGTCCCCAACAGGGTACTTAGCTTTAGACGTTTTCTGCTGAAATTTAACTTCTGGTAGCGACCGACCGGCACTCGTGCAAACTGCTTCTGCTACGGGCTCCACAGCAAGAAAGACTAGTGTAATGATGTCGGCTGCGTTGCTTTATAGCACTGACGACATGACGTCAGACTACAGGCAATGGCAGCCGGTGCACAAAAACATTGACTCTGGTGTTCGGGCTGACCGAGGGCTACCACAGCAGGGATAACCACAGGTGATGACTGCAACAGTGAAACATGAAGAACATCAGTAAGTTAGACAAGGTAGAAGATAAGCATGAGGAAGAGTATGCCTGGCTTCAGCAGTGAGGAATCTGTTATTCCTGTACAGGAGTCACAGCTTCTGATGGGTTTTTCTTATGCAATTGTTAATGTGTAGATCAAATTTTAGTTGATCATCAATGGTAATGCCAAGTAGTTTTGTGCTAGAATCAACTTCTGTAGGAGTTTTGTTTAGGGATATTATGGAAAAGGAAGTTTTGATTTGGTTAACAGATTTAGGAAGAAAGAGTAGCAATTTTGTTTTTTTTAGGGTTGAGGATAAGCTGTTTTTTTTTTTTTTTTGTGAGCCAAGTCTCAAATGAGTTAAAAGATTTAATTGACTGGAGTTCAGAGGGGGAGTTAGCAATAGTGATGACTGTAGAGTTATCAGCATATTGGACTGCGATAGACTGAGGACAAGTGGAGTGAAGTGAGTTGGTGAAGATATTAAAAAGTAGAGGTCCAAGAATGGATCCTTGGGGTACACTAGTTTTTTCTTGAAGGGGGAAGACAGTGCAGAGTCCCATCTGACTGACTGCTGTCTATCAGTGAGATAGCTGGAGAAAAACAACCACACTCCGGAGCTGAAAACTGCAATGATTTAATGTCTTCTGGTACCTCGGCTACACAAGCCTTCACAGGAATCAATTGATGACATTCAGTAGTATATTTTATAGAAACATCAATTAAATAATTAATCAATTGACTATTTTCAGATAAGTTTTTAAAGAACCATATCTTCCACTGCCATGTATTTATAAACTAAGGTTCATTTCCAAATTCAGACCCCCAGGGGCAAGTGTACCAAAATTCAATATAAATCTGCTTTCCAAATTTAATAACTTTTGAGAATAATTTCCACTATTCATACAATCAGGTTTTGCTAATACACAGAAAAAGAAAGACTCAATGACTCCCCCATGAATTGTGTTAAAATGTTCAGAAATAGAGTTATCGGGTCTATGTTTTGTTTGACCAATATACCATCTAGGTGGTATACAGCCACAACCCACAATGTACACTATCCCACAAGATAGACAGTTAAATCTATCTGTAGCCACATATTTTACACCATTTATTGTATCACCTGATAAGTTTTTCACTTTTGAATACCACCTAGATGGTATATTGGTCAAACAAAACGTAGACCCGATAACCCTATTTCTGAACATTTTAACACAGTTCATGGGGGAGTCATTGAGTCTTTCTTTTTCTGTGTATTAGCAAAACCTGATTGTATGAATAGTGGAAATTATTCTCAAAAGTTATTAAATTTGGAAAGCAGATTTATATTCAATTTTGGTACACTTGCCCCTAGTGGTCTGAATTTGGAAATGAACTTTAGTTTATAAATACATGGCAATGGAATTTATCATGGTTCTTTAAAAACTTCTCTGAAAATAGTTAATTGATTAATTATTTAATTGATGTTTCTATAAAATATACTGCTGAATGTCATGAATTTATTCCTGTGAAGGCTTGTGTAGCCGAGGTACCAGAAGACATTAAATCATTGTAGTTTTCAGCTCCGGAGTGTGGTTCTTTTTCTTGAATTTCTTATGGGTTTTGGAGATAGCTGGAGAACCATGCTACTGTATCAGGGGTGAAATTTAGGTCTGTGAGTTTGTTAAGTAGCAAAGAGTGTGAGACAGTGTCAAAAGCCTTTGAGAGGTCAAGGAATAGGCAAAATACGAGATTGTGACAGTCTTTGGCTAGAGTAATAGTGTTGAGAAATGATAACAGAGCTATGGTGATACTATGCTTGGCACGGAAACCATGCTGAGTAGGGGTGAGTAATTTTTCTTGTATGAGATAATGCATTGCTTGTTTGTGTATAAATTGTTCGAGGATTTTTGAGAGAGGGGAGAGGATAGTGATAGGTCTGAAGTTAGATCAGGTCTGAAGTTATATATTTCTGTGGAGTTATCTCCTTTGTAAATAGGAAGTGTGTAGAACTGTTTCTAGACAGATGGAACTTTAGATTCTGAGATGGAGTGATTTATTAGGATAGATGCATAGTAAGGGAGTGTGCTGCAGTCTGGAGAAAGTATGAAGGGAAATAGTCCGCTGACACAGAGCATGGTTTGAGTTTGGAGAGTAGGATTTTGATATAGTTAGTAGGCACAGGTTTGAGAGAGAAGGAGTTTAGTGAGTTAACAGTTGAGGGGGGTTTGGTGAGGTTGGAGGTGTTCTTGATTGGGGGGAGGTTGGTGTTAAATACTTTGGAAATAGATTCAATAAAATAAATGTTAACGGTATTGGCAATCTCTTCAGGGGACCTGTCAAGACATGGGTTTGGAGCTTTTCTCCTCTGGTCTCTGCTGGAAATGGGCACTAGCTCAGCCAGACTAACCCTGTCAAAAAATGTCAACTAAATAAATAAATAAATGTAGATATGCTAACCATAAAACATAGGGTTTCCCGTGATAAACTTTATGGTATTAGCTTTCATTAACATTTAAGGTCTCAAGGAAGAGGACCTGGTTTCTTAAGAGTTCTTGAGTGAAGCATCCCTTTAAAAAAGTATAACAATATGGTGGGTGGCAAGAGAAGGCTCCATGTATATTCAGGTAGAAATTTCAAAGAGATGCATCTTCTCAGAGGCAGGCATGTGCTAGGTCTCTATTAAGTAAGATTAGACAGCTAAAGACCTGCTCCACTGAAGATTTTCTTGGTGTGATATGTTACGATGCATACCAAAAGGAAAACCTATTTCATCTCATCAGATAGGACTTCCTGATTGTGGGCTTGTGTCCTTCCTAAGAGATGATCAGGTGTTTCCATAAGATGGTTAACATATCAAGTATCTAATAATTGTATTGAAAAAATCAAAGACTTAGCCTCCTAATATATATATATATATATATGTATATATATATATATATATATATATATATATATATATATATATATATATATATATTGCACTGGAATAATAATATTAAACTTAGTAAGGCCTTACTATAGGACATTCAGATCTTGTATCCCAGCTCAAAAAATTACTTCCTTAGTTACAACCATTTGCTCCCCAAACATTTCTGAAAAAAAGTACTCTTTAAGGAACTTTTAAAATGTATGAACTTGTTACATTCCTAAAAATGATCCCAGTTATCTCTCTCTCTTTTCCACCACACCTCCAACATTTGCTGCCTACCAAAAGAAAATCCTCAGAAGTCTGCTTGAAGTATAAAAATACCTATGCAAACACCCCATGCAAAAGAAGTATAAAAATACCTATGCAAACACCCCATGCAAAAGAAGTATAAAAATACCTATGCAAACACCCCATGCAAAAGAAGTATAAAAATACCTATGCAAACACCCCATGCAAAAGAAGTATAAAAATACCTATGCAAACATCCCATGCAAAAGAAGTATAAAAATACCTATGCAAACACCCCATGCAAAAGTCCTAAACTATTTGGACTTTGTTGCATTATTTGGGTAATACACATGTCCTTACAGTGTTCCTTTCTAAATTGCCTTTCCATTCTCTTTTCTTAATCTTTTGATCCTTACACACTTTACAAACAACCTGTGTGCAGTATACATGCTACATGTGAAGGAGGTAAGCTGGCAATTAGCATTCCCTGCTTTGACGCTTTCTGCCTGTGCATCGTGGCTATAAGTATGTGGAGGTAGGTAACACTGAGGTCCATGGTAACCATGACAGCTTAAGAAAGAGGAGAGGAAGTAAGGCATGCAAGATTAACATTTTGAACGCTGGCACTCTAAAAATTTCTTTAGCCATGACAAGTTTAATATGGGCCTCCGAGGGCCATCATTTCTTGAGTCTAGGAACAATCCTGAGTAGAACCCTTTCGTCTCTTTTGGGAGATTATTGGAGTGCTTGCATCTCTGGGCCCCTCGCTAGCTATGGTAGCATGGGGCCAGGCACATGCTTTCTTTTGCGTGATGCAATCCTGGAGATATCCTACTTTTCAGAGGATTATCCTTGGGGTAAACCTTGCACTATGTGGACAGCCACTCATATCACGTTGTGAGTCTAAACAAAAAAAATGTACTGGCTGTAAAAATTCTAGTGTAGGATTTGCCACACTCAGTACAATTATCTTTTTTTCTGATACACCTCAGAATCACTATCAGACATTTGTACAATACAAAATAATATCCAGAAAAAGTTAAAAAAGTTTCTTTTGTAAAGTACTTAACTGAAATCTCTGGAGGCAGACATCTTCCTGTACAGCATATAAATGCCCATGGACTGTGTAACAAAGAACTGAACTGAAAATGATTCCAATGGCTCTCTTTATCCACCCACATCCTGACATCTGTGTGGGACTGATTCGGCTGAAGCCAAGAGAAGAAAGGTAAAACTCTGGAAGTCAGGCCAGCTATTCCATTCCTGCAGTAAGGGAGGAATGTCACAAGTGATGACTGCAATGGTGAAATGACAAAGAACATCTTTGTTTTTTTTTTATTAACTGGAGAGTGTATCCCTGTCACAGGATTCCTTTGACCCTAGCATTTTGGCCAAAAACATGGCCTCTATGGGAGCAGATAACATCCCAGGCTGCTTACTAAACAATCTAAAACAAGACCTAGTGGAACCACTTACCACACACTCTTTAACCTCAGCCTCAGCACTGGCTTTGTTCCAGCACAGTGGAGGACAGCAACAGTTATCCCCTTACACAATGGGGGTCCATCAACTGACCCTGGGAACTATAGACCCATAAGTCTAAGCAGCCTTATCTGCAAGGCCATGGACAGAATCATCATGGACCTTAAAGGACATAGGCAACCTTCAAACTCTTGACCTGACCCAGTTTGACTTCATTAAGGGTAGATCATGCTTATTGAACCTGGTGGTCTTCCTCGAGAATGTCAACTGGATGAAGGCAAAACAATACATACTGCCTATCTTGACCTAGACAAGGCTTTTAACACAATCCCCCACTTAGGTATCACTGAGAAATTCCCCCAGCTGGGGATTAACCCATACATCACTAGATGAGTAGCCAACTGGCTCACTGACAGAAAGCATACTGTGAAAGTCGGGGATTCCACCTCTACCAGTAGACCAGTTACCAGTGGCATACCACAAGTATCTGTGCTGAGCCCTCTACTGTTTGGAATCTATTTCTTGGAAGCCCAGGAGAATGTAGACGGCCTGTGGCTTACCAAGTTTGCTGATGCTTGCAAACAGGAAGCAATCTCTGAGTCCCCAAACTAAGTTTACATATTACACAAGGGACTAACACAGACAAATGATTAGTGCCAAAGCCACAGACTAAAACTAAATGTAACAAAGTGTATTATTATCTTCTTTGGTAAAGAATAAGTCCCTGCAAATTACAATACTGGCAGCACCCGTGTAAGCTCAAACCCAGTGGTGTGAGATTTGGGAACACAGGTTGACAGCAATCTAAACTTCTATCACCATGTATCCATGATGGTAAGGAAAGCCTTCTACAGTGTACATTTCATAAGTAAGGGCATTACATCCAAGACTAAGGACGTAATAACTCCTTTGTAACTGACCCTCATCAGACCACTAATAGAGTACAATGGTCCCTTTTGCAAGTACCTCAGCAGACATCTTCAGCTTCTGGAGAGACCACAGAGGTTTCTCACCAAGAAAATTCAGGGCTGCAAAACATGACCTACATGGAAAGACTGAAAGCCCTGTCACTGTACTCTGTATCCTACAGGCTGCTGAGAGATGACTTGTGCCTGACCTACACAGCAGTCTCTGACCCTGCCCTAATGGAAATAATGCACATCCGCAAATCAAATGGGACAAGAGTCACTCACTCCAGGGATCTCAACCTAGCCTGTGACATTAACAGAACATGCTGGAGAGACATTTATATCTCCCAGAGATTGCTGCTCCTCTGGAATAAATTCCCAGTTCACTTGAAGCAGAGCTCCTCAATAACCCTATTCAAGCACAACCTAGACAATTGTATGGAAGACCTTAAATTCACCCCAGGGGTGGCACCTATGTTCCTCATGAACAGGGGCAGTCAGTGCTGATCATAGACTTGCTCTGTGAATAACAACTATCTAATCAAGGTCATTTAGGGAACATGGGTATAACATGGTTTGGCTTGTAAAGGCCCTAGGGTCATTAGCCTAGTAACCTCCTATAAAATTATGGTTTTCCACTCTTTCATAAATAGTCCTAGACAACCTTCTATTTTTGAGGGATGAGTGCAGAGAGGTGGAGTGTAGTGAATGGGGAGGAAAGTTTGGGTTGGGGTTAGAGTAGAGTTACGGGGAAGGCAGAAGTTCCACTCAGTCTTAGCTGCTCCCTTGAAGTGTCTTGGCTCTGATGGCCTCCAGGCTTCCTCTTTTGACCATCTTCCTACTTACTCCTGAGCGAGTGTTTTTTCTCCCTTAAGTCTTACTTTCTTTACCCTGCCCTTAGTGCATAGGCCTGCTTTTAGTAGGTACCTTCCATTGTGCACAATAGGAGGGAGTGAAACAGTCATCAGAGTTACAGATTTCCCTTTTCCTAAAGCTTTTTAAAACATTTGTTTCACTTACTGGACAGTCTTTTTCCTCCAGGTTTTTAAACATCTTGGGTCCAGACAACAACTGCTTATTTAGTGGGGGCATTAAGCAGCTGCTTACTTAGTAGAGGCATTAAGGAAGGATATGGTGTTAAGCAGTTGCTTATTTAGTGTGAGCATTAATGATCACAATCTTCATGTGTTCTGCCAGGCAGTGAGTCATCAGTCATGCATGTCTTTGCATCACGAATCCTGTAGCTGCCTCTCTCTCTATCATGACCATATCTGTATTTGATAAAGGTGCTTTCCATAGAGCTGCTCCAGTGGCATAGATGGATAAAGCCCTAACTATGGCCCAGTGGACCCAGATTCGATTAATAGCTCAAAAAAACCCACAAAAAATCTCCTGAAGTTAAAGGACTTCCAAAACACTAGGAACAACGTAGAAAAACAGAAGCAGCTAAAAGTCCACCACAATTGTCTTTATTATACGACAAAGCTTTTGAGTCAAAAGCTTTGTCATATAATAAAGACAATTGTGGTGGACTTTCAGTTGCTTCTCTTTTTCATTCAATTAATGGCTCTGGTGACTGACAGAGCAGCAGGGAGGAAGGGATGAGAGGGCCCGTCCCTGGTAAGAGGATGACTGTTGATGATGTTCCCATTGGGGAACTGTGTTCCAAAGAGGGGGATATGCCCTCAGTTGAATCAACAAGCATCAGAGGTGTGGTAGAGAGTAGGTAGGACATCTAAAAAAAACTAAAAACACACACACACACACACACACACACACACACACACACACACACACACACACACACACACACACACACACACACACACACACACACACACACACACACACACACAAGAATCAGAGACAGCAGTGCCATCCAGGATTTCCTTCAGATTCCTGACTAGCCCCAGAGATACTGAAATAAGTCCAGGGGTAGGAAACAAGCTGCTAGACCTGGTGTGAATGTGGGACAGTTGGTGGCCAGGCTTGTGAAAATGATGTCCCAAGGGGACAAAAAAAAAGTAGGTTGCAAAAGACCCAAGAGACAACGGGTTTTCTCTTTTACCTCCATTGCCTTTTTCTTAATCTGTGACAAGAGAACTCCTCAGAAGAGTCTGGTCATTGAAGGCTAGGGTGGCAGAGGTATAAAATTTCTTCCCCAGCTGATCAATCACTCAGCTTTCTCTGCCACTGGAATCTGTGTTTTTGGTTGGCTTGTGATGGGATATACTGCTTCCCCAAGGACAACACAGCTAGATCAGCAGCATTTTTTGCACAGATATTTACAATATGTGTCTATGACCCTACAGAACTAACCAGGCTTCTTGTGAGTAGGGAGTCAGGAGTTCAGCTTAATGCACTGGGCAATGCATCCTTCAAAGCTTTAACAACTGCAGGAATAGCTAAAGATTTGGGCTGTAGTAGTCAAAGACATTATCTGTATCTCTTCTGGGCAATCAAGTAGTCCTTGGCCTCCAACTTAAAATCCTTCATTCTACTAAAGGTATTCCCAAATGAGAAATCCTGGGGTGGGAATGCAGCTGACAAGGTGTCTTCTCACCAGAGGAAGGCTGCAAACAAGGTGTTCCAGTGTTAAACGTAAGAAATTGGGAGAGGACATCTTGTCAGCATAATTCACTTCCTCCACTTCTGAGTTTGGAGAATCACATTCTTCATGAGAGATGTTTCCCTTTTCCATAGGTTCATAGATTAGTACTAAGCTAACTGCCCTTGCGAGCCATTTTAAGCCTAGCCAATTATCCCTTGTGAGGCAAACACCTTAACCATTAGGCCACCCTCCCACCCCATTTTTGCCAGGGGACCCCAACACCTGATGGCTGAACTGTGAAAGGCTACGGGTTCTTAAATAATAACATGATGCCATGAACCATCTTATCAGTCCTGGGTGGTATGAAGGGGTAGCACAAGAAGCTCAGGCCGAGACAAGGTGCTAGACATCTGAGGTTTAGGAGTCTGGTCCTACGGGTGGTGACAACCTTTGAAGTCTGTGGTCATGGGTGAGCACCAACAACCTCAATACAGGCGCAGTGGATGTTCTCACATAAAAAATTTGAGGGTACTTCATCTCATCCTTGGTCATCAGGATATGGACATCAGAACCATAAACCCTTGGCAAGGCATCCAGACCAACTGCTATTTGGATGATTTTGGCATAACATAATATGCATTTTTCCAACAGCATGATGGCCTCTGGAGGGGCATCATCACAGGTTTTTGTCCAGGCAGACAAAACACCCTCAAGTATGGGAGTGCTCTGGGATTCAAATGGCATATCATAGGCTACCCAGTGTCCCTTCTCATATGACTACTTCTATTTGCCCTTTTAGGTGGGATACCCACAAATGATCTGACAGATGCTATGGCAGCCCTAGGCAAGGTGTTCAGCCCTTTATAGCTGAAGATTTTTTTTGCTCTCCATTTGACTTCTGCTCGAACCTCACACAGGTTGGACAAGTGGTGATGTTACGCTTTATGGGAAAACAGAATACACACAGACTATGAAAGTGGTACTTCTTTGTTGCAAGAAATATACTTAGTCAGTTTTGATAGTGACATCTAAGATATCTGATGTCTGACAACTAGCAACCTACACAAACCGGTGCAATAGTTGTCACTGGAATATTAGTGCTCAATAATCCATTAAAGCAAAAAATAAAACAGAGAGTTCCTCAACAAAGTATTTATCTGTATTATGAAAGCAAGGCCTAACCACTGTACTGACCACTAGAACTTGCAGAGACTACAGATTTTTTTTCACAGACTATAAAAAAAGGAACTAAAGATGGTATGGATTGATGCCCCTGTTATATCACAAGCAAACCTATGCCCAACTGGGAAGGTGTCCACCCAGCCGAGAGGGAAAAGTGTGAAAAGCTTTGGAAGTCATGCTAGACATTGGGCCTTCTGTAGCAAATATCCTAAGAATTAACACTGCAGCAGTGAACCAAATGTAGAAAATATTATCATAAGCCCTCAAGAATGATAACTAAGATTCCTAAAGCTTCCTCTTCAGATTCGAAGTAAACTTGAGGAAGGTAGAGCCATGTACGAGTAAAAAATGAGGGAAAGTAATGAGGTACGTAAATGGGTACTCATCCCAACCCCAGGAAGGCTACAAGAGAGAAAAGTGGAGCAGAGAATGGGAAATACTACTACAACAGTGAGCATACTAGAACAGCTACAATTACATCAAGTTCCTAACATAACTGTGCTGTGTTCATTGTATTGTTTACCATTACATTTATGTTCATTGTATTGTTCACCATTACAGTAGTGATAACACCTGAGTAAATTCTCAGAGCTTATGAACCAGTGGGTGACTGGTCATGAGGTTTTGGCTGCAGCAGTCTCTTGTAAGATGGCCATGGAAAATACTGAAATCCTGCCCTGGCTCTAGAGGTAGTATCCATGCTGCTATGCCAGGCGAAGGTATGGACAGATTATATGTAGTTTTTGTTCCTTGAGGCTTCAGATTCTCTTCAATTTGTGATATAGAGTGTGAGCTACTTGGGTTGGGTCTGATGCATTTGCGGTTAGGATATGACTAAAAATAGGTTGTCTGAATGGCACACCCTCATTTACTTTCAGTTGTAGTCACCACGTTAGCTCTGTCCTGGCACACAGCAACACAGCACCAGCAATTTTCAGTGATTAGTTCTACTGGTTCCGCATGTTCCTGAAGAACCACTGAGAGAACCATTAGTATGGTGTATGCCTGCCATGTGGCCTGGAATGGTTAAAAAATCTATTAGTCTGGGTTTCCCTTGCAACAGTGTAAAAAAGGGCAGCCAATGACTCCACTTTCTGTTACAGAAGGTAGATGTTATTGGTGATTGTATCCAAAAGTGCCCAGAGAATCACCATCTCCTAGCTTGGGTACAAGGTGGATTTATGTTTGTTCAGGACAAAACCCAGAATGCTAGAGCACTGTAGCTCTGCTCTGCTTCAGCTATTGGTACTTGGCCTAAATCAAGTGGAGTCATCCATGTAAGGGTAGACATGGATACCCTTGGTCATGCAGTGAGCAATCATTTTATGAAAACTATGGGTGCAGCAGCTAAATCTAAGAGCAAGGAAGAAAACTCTCTTTCTGTCTCTCTCTCACTCTGTAGTAGGGTACAAGGGTGTTACAGGGTAAGAATACAAAATAATCAAGTGTTTAAAGTTTATATTTGTACTTACTTTACCAAAGGATTTGTGTTTATCTAACTGGTGCTTTGTAGCCATTGCTGCTGAAGCTAATTTCTACTTGTAAATGTACCTTTTAAGTATGACTTGCAACCGTTGTTTGTACTTTAGTTGATTTGTGTCAGCAATTGTAATGATGCCCAATATTTGTCATAATTCCACTGTTTTAGAAGGACTGAATGCTTGTTTTATTAGCATAACTCTTGTATTAAATAAGTTAGAAAGGTTATCTAAACTGTAGAGATCTCATAGCACTATCAAGTCCTTTAAAGTGCTTGTGTGGTTTAGAGCTACTTTTGCAAATGTTTCCTGCCTTATCCTTAATTGTTCAGTGTTTCTTTGTTGTTCTGGTGCTAAAAAAGCTGCTTTTGGAAATATTAATGTCCTTAATTTGAAGGTTGACACAAAATAGTACTGGTTGTTTCCTTCGGTGGATGTGCTGTTTAAGGTGGTAAGCCAAATGGCCCCATCACAGCAACTGTATTACAGAACTTAATTTCTACATTTAGCTACTGTGGTGGTGGTGCTGCGGTAGCATTGTCGCCTCACAGTAAGATGTTGCCCGTTCGATTCTCAGTTAGAGCGTCTTCTGTGTGGCGACATGTGTGAATGGGCATTCCTTCGTTGAAGGTTGAGCGTTAGGCCCGGCAAGCCAGTACGTAAAAATCTACTGCCAATCATTTAGCGGACGGGAGTTCCGCTGTGGCGACCCCTAACCGGGAAAAGCCGAAAGACAATTAAGAAACCACTTACAATTTCAGTACATTTACTGGTGGCAGTCTTCTGTTGCATATAGTACATCTCATTTAAATGGATTTCTACTGAACCTTGAATACATCTTTTCTTTTTGTTTTCCTCTTTTTTTTTCCCCAACAGGTTCACTGGAAACTTATGTATACACACAGCAGGGTCATCCAAATAGGCAGAGTCCATTCAATCCAACCACCATTTAATTAAGACAAACTGTGTACCATCTCTGGCCATCCAGTCTTCTGTGTATATTTTAGCCTGCATAGTGATTATTCTGAAGACATGTGCTTCAGTGTCCTAGTTTGTAAGCAACACCCTTATAGTCTGCAAAATCCTCCTCCACTGACATCCTGCTGGTCAGCTTTTACTCTCTCCTTCCTAACAAACACTGACATTTACTCCTACTACTCAAACTATTTCTCTTATATTTTTTTCAATTCTTCTAGAGTTGTTACTCCCATTACTTACATCCTCCTGTCTTTCTCTAGTGGAACTGCATACCTTCAACAAAGTCACCTATTGTTTCCCCCCTTCCTTTTTATTTCTCTTTGCCTGAAATAGTTATTAAACCGATTTCAGCTCTGAGCTAGTGTTTGTGCACAAACAACATCGACTCAGTGCACTCAACCGTCTCTTTAGTGTGTTTTTATTTTTCAACAGAAGTGTCCCTGCAAGCAAATACATATGTATGTAATAGTGAAGGTGAAGTCTGCAGTTTTAACACCAGTCTGTGTGCTATATTTGTATGTAAATTATAAATATTATGGCAGCATAAAACATAGAACTTTGCCCACTATAATAGTTCCATTTTCTTAGACCACAGCAGTCCCATTGGTACTTTCTCCTTTAACTGTGCTCAAGTCATTGTTTTTAGCACGCCACTGTCTCCCTTCCTTAAGTTTTTTCTCTTCTTGTGTAACCACTTGAGTTCTCAGCCAGTAGTTTTCTAGAACTGAACCACTGCATTCCAGCTTACCTTTTCTCATTGTTTTCCTTGTCTATGTGGATTGAGGTAGGCTTTTGGACTTTGCATTTCAAAGTCCATAAAACCTCATTAAATTACACAGTTGTTCAAACAGTCCAAGTGCAATTATTTACTGTTATCACCATTGGTCAGGTCAAGGTGATAATGGACTAACTCTCCTACTAAAACTGTGTCCTAGAGCAACAATATCAAGATAGTCATCTACTAGCACAAAGGTTTTTTTAAGCTCTCTCTCTTTCCCATTTACGCACCATGTGGTACATCTGGCAATGAGCATCTTTCAGCGCTAATTGTTTCTGTAGTTGTTTCTGTAGCTGTTATGGCTTTTACAGGCTCAGGTTGCTAGCCCAAGGCCCAAGCCTCCTCAGAGGGTGCCCTTTTAAACTGCATTGTTCCTTTTACTTATCTCTCAGCAGATCTATGGCTGTTTACGTTAAGTCACTGATTGTTTTCTCTGCGCTTGACAAGTTTTTAACTAGCTTCATTCACCCTCACTACAGCTCGGGCTCAATCCGCTCCCCTACCCTACAGCCAAATCCCACCAACCCCCTCTTACACCACATTTATACTTCCATAGCACCGCCCACATATTCATCTAACCAATAACATCACTTCCCTCCAGTAGGAAAACAATCAATACAATTACTCCCAATAGTAACAACCTCTCTAGTTTACCACCCAAGACTCTCTCTCAAATTGTCTTAATTCTTGCCTCCTATAACTATCAAATTACATCTTTACAACCAACCCACTACCCCCTAACATACTATTATCCTAATTTACAACAAAGATAAAACCCAAATTAAATAAGATGCCCCTAAGTCAGATTATTTTTATATTTCTCCTCACTGTACTAGCCTTCATTACCAATTATCAAATCTACCTCCTTCAAATACTTAGGTCTTTAACCAATCCTCACAAAGACTATCAACATTTACACAGTCTGTCTTTCTCCATAACACCCTATTTCTATAAACAAACCATATCTGATTTATCTTTCTATAAATATCTTAAAATCAAGCATCCAAATTTATGATCAAATATCAAACCAAGACCAAATATAAATGGCCACACTTTTCCCTCTGTAAAATATTAATTCAAAAAATTATCAGAGATATTCACCCCAAGCCTGGTCCCACTGTTCATACAACCATCACTTTCAACCCCCAAATAAACCAATCACCTTATAAACCTCAGCAAAAATCAGAACCCAAACTCACCTTACTAAATATGAACCTAAGAAGTATATGCAATAAAACCCATGACATACATGCTTATCTTGCCAAATACATTCCTGATATAATCATAGCTACTGAAACCTGGTTAAAAATAATAAAGAACAATGAGATCACCCCCAGCATACAATGTACTGTGGCATGACAGACAAAACAAGCATGCAGGTGGCATAGCAATCACTTATAAAAATTACCTAATTGGTACTTAACGTACTATCGCAACCACATTCTCAACAACTGGATAACACGTAAGTAACAATGCATCTGCACAGTGGTCCAGTTTCTCAGTTCTTTGCACTGAAACATAATCAACTGTTTGGGGGGATTTCAATAATAAAATCTGTGACTTTGCATATGCCCGAAACTAGGAGGCCAGACTGTCAGATTTTCTGAACAAATGAGTCAACCCGCATTGTGTTAACCTGCAGTGTGCGGTTGTAAGTGTTCTGATTCACTTTCTTTTAAATATCATGAAAAGAGAAATACATTTGTAACTGCTGTACTGTCATGGTGTCAGCTGGATGTAAATGGTTTGCGGGTAGTATAGGAAGTACCACATTTAAACATGAAAGGCCGATTGACTTCTTGCCCCCCCCTCTAATGTCATACAGGTGCCTGGCGGCTGGACAGTACCATGGACGTTGAGCATATCATCCTTTCTGGTTTAAAAACACGTCCTTTTGAATCATTACTGTGCGTTCTGGTAACATAGTGGTTAATGGTGAATTATGTTCTGCATTTTTAGTTTCCGTGCTATCCTTCCGCTCATAAGTTTGGAGCGGCACAGCTGCAGCGCTTATTCATCTGCTCCATGCAGTAAAAGACCTACCGTGCTGTTACGGCTTGAAAAACAGTTGACTGCTTCTTGTTCTGTGGTGGAATTGTTACAGCTTTAGATGTGAATATAGATTCAAAACATCATTTTCTTTGCAGCTTGACCTTCATGGCAAATGTTTTGGTTAGGCAACATTTAAGCTGCAAAGAGAAAACACTGTTTTCAATCAATATTGACAGCGACCGCTGTAAAATTTACCCCACAGAAGATGAAGCAGTCAAGCGATTACTTCCATTACTTTTCGTATACTTTCTTCTTTAATTTCTGAAGTAAACATTACTTTCTAAAAAAGGTGGATTTCCTTATCCTAAGAAAATGAAAGGTTGAAGGGCTGCCAGAAAATATCAGAGAGTCGGTTCGAATGTGGTTACGATAATACGCAAGTACCACCTAATCATTATCTTACTTCCAAAGGAAATGCCCAAATTTAACAATGCTGAACTATTAATAACACTCCTAAAAATCAACACTAGGAAAACTATATGTTTAACAGCAATTTATATACCACCAGGGAATAACGTTGACACTGCTAAAAACATCCTGTACTGGATATCCCAATAAATTAACCATGAAACTGTAAAACGTGGAGACTTAAATATAGACTGGCAACTCATAAATTCCACTATCCCACTCAACCCAATAAACCTGCATGACTTCAGACAATTCATACCTACTGGAATCAGTAAAACTTCAGGGAAACACTCAACATAAGACTGGATTCTTACAAACAAACCAGGCAAACTGACATAAGTAGGTTCCCTCTCACACAGCATAAGTGGCCTCATGCCAACATATACAATTAGAACTCACCATAACCTAGATAAACATCATCTACAATCAAATAAGAAATACAACCAATTTCAGAAAAGATATTTTCAATGAAACACTAATAAAATATAACTGGAATGTACTTAGAACAATGCTGCAAGATACTGCTGTAAAACACTTTAATAACATATTCGTACAGTAAATAATCTAATCTAGTCCAACCCTGCACCATGGCTAACAAGAGGAACAAAAATAATCATGATAAAAAGGGATAAAGCCTGAAAAATTGGTATAAAAATAAAATAGAACTCAAAATGCCTTCCAGCAATTTAGACATCTTAGAAACCCTGTAAAACTCCATGTCAAACAGGATAAGCTAACATACTATACCAACCGACAAGACATATATATAAACAACCCCAAACTTTTTTGGTCATTGCTAAATAAACTACTCCACCCTGGCAAGACCACTAGCTCCGCTCCAAAACAGATGATACAACAGACAATACAACAGACTATCCCCACACAGTTTAATTCCTTCTTTATACAATCAATACTATCTCTCACAGACATTAACACATCTGCTCCCCTCACTCTACCCCTGTCCAATCAAAACTACGCATAGCTCTTCAATTTTAGTCCAGTATCTACCTCACTCATAAGTAAGTTGCTCCTTAAACTAACAACTACTTCTCTAGCTGTAGCCCAACTACCATCAGACTTCCTAAAATGGCTGCAGAAGTCATAGCCTTCCCTGTGTCCATACTGATTAATAGGTCCATAGCAGAAAGATATGCCCCACCACTGTGGAAAGAATCCTACATCATACCATTGCAAAACGGTGGCACATCTACACAGTTTAATAACAACAGATTGATAGCAATTCTCTCTCCCTCTCCAAAATAGTAGACAAATGCATGCATATGCAGGGATGCAATACCTAACCTCAAATAATCTGCTCTCAGAAACACAACATGGCTTTAGGCCCCAGCACAACATGACTACTGCTCTACTACATTTTACCAATATAATAAACTGACATAGAGATGATGGTCTGCTTGTGTCCACCATGTTCTTAAACTTGTCAGAAGCATTTGATAATGTCTCGTGCCAGCAACTGCTCATTCGACTCTCCTCAATAGGACTTTCATAATACTCCTTGTTGTGGTTCCTTAGTTAAGTATCTGGAATTTAACAACTGTTAAATGGCAACAGACCTACTTACCCTTTCAACAAGTTACTAAAGGTGTCCCTCAGGGCTCTGTCCTGGGTCCTCTACTATTTAATATATTTATTAATGGCCTCCACACCTCCACTCACCACACTAGTTTAGTTCAGTATGCAGATGACTCAGCATTAATATGTGCAGCCTCAACAATACATAAGACACTACACAAAAATATTTTTCCTCTGTAGAAACGTGGCTCAAAGAATCAAAACTCTTACTCACCCCCAAGAAAACTAAGTTAATGCTTTTCACCTCAAAAAGCTGCCAAAATCAAAAGCAATCTTACCATAAAGTCAGCAAATAATATGCTCATTGAAAGAGCAACTCACTGCACACCATTAAATCTACACACCAGAAACTAGGCTCCCCTTATAGGATCAATACAGAAAAAGTAAGAAAAACTCTAGCCACCACCTTCTCACTGCCGACTTTATTATACGCCGCTCCTATCCTAACAAACTTAAACTATACTCAAAGAAAGAAACTTGCCTCCTGCTACAATAAAATAGCTAAATTTGCCACCAGTCTCCCTCATAGGTCCCACCATTGTCTTAGCTTAAAGCAATTAAACTGGCTTGAACTGCACAACTGTCTAACGTATTCCCAAATAACTACAGCACATAAACTCATTTACCATCCAGAAAAATGGCCCGCACAACAAAACTTTTTACTATCCTAGTGTCCAGCAATGGACCTCCGTTTTAGTAACAAATTCTTATTACTTTCAAATAAGTCAAATAATGTTGCAGGAGACTCAGTCTACTCCCAGTGCATTACTAAACTCTGGAATAGTATCCCCACGCAAATAAATCTCTCTGACAAACTCAGTATTTTTAGACTGCTTAAAACAACAGCTTAACCAATCCTGGTCCTGTACATGCTCACCACAAGGTTAAACGGTACTCTCCAAATATTCTCCTTAAACATAATATTCTCAAGCTCTTACTGAAATGACAAAATAATTTTTATGCATAACTGCTGCCTGTACAATCCACTAAGTCACACATGTACTTTCTGTTTAGTAAATTCCACCTCTGTAAAATCTTAGAATGTATAAATGTTAACTAATGTTTCTGTATAAATGTAAATAGAAATGGAACTACTTTGTGTTTGACTGGAACTTAGTATAATGCAATGTAAGCAAATGGAGCTTTTCTCCCAGGGCCTCCGCTGAAAATGGGTATTTACCCAGTCAGACTTTCCCAGTAAACAAAGATGAATAAATAAACTGATAATGGCAACTGCTTTTTCATCACAAACCTCAGATACTACCTATATCCTATAATGGGAATGCAGAGGTAGGTATCCTTGAAGTCCAGAGTACCACGGAGTGCCCAAGAGTTCGAAGGACTTGTGATGTCACCTTAGGATAGGAAAATAGGACTTATGGTGTTAGCATCTGCAATTTTAACACTCTTGTGAATCTGATCAGTCTTTAAAATTCCAAAATGGGTGTCCAAGGCTATCCTTTTTTGGAAAAAGGAATAGTTTTAAGTAAAACCCCTTGTTCTTATGTCCAAGGGTCATGGTCTCTTTTGTGCTCAAGGCCAACATTTCTGCTATGACTGAATTT
Organism: Protopterus annectens; assembly: GCF_019279795.1. Lineage (NCBI taxonomy): Eukaryota > Metazoa > Chordata > Ceratodontiformes > Protopteridae > Protopterus > Protopterus annectens. The sequence continues at coordinate 1,038,576,436 of NC_056733.1, forward strand.
ATCAATTGCTCCTGGTCCACTGATACTGATAGTTGACAACTTTTGTGAGGTCTGTCCATAAACCAGAGCTTGTACCCTCTGGCATTAATTTGGAGAACCCATTTGTTGGAGGGTACACTTAGTCAGAGATGGTAACATGAGGCAAAAAGACCTCTTCAATTTGGAATCTGGTTGGGGTATCTTAGGGGGCTACAGCGGCCATCACATCCTCAAGCAGGGACGGAGTCCTCAGTCAGGAATAGCTTCAAATTACTGTCCCTTTTGCAGCAGCTTTGGGTGCTGTACCTAAAGCATCACACCCACATTTTAGAGCAGGCTTCCTTAATCATAATATTTGTACTTATGAAAGTATGGAAGGTTTATGGTTCTCATCCTTCACTCCCCCACAACCCCCATGTCGCTGACACTTCAAAATGTGGGTCTGGCAGTTCACTGCCCTGAATGCTAGGGTTGCTGTAGCATAGAGCTTTATTTCCCAAGTCTATCTAGTAATCTACTCTCCCTATTACTGGGAAATGTATTATGTACAGGAACAAATCAATCTGCCTTTGCAGACTCCACAGACACTGCATCCAGGTTCATAGATATATATAAGGCTAATGACCACCATGGCCTTTATAAACCTAGCCAAGCAGCCAACCCAATTGCCCCTATGTATCGTGAGCGCTTATTAGAAAGTGGTTTGTTAGTTAAGAAGTTTCTGGAGGTTATGTGGGGGGGTATGTTAGTTTGGGCATTACTGCCAGCCTCTATCTTTCAGAGACATGGGGGCCAGACCCAAGGAGAACTTTTGATTTCTCATCCATTGGTCACAGTTATGCTTAACTAGCATTAGGGATGGATTCTGCTTCACATGGATAGGAGCTTGTTCTAGAGCATTGAGATCCTGTCAGACACACATTTCTCAAAATAAAGTGTCTTGCTTATGTCACACTCAAAATGTAAGTCCTTGGATCTAGTGGTTCGGATGATGTGCATTTTGCGAATGTGTAAAAGGTCCATCAGAGCTGGACCCTAAGATGCCTTGTATGCCTGGCATAGACTGCCTCTTAGTAATCCATAGGAGACAGAGTACAGAGACAGGGCTTTAAGGTGATCTGTATAGGATGATGTGTTTATACTCTGAATTCTCCTGGTAAGAAACCTTTGTGGGTGTTCCAATTGTTGGATATGTCTGGTTAGGTACATGCTGAAGGGGGCATTAAACTCAATGATGGGCCTAATAAGGGCCAAATAAAGTGGCATTCTAAACCTGGATGTCATGCCCTTATTTACAAGTTGAGCAACATGTGTTAGTCAAAGGCCAAATTATTGTCTACACATGTTCCAAGATCCCTCACTACCAGATCAACTCTTAGGGGTGTCTTATCTATAGAGTAATTAGTCTAGGTGGCGGTTTTCCCAAAAGTCACTATAATGCATTTCTTGGCACGAGTTTGGCACCAGTCATTTGTCTGTGTTAGACCCTCTTGTAGTAGGATTCTTACTGAGGAACTTTTTAGGGTCCTGTACCCTGTAAAATTGGACAGGCCTCTTGGAAACAAGTTGGGGGGGGCGACTCTAAGGAGGTTAACAAAGACATTTAGAAGGGTTTCCTGTACTGAAGGGATAGTTATCAGTTTAGGAAGGCCCAGTCCTGAAAGTTCCACTGCTTTTGTCTGGGAAGCTGAGGGCCATAGGTCTGCCACTAGCAATGTTCCCTCATCAGGAAGAGGGTATCCCCAAATGGCAGGTTCTCTGGTGGTGAATCAAAAGCCTTGTTGCTTTCACTGTGTGTATCATAGGACTAGAGGAGGACATCGGGGACATATAATTGAGATCTTTCTTCACCCTCTCCATAGAGCTAGAAGAGTCAAGGATCTATCAAAGGAAAGGTTTCTCTTTTCTCTATTGGTGGTCTGGATTTGATGAAAGAGAACTTAAGGAAGGCTTAAGCCAGTTTAGCAAGACAGTGTAGGACCGATGACATTGCCATAATTAGATTTGGCAGAAACCTGGGCTTCTGACATCTGGGTCATAGTGGGGGTGAGGGTGGGGGGGGGTGCTTGGCAGGATTTCTGAACCAAAGAGGGAATGTCCCGGGTTTTGACTTCCTGTGAGCTTGAACATCCTCACTGATAATAGCCAAGGTCACACTGGCCTCCTCTTATTTAATAGCAACACGTCACTCAGGGGGTGACATCTGTTTTGTGTCTACTAGCTGGTACCAGGTGAGTCTTCAGACCAGTGAGATATGCTAACAGCACGGCAGCATCCAAAGTAGCATTGCCATGGGGCTCTGACTGCTGCAGACATCAGGGCCAGGGTGGCACACATACATCCATGGAGCCAACATCCTCGAACGTAGAGTCTCCTTGGATTTTTCCTCTAGACTTTTCTTGTCTGTCTTAGTCAGGCTGATGCAATTCTAGAGACATGACAAGTTTACCTCAGTGGACCTCACACCTTGTCTCCAGAGTCTTAGGCATAAATCCATGACTAACTCCCGAGCAAATTTGACATTCAATAATGTTTTGCTATAAACATAGGCAATAAACACCCATGTAAATCCATGCAAGGTATCTGCCAAATGCAAACACTTCTAATAACTTCCTCAGAAGTAAACATACCCTACGCCTCTGGTATGCATTGGGTATTGTGATGTCCAAAAGCAAACTCAAGTTCTAATAACGCACAAATGTAAACTATAGAAAAGATAAGAAGAAAGGATATGCAATGAGATACTTATGTGCCCTTCTCTTTGGTTATAGGCTTGGATTAATGAACTAAGATCTCATTGCTAACTAAGATCTTGAGTTTAGGCAATATCCTTTACATTGGGTTTATCTAGTATTATACTGGCCACAAACTGCTAGGCTTATAAAGACCTTCGGGTCAATAGCCCAGTAACCACCTACTTTCTGATAGCTTTCACATACGCAAGCAAGAAAGAAAGTACATTTGTGTACACTTACCATAAATGTAGATGTTAGAGTGTATTCAATGTTGCAGTCATCACATTTGGGTTATCCCTGCCAGGGTAGCCCTCGGCCGGCCCGAATACCAGAGGCTTAGTATTTCTGCATTGGTTTCTGTCGCTTGAGGACTGACGTCAGGTCGTCAGTAGTATAAAGTAAGGCAGCTGACGCCATTACATCAGTTTTCTTGCCCTAACCTGTCAGGAGCTCCCAAAGTAGGAGGACAGGTTCTGGTGGAAGAACCCCACCAGTGGAAAATAAATACCAATATGTCCCTTGTAAGGAAAGAAAGAGAATAAAGGGGGCTGGAGGGAGGGAAAGCAGGACTGCAACACTGAATACACTCGAACATCTACATTTATGGTAAGTGTACACAACTGTGCTATGTTCTTCGTGTTTCATTGTTGCAGTCATCACATTTGGGTAGATTCCCAAAGCTGAGGAAATGGGTGGAGCCAGTCAAGGAAAAGTACAGTTGTGTACACTTACCATAAATGTAGATGTTCGAGTGTATTCAATGTTGCAGTCATTACATTTGGGTTATCTGCTTTGCAGTAGCCCTCAGTCGGCCTAATTAACAAAGTCTTGGGTCCTGCGTCAGTTGCTGTCCCTTCTTCCATGACGTCAGGTCGTCAGGGGTATAAAACATGCAGCCAACGCCATTACATCATTTTTTCTTGCCCCAGATGTCAGGTGCCCCCCTAATGGCAATTAAATCTATAAATACAAGGATATACCTCCAACAGAAAAGCAAATACACCAAAAAGCTTTTAGAGCATAGTAAGTGAGAGTAGAGGTATAGCCAAAGGAAGAAAAAGGGGGCTGGAGGGAGGGTAACCAGGACTGCAACAGTGAATACACTCGAACATCTACATTTATGGTAAGTGTACACAACTGTACTATGTTCTTCGTGTTTCACTGTTGCAGTCATTACATTTGGGCAGATTCCCAAAGCTAAGGTTGGGAGTATGGTTGCCACCCGTCCCGTTGTCAGCGGGACACTCACGGTTTGAGTGCTCTCATCCCGCTTCCCGCGCTCACCAAGCGTGGGACTTTAAAAGTCCCGTTTTTCCCCTTTGCAGCGCCGCATTTAAAATTGCCGTGGAAAAGCCGAAAATACTTCCGGTTTTCCGGCAATGCAACTCGTCACCACCGGACCTGCAGTTAGAGGGATTCTCTGCTAGGTCCGGGTGGTAATGCAGCACAGTAATTGGCTGCAGCCATCGTAGGGGGCGGGAACTTCTTCTGAAGAGCCCCATAAAGGTCGCAGCTGTAGAGCACTAAGCTCTATAGCAGCTGCAAGTCCCGACAAAAGATCTGATTTTTTTTTTTCACCATTGAAGCCAGCCAAGCCAGCAAGGGAGCCAAGCCAGCAAGGGAGCCAAGCCAGCAAGGGAGCCAGCCTAGCCAGCCAGCCTAGCCAGCCAGCCAAGCCAGCCAGCCAAGCCAGCAAGGGAACCAGCCTAGCCAGCCAGCCAAGCCAGCAAGGGAGCCAGCCTAGCCAGCCAGCCAAGCCAGCAAGGGAGCCAGCCTAGCCAGCCAGCCAAGCCAGCAAGGGAACCAGCCTAGCCAGCCAGCCAAGCCAGCAAGGGAACCAGCCTAGCCAGCCAGCCAAGCCAGCAAGGGAGCCAGCCTAGCCAGCCAGCCAAGCCAGCAAGGGAGCCAGCCTAGCCAGCCAGCCAAGCCAGCAAGGGAGCCAGCCTAGCCAGCCAGCCAAGCCAGCAAGGAGCCAGCCCAGCCAGCCAAGCCAGCAAGGGAGCCAGCCAGCCAGCCAAGCCAGCAGAGCCAGCCTAGCCAGCCAGCCAAGCCAGCAAGGGAGCCAGCCTAGCCAGCCAGCCAAGCCAGCAAGGGAGCCAGCCTAGCCAGCCAGCCAAGCCAGCAAGGGAGCCAGCCTAGACAGCCAGCCAACCCAGCAAGGGAGCCAGCCAAGCCAGCAAGGGAGCCAGCCTAGCCAGCCCAGCCAGCAAGGTAGCCAGCCCAGCCCAGCCAGCAAGGGAGCCAGCCCAGCCAGGAAAGAAGCCAGCAAGGGACCCAGCCAGCCCAGCAATAACTGTGAGTGGTAAGTAGATAATTGCATTTTGTGGCTTTAGTTATTTAAAATGGGAATAGTGTGCTTTATTTAAGTTTTTAATGTTTAGTGGTAGATGGGGATGTAGTATTTAAATCTGTGCAGTGGTTATTTTGAGACTTTTGTACTAGTTTAAAATGGGAATATACTGTGGTTTAATTTTTTTAATGTTTAAAGGCAGATGGTGGGTGCAGTACGCAATATTTAAATCTGTAGTAGTTAGTTTGATATTTTTGAGTAGTAGTTTTAAAGATATAAAACCTGAATGTATATGTAATTGTTATTATGCTTGGGGTATGATTTGGAAGCATTACTTTTAAAAGGCTGAACTGTGTATAGAAGTTGTTTGTTTCTGTTGGGGCAGTGAAATATAAACTTAGTGTGATGCATTTCTATTGTCGTAGCTTTTCTGGGTATTGTCTGTATGCATATAGGAACTGTTTGAGCATAGTTTGTACTTTTTGTATGGAAATATGCACTATAATGCTGTTTTCAGGAAGTTACGATATACTGTTTAGGTAATTTTCGTGTTCCTCCAAGTCCATGTCTATCTCCTCCAAGTCTACCTTTTGAGGGGAATGTTAACAGTTAATGTAATTCATTTATTATTCTAGTAGGTACGTTGCCAATTTGCCAAAGCTGTTTCAAGATTGTTTTCATTTATACTTGTAAATGTGTGCATTTAATTTATTATGCATTTTTAATAAGGTTAAAATGTACTGTTTTGCTTGTAATGTGAATATGGGTGTGTTACTTTTACTTGGGCCTGTTTATTGCATTGCTGTGCTGGATTAATTGCTATGTTTTGAAGTAAAGGAGCCCATGGAGTCTGCTGTACATTGTAGTTTTAAAGTTAAAATGTTTGGACTTTTTTCCCATTTATTTTTTTTTTGTGGATGGATGCTCTGAAGTTAATGCAATGTATTTGAGATTGTGCTAAACCATGTTACAGGGTAGTTTGCATCTAAGTAGCAAAGTTTTTATTTTGTGTTTTAGTGATGTCTTCAACATACTTATTTACTGTTTTCATTATAATCAGATTATGAGCAGTGCTGCTGTTGGGCATGTTTATTAATAGATCATTGCAGCTGTGTAAATTAGTGCCATACATTTCTTAACTGCTGTGGTCAAAAGCTAAATTAGGTCTATGGTATCCACTGTGCATTCTCATTCATTTTACTGTTTTTGGTTCAGTGAATATGGTTAACTTTTTTGTCTTGTGGGGTGTGGTGGGCATGTTCAGTGGTAAAAATAATGCATTTCATTTTCTACAAGCTGTGTTAATGTTAGTCTTCAATGGCCAAAATGCCCCCTACATTACCTCATTTACTATTTGACCTTTTTCAAACTGTAAACTCTTTTTTGCTCCATTCCTCTAATACTGCATCTCCTTTAACAACTCTGGTGATGTCGTGGTGGGGGTGTGGCCAGTGTCATGCTGGCCACACCCCTATCCTGTTGACCACACCCCCATGTCCCACTTTGCCCTTGTTAAAAGGTGGCAACCCTGGTTGGGAGGAGGAATTTAAATAGAATTAGGACAAGCTATAAGGCCCTGCAAGACTGCAGTGGCAAAACCAGCTCTGGATTTAGAGAAAATTGGCAAATGGTAATGCTTGGTAAAATTATGTACAAAACTCCAGGTAGCTGTTTCTAAGATGTCCCTAGTAGGGACTTCCCTGAGAAAGGCTGTAGAGGTAGATGCAACCCTGGTTGAATGGGGTCTGATGCCCTGTGGGATAGGTTTTCCATGGTGCTTATAGCATAAATGAATGCAGTGACTTATCCATTTTCAAACAGTTTGTTTTGAAATAGCTTTCCCCTCTGTCCCTGCAGCAAATGCCACCAGTAGTTGTTCAGATTTCCTTTGAGGTTTAGTCTTGTCCAAGTAGAATCTAAGCTGTCTGTGCACATCTAAAGAGTACAGTATCCAGTCCCCTTTGTTCTGTGGGTTAGGAAAAAAGGTAGGCAAATTAATGGACTGATTAACAGCCATACTGGATACCACCTTGAGCATGAAGGAGGGACTGGTTCTGAGGGACACCCTGTACGCATGAAAGATGATGAAAGGTTCCACTGCCATAAGGGCCTGCAATTCAGATACCCTTCTTGCAGAAGTGATTGCCAAAAGGAAAGCGGTTTTCCAGGAAAGAAATTTTAAATCTGCAGTAGCAGCTGGCTCGAAGGGAGGAAGACTGACTTTCTCCAAGACAAAGTTAAGATCCCAGGCTGGAGTTGGAGCTCTCCTGGGTGGCCTTAGAATTTTGGCTCCTCAGAGGAACTGCTTGAGCAGTGGGTGAGAGAAGAGGGGAGGCTCTGTGCTATAATGAGCTGAAATGGCTGAGGCATGAATTTTGATGGAGGAAAAAGACAAGCCCTTATGAAGCATCTCAGTTAAGTATTGTAGAATCTGAGGTAAATTGGGCACTGCTGCGTTCATTCCTTGAGACTGGTTCCAAGCATAGAATCTTTTCCATTTTGCAGCATAAGATTTTCTAGTACTAGGCCTCCTTGCCTCTAAAATGATATTCATCACTGATTTACTGAGAGATGGTAAAGGAGAGATTAGGTAATTAGCCAGGCTGCTAGGTTCAGGGTTTGCAGCTGAGGGTGCAGAATCATGTTCTCCTGCTGAGACAACAGGGAAGGAGTCTGAGGCAGGTGCCATGGAGCCAAGCATGACACACTGCGCAAGAGTGGGTAGCAGTGTTGGCGAGGCCAGTCTGGTGCAATTAAAATCATCCTTGGCTTGTCCTGTTTGATCTTTAGTAGTACCTTGGAGAGCAGAGGCAGAGGATGAAAGGCATAAACTGATAGGTTTTTCCAGCTGAAGGATAGAGCATCCACTTTCCAAGCTTGTTTGTGGGGAATCCTTGTGCAAAATTTGTCTAGTTGATGGTTCTGGGGGGAGACAAACAGGTCTATATCTGGACTCCCCCATTTCCTTGTCAACATGTTGAAAATCCTTGGTTCCAGTTTCCATTCGTGTGGGTCCATGAGGTTTCTGCTTAGTCTGTCTGCCAGTGTATTTAGTTTTCCTGGCAGGAATTGAGCTTGCAGATTCACTTGGTAGCTCAAGGCTGTGTTCCACAATGCCATGGCTAGTCTGCAGAGGGGGTAAGAATGCGTACCCCCTGCTTATTTATGTACCACATGACAGTGGTGTTGTCTGTCTTTACCATTAGTTGTCCTGGAAGAATGTGGTCCTTAAAGGCTGTCAGGGCATTCTGTACAGCTAACATTTCCTTTTGATTTATGTGCAGGTGCATTTGATTTGGGTTCCATTTGCCCTAAATGCACTTCCCTGCCAGGTGAGCCCCCCATGCATAGTCTGATGCATCTGTTGTTAAGATTTGTTTGGTAGGGGGTAATGTGAATGGTAGTCCCCTGTTTTGGTGGCAGGCCTTTGCCCACCAAAGGAACTCTAGGCGTAGGCAAGGTATGATAGGAATCCTTGCTTCCAGATCCTGTGAATGTTGACACCATAGGCTTTTGAGATACCATTGTAGTTTCCTCATATGCAGCCTTGCATATGGAATTAGAAACATGCACGAGGCCATTAACCCTAAGGCTTGCAGTACTTGCCTTGTATATAGCTGGATTTTTGTTGCCACTTGTTTGAAGTAAGTTGTAAATGTATCCGTTTCTCTGGCATGAGGAAAGCCATCTGGGAAGTTGTATTCAAGCTTGCTCCCAGGAATATAATTTGTTGACAGGGTACCAAGTGGGATTTCTTTTTTGTTTATGGTGAACCCCAGACAAGTCAGTACCCTTTGAACAAAGGCCAGATGATTGAAGAGAATGTCCTTGCTTTCTGCCTGAATTAGACAATCGTCCAGGTATGGGTATATTTCAATATTTCTTTTCCTGCAAAATGCAATGACTGGAGCTAGGCATTTTTGTGAATACACTGGACGCAGTAGATAAGCCAAAGGGCAGTGCAAGAGAACTGATAGTGCGTGTAGCCTGCTTTGAAGCGTAGGTACCTTCTGCAAGACTCCCTGATAGGGATGTGCAGGTATGCTTCTTTTAAGTCCAGTGTTGCCAGCCATGCATCCTTGCCTAGCATAGGAAGCAGCTGGTGAAGAGTCAGCATTTTGAATTTTGGAATCACCAGGAAGGTGTTTAGAATGGAAAGGTCCAGGATAGGGCACCATGTATTGCCTTTTCTGGGTACCAGGAAAAGTCTTGAATAGAAACCTTGTCCCTTTTCCTCTTCTGGTACCAACTTGAATAGCCCCCATGTTTAAGAGAGAGAGTACCCGATTTTGGGCCTCTGCCCACTGATTTGGGGGTAGATCTGGCCAACCGCTTGGTGTTGGTAACGTGTGGAAATGAAATCTGTATCCTTGGGACACTATATTTAAATCCCATTTGTCCTGGGTAATGAGTTCCCAGTTTTTGGCCTGCAGACCAATCTTTCCACCTAAAGGAGCTTTCAGTTGGGAAGTGCTTGGAAGTCTTAAAAGCAAGTCATTGAGACGGTTTTCCATAGGCGGGAGTCTTGTTGCTCCCAGGTTTGGGTGCGGAAACCCCCCACTGCCTAGTCTTGTGTGTCCCTTGGGACTGAAACCTGGGGTTTCTGCTGTGTCTGGGTTTAGCTTGAGAAGACCTGTAAGGGGCTGGAAAGGACCAATTTTTAGAGGGCCAGTGCCTACTAAATCTAGGAGGCTGAACTTGAAAGAAATCTTTAACAGTTTGTCAGGTTTTCTGGGAGCAGGAGGCAAAGAATCAGGGGCCAAACTAGATTCTGAAAAGGCATCATCAACAATGTCTAGTACAGAAGGTATAGCTAAAGGCCTATGCTAAGGCAGGAGTAAGAAATCCCTAAGCCTCTTTTTAGAATCAGAAAAATCCTGGCTTTCCCAGTGGAAATCCTCCCTTAGAGTATGTAAGGTTTCACCAAAAGAAAAATCCTCTGGAGGGGAAGCAGAGGTAATAGGGTCCTCTGCTTCAGAATCCTCATAAGTAGATAAGGGCAAATCCAGATCATCAGAAGAATCAGAAAAATCAGAATCCTGTTCAGAAGATTCATAAACAACTTCAGCCCTAGGTCTCTTAGAAGTGGGGGGGGGGGGTTGGCTTCCCCTGATTAGAGTTATAAGATCTTCAGCCATTCTTATAATTTGTTTTTTAGGCATAGAGGCCTGAGCATGCAGCCTGGGCGTCGGTTTCTTAGGCATGGTTCAAGATTTTTGCCTAAATGAAGAAGGAGGCGTTGGTTTAATATGCAAGTCCGTAGGCCTGAAGTCACCCTCAGAAGCCAGTGCCTGCACAGCGGCTCCGGACCCATCCAATGTAGAGACATACGCAGGTTCCACAGTTGAAGCATCTCGCGGCATACTGGACTCCAAATGGGTCTCAGTAGAGGCCTGCGAGTCAAAAGTAGTGGGTATCAGGGGCTGCGAAAGCGCCTCACTGAGTACTGGCGAACTGGTGACTGGCTTAGGAGAAGCGTCGTCGTCAGCTTTGGACCTCGGCGGCCTGTCTCTGTCTTTATCTTTGTGTTTTTTCGGAATCCCGGTAGTTGGAAGGCGACAGATAGTGCGCTGTTTAAATAAAGCACAAAACCGACAGCAAGGCACGTTGTGGTCAGGGCCTCAGCAAGGAATACAGTACGAATGAAAATCATTGTGAGGTATTTGCTTTCCACAAGTAATGCAATTATTAACTTTTACTGACATCGGTAAGGAGCAAGAAAACGTTTCCCCAATGGGGTACTTAGCTTTAGTTGAAGACTTTGGTTCTGAAACTCGAAAACGAAAATTTCAGGAGTCAGCCGTCCGGCACTTGCGGACTGCTTCTGCTTCGGGCACCGCACGGCAAGAAAGACTGATGTAATGGCGTCGGCTGCATGTTTTATACCCCTGACGACCGGATGTCATGGAAAAAGGGACAGCAACCGATGCAGGACTCAAGACTTTGTTAATCGGGCTGACTGAGGGCTACTGCAAAGCAGATAAACCAAATATCATGACTGCAACAGTGAAACACAAAGAACATCTAGGGGCTAGCTAGAATGCCCTGCAAGACTGCAGAGGCAAACTCTGCCCCAGATTTGTAGAAGAGAGGCAGGTGGTAATGCTTGGTAAAGGCGTGAACAGATGTCCAGGTGGTAGACTCAAGGATGTCCCTTGTGGGGACTCCTCTTAGGAAAGCTGCAGAGGTGGAGGCTGCTCTGGTGGAGTGTGTCCTGAACCCCTTAGGGGGAGGCTTTCCATGCTGACTTGTAGCAGAAATGGATGCAGTGTGCTATTCATTTGGAAATGATTTACTTGGAGATGGCTTTGCCTTCTGCCCCGTAGCAAAGCTAACCAGCAATTGATCGGACTTTCTGAAGGATTTAGTCCTGTCCAGATAGAATCTGAGCTGTCTGTGCACATCTAGAGATTGAAGAATACTTTCCCCCTTGTCCTGGGGATTAGGAAAGAAGGGGGGCAGATGAATGGATTGGTTGAGAGCCACACTGGACACCACCTTGGGCATGAAGGATGGGTTAGTTCTAAGGGATACCCTGTCTGCATGGAAGATGATGAAGGGTTCCACAGCCAAGAGTGCTTGCAGCTCAGAGACGCTTCTGGCTGAAGTGACAGCCAGAAGGAAAGCTGTCTTCCAGGAGAGAAATTTTAGCTCTGCAGAAGAAGCTGGTTCAAAAGGGGGCAGGCAGGGTGAGCTTTTCCAAGACAAAGTTAAGTTTCCAAACTGGTGTTGGTGCCCTTCTGGGGGGCCTCAAGTTGCTAGCCCGTCTGAGGAACTGTTTGATCAAAGGGTATGAGAAAAGATGCTGCTCAGTGGGAAAATGAGCAGAAATAGCAGAAGCATGATTTTTTATAGAAGAGAAAGAGAGACCACTGTGTAGTAGGTCAGCTATGTAATCCAGGATGAGAGGGATGGAGGGCTGTGCCGTATTGACTCCCTTAGCCTGGATCCAGGTACTATTTATCTGCATAAGACTTTCTGGTGCTAGGACGTCTGGTCTCATGGATAACATCCAGAACCTGTTTACTTAGAATGGCAGACTGGTTCGGGGTTAGGGAATAAGCCAAGCTTCCAAACTGAGTGCCTGCAATTTGGGATGCATGAATTCCCCTTCCCTCTGGGTAAAGAGGTTTGGAATCTGAGGAAGATACCATGGAGGCAGCGGGAACACGCTGCGCAGGAAGGGGTTCCAGTGTTGTCTGGGCCAGTCTGGAGCTATAAGAATGGCCATTGGTTTTTCCTCCCTTATTTTGAGCAGTACCCTGGGGATGAGACGTAGGGGAGAAAAGGTATAAACCGATAGGGTGACCCAGGGGAAGGACAGGTCATCCACTTTCCAACCATGGGGTGATGCTCCCTGATGCAGAATTTTCTGAGCTGATAGTTGGTGTGGAAGGCAAAGAGGCTGACCTTCGGGGTTTCCCATTATTATTAGGGTGAAGGTACTTCTGTTGAGTTGCCACTAGTGTGGGTCCAGAAGGTTTCTGCTTAATTGGTCTGCCAGAGAGTTGAGACAGCCTGGTAGGAATTGTGCTAACAGGTGTAGCTGCATGGAAGAGGTTGTGAGCCAAAGGGTCATGGCCAGCCTGCACAGAGGGTAGTGGTGAGTCCCTCCCCTCTTGTTGATGTACCACATCACAGTGGTGTTATCGTTTTGATCAGGAGAACCCCTGGAGAGAGAAGGGGTTTAAAAGCTATCACTGAGTGCTGCACAGCCATCATCTCTTTTTGACTGATGTGCAGAGGGATTTCCTGAGGGCTCCATTGGCCCTGTATGCACCTGCCATACAAGTGTGCACCCCAAGCATAGTCTGATGCATCTGTGGTGAGGGTCTGAGTGGTGGGAGATGGGGAGAAGGGCAGTCCCTTGTTGTGGGAGCATGCTGTTGCCCACCAAAGAAATTCCTTTCTGAGTCAAGGAATTATAGGTAGAAGAGTTTCCAGGCCTTGAGTGTTGACACCAAAGGCTCTTGAGGTACCACTGAAGTTTCCTTATGTGCAGTCTGGCACATGGAATGAGTAGTATGCAAGATGCCATGAACCCCAGAGCTTGCAGGATCTTCCTTGCAGATAGCTGGGCCCTGGTGGCTAGCTGAGAGAAGTAGGTTGTCAGGAAAATTTGTTTCTCTGGTGTAAGGAATGTCATCTGGGATGCTGTGTCCAGACTTGCTCCCAGGATGATTATCCTTTGGGTGGGCACCTGTTTGTATTTCCTTTCATTGACTGTGTATCCTAGGGAGGTTAGTAGTGTCTTTACAAAGGCCCGGTGCTTGAGCAGCTTTTCCTGGCTGTCTGCCTTAATAGGGCAGTCATCTAAGTATGGGTAAATTTGAATATTTCTTTGTCTGCAAAAGGCAATGGCTGGAGCCAGACTTTTTGTAAAAACTCTGGGAGCAGTAGATAAGCCAAAGGGAACCACAGAGAACTGAAAGTGTTGAGATCCTGCTCTGAAGCGGAGATATTTCCTGCATGATTTCCTGATAGGAATGTTGAGGTAGGCCTCTTTTAGATCTAGGGTGGCTAGCCAAGCGTCCTTGGAGAGCATGGGTAGCAGCTGTTGGAGGGTGAGCATTTTTAATTTTGGGATCACCAGGAAGGTGTTTAGAATTGATAGATCGAGGATGGGGCGCCAGGTGCCCTCTTTTCTGAGCACCAGAAAAAAGTCTGGAGTAGAAGCCTTGGCCTCTCTGTTCTGCAGGAACGTGCTCTACTGTTCTCATAGAGAGAAGGGAAAAGATTTGCTTTTGAGCCTCTGCCCACTGATTTGGTGGTAAATCTGGGAACCCTTTTGGGGTTGGAAGGATATGGAAGGAAAATTTGTATCCCTGAGACACAATGTTCCGAACCAATTGGTCCTTGGTTATGGTGGCCCAGAAGCATGAGTGAAATGACAGTTTTCCTCCTAGGGGTAAACAAAGATGGGCAGAGGGTGGAGGAGGAGGAGGTGAGTCATTGTGAGTTCTTACCATAAGGGGGTGGCTTACTCCCTGGTTTTGAAGTAGAGGTAGTCCACTGCTTAGATATCTGCATTCCCTGGGGCTGCTGTCTGGGGGGGGGTCTGTTTCCACGGGGCCAAGGCTAGGCTGGTTTACTCAGAGCAGGAAAGGACCAGTGCTTGGAGGGACAATGCCTGCTGAACCTAAGGGGCTGGACTTGTAAGAAATCCTTAACTGTTTACATAGATTTTGCTTTTTCTTCCATCTTTTTAAGACCTCTTCTGCCTTAGTGCCAAATAAGTTATCTTTGTGCAAGGGGGCATCCAACAATTTAGATTTGACATGGTCTGGCAGGGGTTGTTCCTTAAGCCATGCATGTCTTCTAATGACAGATCTAGTGACTGCTGTCCTGCAAGAAGCTTCTATGACATCAAAACCACAGTGCAAAGTGTGTTTAGTTACTTGGCTTGCAGAATGCATGACATTTTTTGTTTAAGGAGTTCCAGGGTACGTTGCTGAAATTTCAGCATATGGAACTGACAATTTAGTGCCCTGATAGCAAGAGTAGCTGAGGTGTATACTTTTTTACTCCATCTGTGCAATGCTCGGGAATCCCTTTCTGAGGGTGTGGGATTCTTAGCAAAGGTTGCTTTAATCCCTTTTGGCCCTTTAGAAATGACCTCAGGGTCAGCTGTTGTATTTTTAAAAAGATAGTTGTGTGAGTCAGGGACTCTATAGTACCCATCTGGTTTTCTGGGAGCAGGAGGTAGGGCGTCAGGAGTCAAGCTGGATTCAAGGAAAACATCATCCACAACATCCAGGACTGAGGGGATGGCCAAGGGTCTGTGTTGTGGAAGATCTAACAATTCCCTGAGTCTCTTTTTAGACTGAGGGTAGTCCTGACTCTCCCACTGGAAATGCTCCCTTAAAGTATGCAGGGTTTCACCAAAGGAAAAATCCTCTGGGGGAGAGGCTGAAGGAATGGAGTCCTCTGCATCAGAATCCTCATAAGTTGAGATGGGTTGCATGTCTTCATAGTCAGATGCATCAGATTCAACTAACTCTTGTTCAGACAAAACTACAGGGGAAAGATCTCTTTTCCTTTTGGAGGGGGTAGCTTGGCTTCTCCTGATCAGCATGATAAGGTCTTCCGCCATTTTAAGCATTTGAGACTGAGGCAAGGTAGCAGGCGTCTGAGAGTGGGTCGTCAGTTTCTTGGGTGTGGTTCGAACCCTGGACCTAAAAAACTCGGTCGGTTTTGAAAGAACGGTAGTTGTGAAAGAAGATGTTGGTTTGTGTCGAGATTTGGTAGTACGAAGGACTTCCTCGGAAGTCGGTGCCTGCTCAGCAGCTCTGGACCCATCCAAGGTAGAGACGACCACAGGATCCTTAGTCGAAGAAGAGTTTTGTGGCATACTGGACTCTGAAAGGGTCTCGGTAGCGGCCTGCGAATCAACAGAAGCGGGCATCAGGGGGTGTGAAAGTGCCTCACTGAGTACCGGAGGACTGACGACTAGCTTAATGGAACCATTATCAGGAGGTTTAGACCTGTGTGGTTTGTCTCTGTCATTATCTTTACGTTTTTTCGGAAGATTTGCTGTCGGATGGCTTACCAAAGCCATATCAGAATTCGAAGACTGTAAACGAAAATATCTGGCTACAATAAGGGCCTGACGATGGATAGTTCTGGTGTTGAACAAAGCACAGAAGCGACAACGGGGGACGTCATGGTTTGGGCCTAAACAAGTGATGCAGTAAGAGTGGAAGTCTCAGTGTGGTATTTGCTTTCCACAGGTGAGACAATTGTTAACTTTTTCTGACATCGGGTAGTGCAAGAAAAAAGGATCCCCAATGGGGTACTTAGCTTTAGAAGACTTCAACTTCAGTTCGGAGACGAAAACTCAGGTAGCGGCCGACCGGCACTCATGCAAACTCCTTCTGCTTCAGGCTCCATGGCAAGAAAGACTGATGTAATGGCATCGGCTGCCTTACTTTATACTACTGATGACCTGACGTCAGTCCACAAGCGAAAGCAACCGACGCAGAAATACTAAGCCTCTGGTATTCAGGCCGGCCGAGGGCTACCCTGGCAGGGATAACCCAAATGTGATGACTGCAACAGTGAAACACGAAGAACATCAAAAGATTGCTCTGGAGGATGCTACGTATATACCAGGTAAGGTGATATCAGCCTGGCCATGGGGGAAGGGTGCCCATCAATGAAAGTCATGCCAGATGTCAGATCTTAACCTGTAGTGGAGTTCCTTATAGTGATGCATGGAACAGTGATCCATACAAAGAACAACATATTTAGAAACCACTTAATGTGAACAGTAATCTGGTCTTAAGTTAATCAACCTGTGAAAATATGGACTGAGTAGTGCAAACTATCCCCAAACATCTTGCTAGTTTATGATTATTAAATTGTTTTACCTGTGTGGTGTCCTGAAAGTTATCAGTATTTTCTGTCTCAAACACAGATGCAACATTATCTGGTCCTAGAAGCCTGCGAGCCATTTTTTCTTCATATGTTAGACGCTTAGAAAGGAAATTAAAATAAAAAATATTATGTAATAAAAATTAAAAATAAAAATGCATTTCTGTTTTACACTGCTGACTGCATTAAATGTACAATGATATCATCACACATGTACAAGGTACAGTTGTGTGTACTTACCATCAATACAGATGTTTGAGTATCCTCGAAGCTCTCCTCAGTATGGAGAACATCGATATCTGTGCAGTGACAGAAACCTGGTTCAAGGCTCCAGAGAGCACCCCAGCACTACCAGGTTATACCTCATATCATGCTTTTCGGCCCCAAAACCTGGACCGAACCACAAAAGGAGGGGGAGTTTCCATATTTATCAAGGATATTCACACCTCCAGGTTAGTGGCATTGCACGAAGCATCGGAGACCATCCATGTGCAACTGACACTGGGCAAGACTGCTTTTCAGTTTATAGCATCCTACAGACCACCCTCTCAAAGTCAGGAATCCCACTCGGCTTTCCTGAAAACATTGGAGAACATGAAGATCTCTCCGAACACCATTATATTGGGCAACTTCAACTACCCAAACATAGACTGGGAGCATTACTCAAGCCCCAGCACCTTAGCCCAAAGATTACTGGAATTTATAAACTCAAATGCTATGGAACAACTTGTCATCACTCCCACAAGAGGGGAAAACATACTAGACCTGATCATTACCAACATGGGGACTCTATGCTCCATACCAGAAGTATATCCCTCATTGGTAAGATCAGACCATAAATTAATTTCACTGGATATCCACATCCCGACCCCACCCCCAGCCCAGAAAACCACAGTGAAAAACTTCTCAAAAGCGAACTTCACACTTCTCAAAACCAAAGTGGAATCTTTCAAGGCCCCAGGGCCAGTGGAAACTACGGCCCAAACTGCAGAATCCTATATAAACACATTCTATGGACATCTCCTGGAATGCATGGATCATGCTATCCCAAACAAAATCAAGACCCAATCATCCAAAGGCAGGCATCCAGTCTGGTGGACCCCAGCCATAAATAAACTGTACAACAGAAGGAGGAAGCTACTACATGATAGAGCAAAATCCCTAAAAGGGAAGGCATCTCTGATCAGTACTAGCAAAAATTACGATCCCTCATAAAATCCTGCAAGGCCAGCTTCGAGAGAAAAATTGCACAGGACACTAAAGACAATCATAAGGCTTTTTCAGTTATGTTAGGAACCTGGGATGCAACTCCCAGACTTGTTCTGAGTTGATTCTAAGCGACAAAAAATACACTGAACCCACAGACATCGCCAATATCCTGCAGACAGGTTCAGTGCAAACTTCTCCCCCCCCAAAAGAGCAAGTATCTATCCCGGCAGAGTGCAGCCTCCCAAACATCTCTGATGCTCAGGTGAAGGCCGCCTCTCCAAAGCAAAAAACACTGCTTCCATGGGACCAGATGGCGTCCCGGGTTGCGTCCTACATGAACTCCAAGAAGAACTAATCCCTCAAGTAAAACTGCTGTACAATCTCAGCCTCACTACAGGATATGTGCCCAAAGAATGGCGACAGCAACAGTGGTCCCACTCCACAAAGGTGGCCTCTGCACCCTGGAAACTATTGCCCCATAAGCCTGACTAGCCTAGTCTGCAAGGCTATGGAGAGGATCATCATGGAACTCATAAACAAAGACATTGGGGACCTACAGACACTAGATCCTACCCAATTTGGCTTTGTCAAGGGCAGATCCTGCCTTTTGAACCTGGTCGACTTCTTCGAAACAGTCACCAAGGCCATAGATGAAGAGAAGGTAGTCCACACAGCCTATCTGGACCTCGCAAAGGCATTTGACACAATACCCCACTCGGCATCATAGATAAGCTATCCAGCCTAAATATAAACCCCTATGTCACAAGATGGGTCGCAAACTGGCTCAAAGACAGAACCCACAGAGTCAGAGTTGCTGGAGCCATGTCAGACTCGAAACCGGTCACAAGTGGCATCCCACAAGGTTCTGTCCTGGGACCTCCCTTGTTCGGTATTTACTTTTCTGAGATACAGGCCAATGTGGGAGGACTATGGCTCACCAAGTTCGCAGATGACTGCAAACTGGGCGCCATAATCAACTCTCCAGCTGACACAAACATCCTTCAAAATGGTCTTGCAGAGACGGATAACTGGTGCCAGAGCCATGGTCTAAGGCTAAATGCCAAAAAGTGTTTAGTCATACCCTTTGGCAAAAACAATGTGCCCACAAATTACCACATAGGTGGTAACCCATTAAGTACAGAGAAAGTAATTAGGGATCTGGGGACCCAAGTTGATAGCAATCTCTCCTTTGACAACCACATTGCCAAAGTGGTTAGAAAGACCTTCTACATAGCCCACCTCATCATGAAAGGATTCACATCTAGATCAAGAGAGGTAATCGTGCCCCTTTATTCATCCCTTATCAGGCCCATCATAGAATACAATGCCCCCTTTGGGATGTACCTTACCCGACACCTGCAGCAATTAGAAAGACCCCAAAAGTACCTCACCAGGAGGATCAAGGGACTCAAACAGATGCCATATGCTGCTCGGTTAAAAAAACTCCAGCTCTACTCAGTTGCATACCGCCTACTTTGAGGCGATCTATGCCTGACATATAAAGCTATGTCCAACCCAGAATTAATGGACATGCTCCACCTAAGTAAATCTAAATCCCTTAGAGACACGCGCTCGAGGGACTTGAACCTCAGCCCAGAAATAAACAGAACATGCTGGAGGGACAGATTCATAACCCAGAGGCTCCCTTCGCTCTGGAATAGAATTCCAATTCATGTTAGGCAGAGCACCTCACTGACTCTCTTCAAGAAGAATCTTGATGAGTGGATGGGGGATCATAGGTTTGTCCCGGGGATTACTTCCGTGTCACTATTAGACAGAGGCACAGTAAACTAAACTTTAAAAAAGGCACAGTATACTCAAATCAAGGGGTGGCGTGAGCGAAACACAATCGGGCTAGGCTTATAAATGCCCCAGGGCAGATAGCCTAGTATGAACCTATGAACCTATGTTGCACTAATAACTCCTTGAGATTATATTTCCTGCTGTGGAAGCCCTTGATCAGCCCAAACAATGGAGACTTTTCTTCCAACCTCCCAGTCCAGTAGACATCCTCCCCTCCAGTGTCAGGATGTCAGGTTATAAGAATCATTGGCTGCTGCCATATTGTCAAGTCTTTCTTGCTCCACTCAGAACTGGAGCATGGCTCCCCACTTCCTAAGTCAGGAGCACAAAATATCTACACTGTCCTCAGCAGGGTTTGGTAATGGAGACCTGTTGAAAGACCTAAATGGGGAGGGGGACTTAAAGGGAAAGATATAAGCAGCCCACCCCAACCCACAGTTTAGACAGAGGTTAAGGGGAGAGGGAAAGACTATTATAGCAATGAAGACATCTGGACATCTACATTTATGGCAGGTAGACACAACTGTACTATGTTCATCATATTTCGCTGTTACAGCGATAACTCCTTGGGAAGATTCCAAAAAACTGTGGGAGGGGTACCTAGAAAAAAAGAAGCTAGGTGAATCCAGGCTTGGCTCTAGAAAAAAGATAATAAGTTGTAAGGTTTAACATGTAGACTGAAGACCAGGTGGCTGCCTCCAGAATTTCTTTGGTGGGCACTCCTCAAATAAATGCAACTGTAGTGGCCTTGGCTGTGTTGGAATGGGTTCTAATCTGTATGGCACCTTCTTATCATGGAACTTGCAATAAAAACTGATGCATTTAGAGATTCACTTGGAAACAGTCTGCTTGCTAACTGGTTTACCCAATTTATTTGAAGCAATGGCCACAAAATGTTGCTCTGACTTTCAGAAATGTTTTGTCTTGTCTAAGTAAAAAAAGATCTGCCAACGAACATCCAAGAAGTGCAAAGTTCTCTTTCCCCTGTTTTGTGGGTTTGAAAAAAAGGCTGGGAGATGAAAGGTTTGATTCAGGGAGAGTTCAATAACCACCTTAGGCATAAAGGCAGGGTTAAGTTCTCTCAGAAACTATGTTGGGTGAAATCTGTGGAAGGCTCTTTACACACCTGTGCTTGTAGTTCAGAGATCCTCCTAGTCAAGGTGATGGCTACTAGCAGTGCAGTTTTGCAAGATAAGAGTTTGATCTCAGCACAGGCTGTGGTTCAAAGAGTAACAAAGTGAGTTTTTCCAGTACAAAATGGAGGTCCTTTGAAAGAGCAGGAGTTTGTGGGTGGGGGGCTTAGGAGGATGGCACTTTTGAGGAATTGTTTCATCCTAGGCTGGGGAAACAGAGGGTGTTACATAGGCAGGCAGAGATGGAAGAGGCATTTATTTATTTATATATATATTTGTTTACATTTGTTTACCGGGATAGTCTGACTGGGTCGATAGCCCGTTTTTAGTGGAGGCCCAGGGAGAAAAGCTCCACAAAAAATACAAACAGAAAAGTACAAATGAGAAATACACTGAAAGACCGATAAGACAGTACATAAGCACACATTTGTTACATGAACTAAAACTATTACAATCTAAAGGGAATGCAGGAAATGTTTAAAATTATACAAATTTATTTACATGTAGTAACTGTTACAGTCTAGTAAAGGCAAAAATTATATAATTATATTAGTCTGAATTTTCAACTAATACATACATTCAGGTAAAGACTGTTGCAAATATCACTGCATATAAGAGCAGGTGTAAGGTGAATATCATATAGGAAGAAAGAGTGGTTTCTGGGTGTTCAGTGTGGGTGTACTCTAGCCGGGGGTAGTGCAAGAGCACTTCCAGTTATTGGTTAGGTGGGTCCTAAGAAGTTGTTTGAGCATAGTGGAGTTGGTAGTGTTAAGGATGTTTTGAGGGATGGTGTTCCAGACTTTGGAAATGTAATTAGAAATAAAAGGCATCCCCAAAGCTGTTATAAGATTTAGAGACTGAAAGAAGGGATTTATCTGTGGATCTTAGTGTTCTGGATCTTAGTGTTCTGAGGTTAGAGTATGGCTGGATGAGGCTATGAAGTGCAGAACACTTTCCTGGATTAGTAATGATATTGTGGGCAATGGATATTTGATGGAAATGCAGGAGATTGGGTAGTTCTAGCCAGTTGAGCTGGTGGGGTACTGCACAGTGGTGGGACCTGTGTTGGGAATTTGCAGTAAATTTGGCTATTTTATTGTAGCATGCCTCCAGCTTAGCTAGGTCAGATTTTTTCAGGTTAGTAAAGATTGGTGAGGTGTATAACAGGGTGGAGAGAAGATGGGTTCTAGCAATAGCCTGCCTGGTGGGATGCGTAAGGAATTGTTTGAGCCAGGCTTAATATGGGTCTTCTTGATAACTTTGGAGATATGCTTGTCAGACTTAAGGTTACTATCAATAGTGATGCCTAGAAGTTTTGTATGGGATGTGGGTTCAATTTTGGTGTTATCAGCTGAGAAGACAGTGAAGGGAAGCTGTTGGGTTTTTGTTAGAGAAAATAATGAGTTCAGTTTTCTTGAGATTCAATATAATTTGTTGGCTAGAGAGGTAAGATTTTATTTCTGTGAAGGATTTTTGTTTTTTTCCTTGTAACTGGGACAGTGAGGGAGCAGCACACATTAAAGCTGAACCATCTGCATACTGATTAGTAGTAGCCAGGTTGGTGGCAGTATGCAGATTATTAGTAAAGACTGTAAAGAGCAGTGGGCCTAAGACTGAACCTTGTGGGACTCCTACTAGTACTGGGAGGTGGAAGGATAGGTCATTTTTCCATTTGACTGTTTAGTGCCACTCTGTGAGGTAGCTTTGAAACCGAGTTAGTGCAGAGTGGGATAGGTTGAGTGAGGCAAGTGAA
This sequence comes from Protopterus annectens, assembly GCF_019279795.1. Taxonomy (NCBI): domain Eukaryota; kingdom Metazoa; phylum Chordata; order Ceratodontiformes; family Protopteridae; genus Protopterus; species Protopterus annectens. The sequence continues at coordinate 1,038,598,711 of NC_056733.1, forward strand.
TTTAACAGTTTTTGGTGTGACAGTGTTGAATGCCTTGGTCATATCTAAAAAGATAGATGCTACATGTTGGCCTTTATGTTTTAGGTGATTAATAGTGTCTGTGAAGCTAAGGATGGCAGTGATTCATAGGTTCATAGGTAGGTACTAAGCTATCGGCCCAAGGGCCTAAGTAAGCCTACACAACAAGGTTCCCTGGCTTACATCACACAAGAAAGTTATTTTCCTGTGCCCCTGTCGAGCAGAGCCACAAAAGTGATCCCTGGGATATATTTCCTATTTCCCATCCACTCATCAAGATTTTTCTTGAAGAGTGCTAATGAGGAACTTTGCCTGACATAGATGGGTAGCTTGTTCCAGAGTATGGGAAGTCTCTGGGACAGGAATCTATCCCACTAGCATGTCCTGTTTATTGTGGTGACAAGGTTTAGGTCCCTAGAGAGTGTAGCTCGGAGGGATTGGGATTTCTTTAGGTGTAGCATGTCCAACAGCTCTGGGTTTGACATAGCTTTATATCTTAGGCAGAGATCACCTCGGAGTAGGCGATATGCTATGGAGTAAAGCTGGAGTTTTTTGAGACGGTCAGTGTAGGGCATCTATTTGAGGCCAGTAATCCTCTTTGTGAGGTACTTCTGTGGCCTTTCCAGCTGCTGCAGATGTCTTGTGAGGTACATTCCAAAAGGGGTGTTATACTCTATGTCGAGCAGAGGGGAGCAATGACCTATTTTTTCCTGGATGAGAACCCTTTTGTGATGAGGTGTGCCACGTAGAAGGATTTCCTGACTACTGTGGCAATGTGATTATCAAAGGAGAGACTACTGTCCACCTGGGTCCCAAGGTCTCTTATCACACATTCAGGGTTAAGTAGACTGCTGCCTACATGGTAGTTCATGGGTAAAGAATTTTTACCAAAGGGGATGACAATGCACCTTTTGGCATTGAGCTTGAGGCCATGGCTCTGACGCCAGGCATCTGTCTCAGTGAGGCCCTTCTGTAGGATGTCCACATCATTTGGGGACTTGACTATGGCTCCTAGTTTACAGTCATCTGCGAACTTCGTTAGCCAAAGGCATTCTGTGTTGGTCTGTACTTCAGAGAAGTAGATACCAAACAGGAGAGGTCCCAGGACTGAACCCTGTGGTACTCCACTTGTCACTGGTTTGAAGTCAGATTTGGAGTGTGCAACTCTTACAGTGTGGGTTCTATCAGTGAGCCAGTTGGCAACCCATCTTGTGACATAGAGATGTATACCTAGTTTAGTGAGTTTAGCTATAATTCCAGAATGGGGGATGGTGTCAAAAGCCTTGGCGAGGTCAAGACAGGCTGTGTGAACCACCTTACCATCGTCTACGGCTTTGGTGACTGCCTCAAAGAAGTCGATCAGGTTCAGGAGGCATGATCTGCCTTTCACAAACCGGAACTGGGTGGGGTCCAGAGTCTGGAGGGTACCAATGTTTTTGTTTATGAGTTCCATGATGATATGTTCCATGGCCTTACAGACCAGGCTCATCAGGCTAATAGGGCGATAGTTTCCAGGATCAGTGGGGGCTCCCTGTTTGTAGAGTGGGATAACTGTTGCTGTGCACCATTCAGTGGGCACAAAGCCTGACGTGAGGCTATGATTGAACATGGTGCTTAGGTGGGGAGCCAGTTCATTCTGAAGTTCATGTAAAATGCAGCCTGGGATATTGTCCGGTCCCATGGATGCTGTGTTTTTGGCTTTAGAGAGTGCAGCTTTTACCTGTGTAGTTGTGATTACAGGGACTCTGCATTCTTCCTGTATAGATATGGGACCTTTAGGGGTGAGAGAGGGGTAAAGTTAGCACTGAACCTATCTGCCAGGATATTGGCAATACCGGTTGGTTCTGTAATTTTTGTGCCGTTGTGGTGTAACTCAGAGAAGATCTGGGTGTTGCCATTGAGATTCTTGACATAGCTATAGAATGCTTTGTGGTTGTCCCTAGAATCAGTTGTGATTTTGTTTTTGTACTAGCTTTGAAAGATTTTATAAGGGATCTCAGCTTCTTACTGAGGCTGACCAGGGAGCTCCTCCACTCATGGGATTTTACTCTCTTTTGCAACAGTTTCTTCCTTCTGTTGTAGAGTTTGTTTATGGCAGGGGACCACCAGATTGGCTTCCTTTTTTTGGAGGACAGCGTCTTGGTTCTGTTTGGGATAGCATGATCCACGCACTTGCATAAGTGCTTATAGAGTGCATTTGTGTAGGATTCAGTAGTCATAACTGTATTGTCCATCTGCATGGGTGTCATGAAGTTCACTTCTGTCTTAAAAAGTATGAAATTAGCTTTGGAGAAATTTTTTACCGTGGTTTCCTTAATGGGGGGGTGGGGGCGGTATGTGGATATCTAGGGTGATTAGCTTATGGTCGGAACTGACCAACGAGAAGTTGACTTCAGGTGTGGAACACCGGTCACTCATGTTGGTAATGACTAGGTCTAGGATATTGTTGCCCCTGGTGTGGGTGTGGATAAGTTGATCCATGGCACTGGAATTTATGAATTCCAGGAAGCGTTGAGTGAAGGAATTGGTACAAGAGTAGTTTTCCCAGTTAATGATGGGGTAGTTGAAATCACCTATTATTAGGGTGTTTGGTTGAACCCTAATATTTTCCAGTATATCAAGAAAAGAGGAGTGGGAATCCTGGGGCATGGTGGGGGATCTGTAACAAGCTACAATTTGGATTGCAGTTTTGCCCAGAGTTAGTTGCACTTGGATAACCTCGGATGCATTATGCTGGGTAACTAGCCTGGAGGTGTGGATATCCTTAATGAATATGCACACACCTCCACCTTTGGTGTTTCGGTCCAGGTTAGATGGCCGAAAAGTGTGGTACGAGTTATACCCTGGTAATGCAGGGGTTCTCTCTGGAGTCTTGAACCAGGCCTCAGTCACTGCACAGATATTGATGTTCTCCATTTTAAGGAGTACCTCGAGGGAATGCATTTTGAGATTTTGACTTCTAGCATTGAGTAGCATTACCCTTAGTTTTTGCTTGCCTCCTGTTACAGTGGTGAATTTGTCATTTGAACCTTGCCTAAAAAAGGCACTATAGGGGTGGCAAGAGCCTTAGCCAGTATCCGCAATCCCAGGGGTGACAGGTGCAGGCCATCTCTGGCAAAGCATCGTGGCCTGTTGACCATGTCGTCCCAGGCAGACAGATACTGGATCCCCTTACAATGACACTAGAAGCTTAGCCAATTGTTGAAGTCAATCACTTTGTCCTTGTACTGTGGTATCATTCTGGGTGATGGCAGGATGCTACTCGGGGCTATGGTCATACCTGCCTGGGCTACAAGATCGGAGAGGTCTTCCATGTCTCTTTTTCATGTAGTCCAGGGAGGTACATCTCAGGTCATTCACACCAACATGGACAATGACAGAGTCTTATTTGTACTTGTTGTGGAGTGACCTGAGTGTGTGGGTTATGTGGCGGATCCTGGCACCCGACAGGCAGCTGACAGTAACCTTCTCCTCATTTAGTCTGGTGAGTGGGACATCAGTGTGCCTGACTATAGAGTCACCTATGACTAGTGTGTTGGGTGCGTTGTTTTGTCTTATGGGCTGTGGTTGAGTGTCACACTACGTCTGCAGGCTATGTGTCCTTTGGGTTGTGTTGGGCTGTGGAGGTTGCTTGCGTTTCTGCTTTGGAGGTCTCTGTTGCTTGAGCAGTTTATCACTGAGAGCCTCCGCAAATGTTTTTGTATTTCTATGTGTGGATTTTGGTGGTGTAGGTTTAGTGGGACTATGTAATGAGTGTGGTGTGGTGCAAGTGTTTACCTTCTCCTCTTGACTGTCAAGTTCAGTCTTGGTTGGAGAGAGCTTTACCTCCAGTTTGGCTAGATAAGTGCAGCTCTCAAAGGTTGTAGTGTTGGGTGTTTGGAGTAGAGGGTTGTCTGTGCACATGAGGCAATTGCTACTTTGCCCCAAGATGCCCAGATTAATCAGACAGACAGATGAGAACACTGGGAGCTGACCCTTGGACATGCCTGAATAAAACACTATTTTCCTCCAGATAAGTGAGGAAAGTGAGTACAAAAACTGGTTTGCTCTAGGTAATGAGGAAGGTTGAGTGCTGTAGTAATTTAGGTTCATAGGTAGGTACTAGGCTATCAGCCCAAGGGCCTATGTAAGCCTAGCCAACAAGTTTCCCTGGCTTCCGCCCCCCAAGAAAGTTATTTTCCTGTGCCACTGTTGAGCAGAGACACAGAAGTGATCCCCGGGGTGTATTTCCTATTTCCCATCCACTCATCAAGATTTTTCTTGAAGAGTGTTAATGAATAACTTTGCTTGACATAGATGGGTAGCCTGTTCCAGAGTATGGAAAGTCTCTGGGACAGGAATCTATCCCTCTAGCATGTCCTGTTTATTGTGGTGACAAGGTTTAGGTCCCTAGAGCATGTAGCTCGAAGGGATTGGGATTTCTTTAGGTGTAGCATGTCCAACAGCTCTGGGTTTGACATAGCTTTATATGTTAGGCAGAGATCACCTCGGAGTAGGCGATATGCAACGGAGTAAAGCTGGAGTGTTTTGAGGCAGTCAGTGTAGGGCATTTGTTTGAGGCCAGTAATCCTCTTTGTGAGGTACTTCTGTGGCCTTTCCAGCTGCTGCAGATGTCTTGTGAGGTACATTCCAAAAGGGGCGTTGTACTCTATAATGGGTCTAATGAGTGTCCAGAAGAGGGGAACAATGACCTCTTTTTTCCTGGATGAGAACCCTTTTATGATGAGGTGTGCCACGTAGAAGGACTTCCTGACTACTGTGGCGATGTGACTATCAAAGGAGAGACTACTGTCCACCTGGCTCTCAAGGTCTCTTATCACATTCGGTGTTAAGTAGATTGATGCCTATGTGGTAGTTCATGGGTACAGAGTTTTTACCAAAGGGGATGACACTGCACTTTTTGGCATTGAGCTTGAGGCCATGGCTCTGACACCAGGCATCAGTCTCAGTGAGGCCCTTTGTAGCTTATTTAGTGCTCACAACAATTTCTGAACAAGTGCTGAGCACGAATAAGCAAATTTAAGTGCTAAAACTAATAAGCTGTATCTTAACTAGACTAGTTACAGGAAAGAAACAAGTGCAAAATGTGAGGTTTTAAATCAGAAAGTTGAGAGAGATGGAAAAATTGCCCAAACGGCCAATAAATACAATTTCTGGGCCAGAAACCACTCCTTATGTGGTAGATAGGTTACCTAGTGCTTACCACTCCCACTGATAAGCTAGAAGGCTTCCCTCCAACACAGAAAGGCTTGGGGGGCTCAGGAGCTTACAAACAGTCCTGGATACAGTAAATCTGTATCTGGACTAGACTAGTTATAGGAAAGGCAAGAAACAAGCGTAATTTTTTTTTGTTACAGTTAAGCAGAATACAGGGAGAGTCTAGCAAAGTTTTTTTTTGTACTGTGGGTGGGCCTGAAACCATGCTGGGAGCTAGTTAGGTGTTTGTGATCAGTTAGGTTGCCCATATGTTGGGTGTGGATGCATTTTTCTACTATTTATGACAAAGGAGATAGAATAGCTGTTGTAGCTATTGCTCTATAGTTTATGAATTCAGTTGACAGACCATCCTTGTGTAGAGGGATGATGTGTGAGGTTTTCCAAAGTTTGGGAACGTACTGTTCTTTGACTGATCTATTAATTAGTATAGAAATAGGATAGGCTATGGAATTAGCAGCTAGCTTGAGGTATGAGGCTGGTAACTGGTCAATAGCAAGGGTTGTGGGTTTTAATTTATGAAGTAGTTTTCTTACGGTGGCTGTTTGGATGGGTGCTAGGGAAAAGGCAGTAGTGCTGTTAGGGGGTGGGGATGGGAGGGTTGGAGGAGTGACGGTAGAGTGATTTAGGAGGGATAGGACCATGATTGCATGAATTTTAATGGAGGAATAAGAGAGCTCTTTAAGCCCTAATGTGAAAAGCTTGGACATATAGCTTAGAACCAAGTGGAGTTTAGCTAGCAAAGGCTGTTGCCCTTTGTTTAGGCACCAAACAGTGAATATTTTCCATTTTGACATGTACTGTTTTACTTGTAAAAGGTTTCCTGGCCTCTTTCAAAAAAGATAAGATGTTCTGGTGCAAGAGTAGTCCCTGAGGAATGAGGATCACATCATTTAGGTTGCCAACTTCAGGGTAAGCAGGTTGGGGGGAACTGTGGGCCAAGAGATCTACCTTTTGTGGAAGCATGGTGGAATCATGATTTTTGTCTGCTCAAGTTTTGGGAGGGAAGGCATACAAAAACAGACCTGCTCTTGGGAAGGAGGTGGCATCCATCCTCCAGACCCTGTTGTCTGGGGCCTCTGAGCAACACTCTGTTAATTGTCTGCTTTCTTTTGAGGCAATAAGATCTTCTTTTGGCACATCCCATCTTCATGTGATTTTTGTGAAGATGTGCTTTTTCAGCATGCACTCATGGGGTTCTGTGACAGACCTGCTTAGGTGGTCTACCAGATCACTGCTCTTGCCTGGAAGATACTGTACTATCAGGTGCAGTTCTATTTTTGGGATGCCTCCAAGAGCTGTATAGCCAGGTAGCAGAGTTGGTAGGGATGAATACCTCCCTGTTTATGTAGCACATAACTGTGTCTGTCTTTATCAAAACGTGTCCTGATTTCCACACTTGTTTGAATGCCATCATGCCCCTATACACTGCCATCATTTCCTTTTGACTGATGTGACTTCAGAGCAATGTTGTCCTTCACTGGTCTTGTGCCTGGAGATCACCTGAATGAGCATCCTTGTCTAGGTCTGAGGCATTTGCGGTCATTTGATTTTGTTTCCTTGATGGCACTTGACGAGGACTCCCTTCTGTAGGCATGCTTCTATCCAGCATGACCTCTCTTTTTTCAAACATAGTAGTAACTTTGTTTTCAATCCTAGAGGCTGCTTGCTGGTAGTACACATTTTCAAATCCATTACATTTTTCTCATGTGCAGCCTGGCAAGTGGAATCATTAGTGTGTGGAGGCCATATACCCCAGGCTCATCACTGATACCAGCTGTACTACTGATTTGGAAGTATTGGGTCAGGAATAGAACTTTTTCTTGCAGGAGAAAGGCCATTTGCCTTTCTGTGCCTAGTAGAGCTCCTAAGAACACAAGTCTATGAGAGCGATTTAGACTGGACTTCTTTATGTTCATGGAGAATCCCAGGTGTGAGAGGCAGGGCATGGCCAGGTGAACAGAAGCTTCCAGTTCATTTACAGATGTTGCTTAGATTAGCCTATTGCCTAGGTAGTGATAGATAGTACAGTTGTGTACACTTACCATAAATGTAGATGTTCAAATGTATTCACCGTTGCAGTCATCACACTTGGGTTATCTGCCTGCAGGTAGCCCTCAGTCGGCCCGAATACCAGAGTCTTAGGATTTCTGCGTCGGATGCTGTTGCCTCTTCCATGATGTCAGGTCGTCAGGGGTATAAAACATGCAGCCAACGCCATTACATCAGTTTTTCTTGCCCCAGATATCAGGAGCCCCTAAAATAGGAAGCAATCACATGGTGTGGAACACACCTCCAGTAGAAAGTAAATACCATTGCCATAAGATATGGCCAAAAAAGAGGATAGGTAGAAATATAGAAAAGACAGGGGGCTGGAGGGAGGGTAACCATGACTGCAACAGTGAATACACTCAAACATCTCCCTTTATGGTAAGTGTACACAACTGTACTATGTTCTTTGTGTTTCATTGTTGCAGTCATCACACTTGGGTTGATTCTCAAAGCCAAGGAAGGGTGGAGGCAGTCAAGAAGTAGTAGGGCTGGCTAGCAGGCCTTGTAAGACTGCTGTGGCAAATCCAGCTCTGGATTTAGAAAAGATAGGTAAGTGGTAATGCTTGGTGAAGGTGTGTACAGAACTCCAGGTTGCAGCTTCCAGGATGTCCCTGGTAGGGACTCCCCTGAGAAATGCTGTAGAGGTTGAGGTAGCCCTAGTGGAATGAGGTCTTATCCCCTGTGGGGTAGGTTTTCCATGGTGTTTGTAGCAGAAATGGATGCAATGTGCAATCCATTTAGAAATGGTTTGCTTTGAAATGGCCTTGCTCTCTGTCCCATAGCAAAGCTGACTAGCAGCTGGTCAGACTTTCTGAAAGGTTTAGTTCTGTCAAGGTAGAACCTGAGCGGTCTGTGCATGTCCAAGGAGTATAGGATCCTTTCCCCTTTATTCTGAGGATTAGGAAAAAAGGTTGGTAAATGAATGGATTGGTTTAAAGCCACACTGGACTCAACCTTGGGCATAAATGATGGGTTAGTCCTGAGGGAAACCCTGTCCGCATGGAAGATAATGAAGGGCTGCACAGCCATAATGGCCTATAACTCAGACACTCTTCTTGCTGAAGTGATGGTTAGAAGTAAAGCTGTTTTCCAAGAGAGGAAGTTTAACTCTGCTGTAGCAGCAGGCTCAAAAGGGGGGAACGTGAGCTTCTCTAGTACAAAGTTAAGGTCCCAGGCAGGAGTGGGAGCTCTCCTTGGGGGTCTTAAATTGTTAGCTCCTCTCAGGAACTGTTTGGTCAGAAGAGGGGGTGGCTCAGTATTGTAATGAGCTGAGATGGCAGAGGCATGAATCTTAATTGATGAGAAGGATAGGCCTTTGTGGAGCAGCTCTGCTAGATAATCTAGGATTTGAGGTAAGGTGGGCACGGCTGTGACCTTTCCTTGAGACTGGCTCGAGGAACAGTATCTTTTCCACTTTTCTGAATAGGATTTCCTAGTACTAGGCCTCCTGGCCTCAAGGATAACATCCAGCACCTCTTTGCTGAGGGCTGATAGTGATGTATTCAGGGAATAAGCCAGGCTGCTAGATTCAGGGTTTGAAGCTGAGGATGCAAAATCTGTCTTTCCTGCTGGGACAGCAGAAAGGGGGTCTGATGTAGGTGCCAGGGTGGCACTGCAGATTGCATAGGAGTGGGTACCAGTGCTGGCGTGGCCAGTCTGGTGCAATAAGGATTGTCCTTGGCCTGTCCTGTTTGATCTTGAGTAGTACTTTTGAAAGGAGGGGCAGAGGGGGAAAGGCATAGATTGAGAGGTTAGAACAAGAAAAAAGGATCCCCAATGGGATATTTAGCTTTAGAAGACTTCAGGTTTGAAAGATGAAAAACGAAAATTGTAGGAAGCGTCTGACTGGTACTTGCGAACTGTTTCTTTTTCGGGCTCCCGCTTGGAAAGAAAAGCTGATGTAATGGCACCGGCTGCATGTTTTACACCCCTGACGACCTGATGACATGGAAGAGGCGAAAGCATCCGATGCAGAAATCCCAAGACTCTGGTATTCGGGCCAACTGAGGGTTACCTGCAGGCAGATAACCCAAGTGTGCTGATTGCAACAGTGAAACACGAAGAACATCTGCATGTTCCTTGTTCTTTAGTAGGCAACTATTTGAACCAGACATTTTGTGAACACTCTGGGAGCGGCAGATAAGCCAAAGGGCAATGCCCAGAACTGAAAACTATTATCACCAGCCTTGAAATGAAGATATATTGTGTGCGGCTTTCCTATTGGAATGTGGAGGTAAAAGTCCTTTAGACCTAAGGTTGCTGTTTAAGCCTATGAGTAAAGCATGAACAGGAGCTTATGAAGAGTGAGCATTTTTAATTTTTGGACCACCAGGAATCAGATTAACCTTGATAAATCCAGGTTTGGTCTCCAGGATCCTTTTTTATTGGCTCTAGAAATAGTCTTCTCCTTTTTCTCCTAGGGGCTAGTGTCCATTGGTCCTAGGTAATGTCTTTCCACCTATTCAAGAAAAGAGAAAGTTTTTATCTTAGCTTTGGGGAGTTGGGTATGACTTAAGGGATAGAGGTCATAGAGGTGCTTGACTACGTTATGGCTGTCTGCCAGACTCCTGACGTGAGGACCACTACGTCTAGGGCCTTGGGCAGCTTACCATCTTCTTTGTTGACTATGTGACCTATCTCACCTGATTCTCTATATTAATTGACAGGAAAGGACCAGGGCTTGATAGAGTAATTCCTAATGAACCTCAGGTGCTGTACCTGTAGAAAGTCCTTTACAATCTGGAGGGACTTGGCCTTGTCCCCTCAGTTTCTTAAATATAGTTTGAGCTTTGGGACCAAACAAAGTCCTTGTCAGGAGGTGCATCCAGGATTTCTGATTTAACAAGCTCAGGAAGAAACTGATTTCTCAACCATGCATGCCTTCTGATCACAGACTCTGAAACTCTTGCCCTAATAGATGCTTCCAAAGAATTAAAGCCATAATGCAAAGAATGTTTTGCAACCCGAGAACAGGAACTGCAGAGTTATAACAATTATTTGTGGAAAGCTCTACCTTCCATTCCTTCCAGTTTTTCTTTCATCTGGTCCAGAATGGATTCTTCGAATTTACCTGTATGAAACTGACACAAGAGCTTTCATGGTGCCAGGGTAGTAGACCTATATACTTTTTTTTGCCAAATCTATCAAATCTTCTACGCTCTGTCATTAGGTAAGGGTTCACAGAGGCTCTCTCTTTGGCTCTCTTGTGACATGAGGAAACCATCTCAGGGTCCACTACAGTGTTTTTAAAGCAGTATTTGTGGGAATCTGGTACCCTATAAAAGTGGTCTGGTTTCCTGGGATCATGTGATTGTGAGTCAGGCTGCAGGGTAGAGTCCAGATATCATTATCTACAACCTGTAAGAAAGGGGGAATGTCTAGAGGTTTGTCCTCAGGAAGCCCAAGAAATTCTCCAGTTCTTCTTAGACTGAAGGTAATCCTGAATTTCCCAGTTGAAGAATTTCCTTCATCTTATGGAAAGTCTGTCCAAAGGTGAGACCCTCACATGGTGAGGCTGAGGCAAAATTTTCTTCTAACTCATGAATCAGAATATGACCCAGAAGAAATCTGATTAACATTGATCAGTTCATCTTTTTCAGACTCATAAGAATCAGTAGACTCATGGAATGGAGGGATGGTCCTCCTTTCTTTTGCCAAGAGAAGATCCTGCAGGACGGGTCCTACCATGGCTCAGGTGTTTGGATCTCATGAAATCCAAGAGATTCTCAGCCAGACTGACAATGTTCTGTGGGTAGGGCTGGGGTGACTGAGACCCAGAAGCCCTGTGTTAAGGTAAGCTGGAAGCAGCTTTTGTGTTTGGCCTTTGGACTGGGTTTGGGTGTGGCATCAGACATCCTTGGCTAAAGCTGCTGGCAAGAAGAAGACAGCATCCTGCGTACAGTCAGCTGAGGTTTCTTGTGTAACTTGGGGGATTCTGCCCTCCCCATTGGTAGACTTGGGATGGGAATCAGAAACTAGGTCTTCAAGGTGATCTCAGACCCATCCAGTACCCCAAGTCCACCAGCCTACACATATCTCAAGGGAACCAACAGCACAGCAGACTCTATAGGGGTCTCGATAGAGGCCTTGGTTGGTCATCTGAAGGGACTATGAAGGTTTTTCGCCTCCCTTGGTAATCATTAGCCTGGATGGACTACTGGGTGCCGATCGGCTGTTGTCCAGTACCCTGAATGTCTTTTGACACTTTGCTTTTCTTTGAGGAAAAACTTGGCTTGGCTGGTGGATGCCATAATGTGTATAGGCTCCCAATGTTCCCAGTCCTTCTCTATAAACTTTTCCAGTGATTCTGCCCTGTGCACAGTTGTTCTGGAACTGAAATGAACACTCTGTGGACAGCTGTGCATGTCATACTCCAAGCCCAGGCAAAAAAGACACAGTGTGAAAATCCTGCTGAGGGATTTATTTTCCACAATCTAGGCAAAATTTTACCTTAACCACTGACTGATGACACTATGAAGGCTGTATCTGGCTCTTAACTGCAAGAAAGAACTGACAATATGATGCTGGCCAACAACTCTGATACCTCATTATCCTAACTTTGGAGAGGAGGGCATCTGCCAGGCCTGAAGGAATGGAAAAAAATCTCAGATATTTGGCCTGGATAAGGGCTTCCACAACAGGAAATCTCAAGATAATATTACCGCAACAGTGAAACACGATGAACATCTTATCTTTTCATACAGAATAAATCCAAGTCTAATGCTCACTTAGAGCACTCACTGTTTGCAGAATAAAAGCTGGAGAACACAAACTCCCAGCTAATATAACAATTGTTTGTGCTATTTGTAACAGTAATAAAACAATGTATGATATAGTGGAGCAACGCAGCACTGCATCACACACACTCTTAATAATCTAGGGATTTCATTTCAGTATCCAAAATAGTGTCCTGAGTGACAGAAATTTGGGCGTGGAGATCATAAAACAAATTATTTCTTCCATGAAGAAAACCACACAAATCTAGCATACCAGCATGCATATTCTCATTCTTTTAAAACTAAAAGTTCCAGTTCACACTCCTTAAACCAAGAGTAAGCTGTAATGTTACATAGGGTACCCACCACCAAGGCCAGCAGTGCCAATAAGAATGCCATTTTTTTAATAAACAAAAATTATTTATTACAGCTGCATTATATTGCCATTCAAGAAGACAAAAATATCTATCAAGACTCTCAGATTTGCTACAAGCCATTTACAAATGCACTTCCCTGTTACCAACCTAATCCATCTAGCTCAGTCTAGTATGAATACATATTGTCCTTTTAGAATGCTGTCTTTTTTGCCTAGGCTTGGAGCATTATGTGCCAAACTGTCCCCAGAATGCTCATTTCAAATATTGTCACTGGCACAACAGGTAGCCCACTTACCTTTGGTGCAAAAGGCTGTGGGTTCTATGCTCACACTGAGTAGATCTATTGCAGTACAGCATAAAGGGGGTGTTGTGGGTTCTATTCTCACACCGGGTAGATCTATTGCAGTACAGCATAACGGGGGTGCTACATTCCTGACTGTGTCATTCTTTGGATGAGAAGATAAACAGGTCTCATCTAACTGAGTTGGTGGTTGCTCAGGTGGATATAAAAGATCTCACAGCACTTACTGAATACAGTATGGGTCCTTTATTTATATACAAAAGAACTCATACAATCTTGTTAACTTTTCATCCTTATTTAGACCCCAACTCCTTTTTTCCAGAACCACCATCTGATTGTACTTAATATTGTTGCTAAATTCCATTTACCATTAAACGTAATTTCATTTATTCTTTCATGCCACATAATCCACGTAACAAAAAATAACTTTTTATCTATTCTTTTAACATATTCTTTACTTCTTTTCTTATAATATCCATATTTAATTATAGCCATGTTTATTTTAGCCACTTCTTTTGTATCTTTAAAAAAATCTTGTTTACATAGTTTTCCCCATAACGTTTTTACATTTCAAAAATATGTGTTCCACAGTTTCTTCTTCTTGACAATGTAAACTTATTCCATCACTTTTTATATGGTATATTTCCTTTTACTGGCAATTTATCTATTAACAGTCTCCATAAAAAAATCTTGACATTCTACTTTCTGATTACACCATTTGCTTCTTATTTTTATAGCTTTAATTTTTTCATCTGTTAGTTTTTCCCATGGTTTTACATAGTAATGTCTTATCATTACATTCTTATACCATACTTTTCTTTTTCTATATCATCAGTTTTTATTTTCCACAAAAATATATTTTCTTGTTAAACATTTACTTCTTCATTTACACACTCTTTTTCTCTTTTTGCCATGCCCCAAAATGTTTCATAGTTGTATTTACACAGTTTTACTACTAATCTCTCTTTTTCTTTTATCCACTTTAACACTTCGTTAAATTTAATGAAGCAGTGTATATCACTGGGTTAATTAACCCTAAACTTCCTTCTTTACTTACATACAAAACTCTTTTTGTTACTGGGTTTAATCTGGAACCCCAAATAAATGACAAAATTGTCTGCAATAATTCCTTTTCAAATACTGTTGGCAACATAAATACACTTGCTAAGTATGGTGTTTTCTCCATCAGTACTGAATTAATTAAATAAGCCTTTTTTCTGAATGATAATTTATATGTTCTCCAGATGCATCTCTTTGCTTAACCAGCCAGTTCAAAGTAGTTTTACTTTAACATTACTATGTGCTATCATACATAATTTTCTAACTTTCTCACTTATAGGTAATAGTGAAAGAATATAAGATTTAATGTCCAGTTGTGTCAAATACATTACTAAGTTCTCCTATCATGATTTTCACTTCTTCATTTCTGTTCATATCATCCACAATGTCTCTAATCATCATTAACAATTCTTGACAACCCTTCCCCTTTATACTATATATATGCTACCTTTCATAATATTTCCCATTTTAGTATCAAATCTCTTTTGTATTATTTTCATAAAGATATTATAATCATTACTATTCAATACTATTGGAATCGGATTTTTTTTAATTCTCTTCTATTTTCCATATGATTTTAAGTTCTACTGCATACTTCTTTATGTAAAACCTTCATTTAACCATTCATTCAAAATCTTTAAAACATTTTTGCCAGCCCCTTAAATTTTTATACATTTCATACCCTATTCCATCTGCGCTTGTAGCTGAATCCATATTTACTTGTCCCAATGCTTTACCTAGCTCATTTAAAGATATCTCCTTTTCTGTTAACCTTTTTACTTTCCATGTTTTTTCACTATCTTCTTTTTTCTTTAACCATTTCTTGTACATATTGTACTACACTATTCATAATCTTTTCCAAAGTTCTTTCTATTTCTCTATTTTTTATTTCTCTTATCACACACCATCTTCCTTTATTAATCTGCTTAAGTAACTTGATACTTCTCTTTATCCTTGTAAAATATATTTGCTTATATAACAATTCTTGTATCTTTTCTTGAATTCTTTCATATAATTATTCTCTTTGTCAAAGTACTTTCTATCATTATGTTCTAAATCTCTGAATGCATTGTTATATAGTCTTTAATATTTTTCATTCTGTAGTTTTCTAATATCATATTGCCACTGTAAAAAATCTTTTTTATAATTTTTCTGAAATATCACCACCGTTCAGACTAATTGTTATAACATGTTTTCATAATAATATGATCTTTCTATAGTTGGATTACTAATCTCTTTCCTTCTTCATTCCATGCTTTCTCATTTATCCTTTTTATTCCTTTGCCTATATTATATATTCCTTGTTTTCTCTTATCTCTAGCCATACTGCAAGATGATCAGAAAATCTTGTTTTAACTACCTCCTCTTCTTCTATAACTAAACTTTCTGATACTATAAAATAGTCTATTTTGGTTTTATACATACAGTCCATGAATTTTTGTCCCAAAGTTTTAACTTACCACATCTTATGACTGCTAACATTTTTCTTATAACACTTCCTTTCTTTTTACACTTATCTCTTAAATCACAAGTAAAGTCTCCTGTTATTATAATATTCATATTTATCACTACATAGTCTAAAATGTGATGAAATAAGCTTTCCCTTCTTTATAGTTGTATAAGCATACAATGTTATAATTCCATACACTTGTTCTTTCCATTTTAAATCTGCAATTGTCAGTCTTCCCATTTTTGCTACAGTTACATTTAATATATTTACTGTATTTCTACAGAATATGGCTATTCCAGAACATATCTCATTTCCGAAATTCCAGATTATCTTTCTTCCCCATAGGTTCTCTGTTTGAAATCTGTCTTCATGTGTTAAAAATCTTGTGTCTTCCAGTATAATTGCATCTACAGCACATGTATTACACTGCTCCAAAATCCCTGTTTTTCTTACTATATTCTTAATACTATTCACAGTTACAGAAAGCATGTTAATTTCATTTTCCCTTTTCCTTAGATTATTGGTTTCATAAATTCATAGCTAACTACTGGGGTTGCTTTCTCATTTCAGAAACTTCTTCTACACCCTCTCTATTATTTTTTTCTCATTCAATTTTCTTCTATTTCTACTACGTCTAAATTTTCTTCTCTTTGTTAATTTTCTTCTCTTTCTTTTTCCTTACCTTTATTTTCAGTTTTGCAATCCATCCATAAATAAATATCCAAATTAGTTACATTTATAACATTTCAATTTACTTTTTTTTGCATCATGTACATTTCCCCACACATACATTTTATTTTGTCACAGTTACGTATCAAATGCCCCCCCCCCCCAAAAAAAATACATATAATTACAGTGAATGGCTGTTCATTGAACCAAAATCACTGAACAGCTGTTCATCGAATGTTCACATCAGTGAACATTTTTTCCCAGGGAAGGAAATGGCTTGGCCAACAGAACAACTGACGCACACACCTCAGTATATCAACCCCCCCCCCGTGTGGGGGCTATGACCCCCACACACCCCTACTTATATATATCGACTCAGAGATCACACTACAGTGGGGAAAAGGGCAAATTTCCATATGTAGATGTTTGCTGTAATTAGACTTTGACAAACTAGTATAGATCCAAAAAATATGTTTTGGGTTGTCTCCAGTATTTTACAACACCCCTATTCCCCTCCACATTTATCATGCTTGGTATATGTACAATTTTTTCACCTTCTATTTTTAAACACAATATTACAATCCCAGTCACCATTCCATAAACCCCTTTTGTCATAAACTTTTGCAATCTCCAGTACTTCTTTACATAAAGCTTTCAAATGTCCTTTCAAAGTCTCTCTTTCTATATGTGTTCGGAATTGACAAAGTTAAAGAAAACTTTAGTCATTTAGAACTACACAGCAGTGTAGCTGAACGAAATTACAATGCTTCGTTCTCAATGCAGGAAACAGTTGCACATATAGACAGAGAAAAATGTATAAAATATCACAGTAGAAATTTAAGAAATAGCAGTTTGTAAGTAAAGTAGGACAGCAGTGACCACACCCACCCCAGAACAGGAGACAAGAAGACAAGGAACAATATGAAGATAATATTGTCAAAGTAAAATTGAAACAATAGCAGCATATCCATGATTAGACTGAACTACTGCACAGTTTGTATATTGCACTTTACAGTCCTTCAGTGTGGTAGGTGAGCTACCCTAGTACTGCACTTAGCTATTGCACATCCATAAAATAAGCCCCTTGATAGGCTAATTATGTAACAGATGTCATGGTTCCTTTTTCCCAAGAGTTCAACAGTCTAGTGGAGAGTGGAAAGAAACAGTTTTTTATTCTGGTGGTCTTACAATGCAGGCCTCTGCATCTCCTGCCTGAGAACAGGCAAGTGTACAGACCATTGGCAGGATGCGTTGGATCGCTACAAATCGTTTTGGCCCTGTCGATGCACTGGCATTTGTGTAGTTCTTCCAGAGGTGTAAAGGATGTGCCAGTGATTCTTTCTGCCAACCTTATAACTCTCTTGAGAGCTTTCTGATCTTGACTGTTACAGCTCCCATACCAGACTGCAATGCTGTTGGTCAGGACACTTTCAGTAGTGCTGCTATAAAAGGTCTGAAGTATGGAGCTTGGTTATTTTGCTTTCCTAAGTTTTCTTAGAAAGTGCAAGCATTGCTGAGCTTTTTGACTGTGCTGGATACATGGACTAACCAGGATCAGTTCTCCGTGACATGAACACCGAAGAACTTTGTACTCTTGATCCTTTCCACTGTCACCCCTTTCATCAATAGAGGTTTATGTGGTACTTGAGATCTTCTGAAGTCAACAATCAACTCCTTTGTCTTGCTGACATTCAGTGCTAGATTGTTGCTGTCACACCAGACCAGTAGCTGATCAATCTCATTCCTGTAGGCCTCCTCCTCTCAGTCTTTGACCAGGCCTACAACAGTGGTGTCATCCGCAAATTTGATGATCCTATTCATCTCATGTGTGGCCATGCAGTCATGTGTCAGCATAGTAAAAAGGAGAGAGCTTAAAACACACCCCTGTGGTACTCTTGTGTTCAGGATGATACTTCTGGAGCTGTTGTCTCCCACACAAACCGTTTGAGATCTTTCAGTAAAGAAACTCAGAATCTAATTGCATAAATGAGAGTCTATGCCCAGTTGAAGTAGCTTCGATATCAGATTCTGAGGGATGACATTGTTGAAGACATAACTGAAATCGATGAATAGCAGTCTTGCATAGCAGTTTTTGCCTTCTAAGTGAGTAAGTGTTTCATGGAGAGCTAGTGAGATGGCATGCTCTATACTGCGGTTTGTCCTGTATGCAAATTGCAGTGTGTCCAGAGTCACAGGTAAGATTGAGACTATATGATCTTTGACCACCCTCTCCAGGCACGTAATTACCATTGAGGTTAAAGCATCTGGTTGGTAGTCATTCAGAGTTGTTGGCTGTGGTTTCTTGGGTAGGGGAATGATAGTCATCTCCTCGAAGCATTTCAGAACACTGGCTAGATAGAGTGAGGTGTTGAAAATGTCAGTGAGTACTGGAGCCAATTCCATTGCACATTCCCTTAGTACCCTGCCCATGATGTTGTCAGGGCCAGCTGCTTTTCTTGGGTTGACAAGTTTTAGGGTTCTGGTGACAGTGACTGTATTGAAGCTCAGCTCCACTGCATCCTTGCCTTCAGGGATTCTGCATGCTGTTGTTTTGTTGTAAGCATCAAACCTACTGATCGTACATGAATCTTCTTTTTTGTCTCCCTGTTAAATGTTTTTATCACATAAAGATTCCGTGGGTAACGGTCTTTTTTTTTCATACTCTCCAAGAAATTTTCCATTGAAAAAGCAGTCTCAGATATAATGTCACAAAATGCCCCTTTGTTAATAAGAATAAGTGCTCTTACCTCATGTGCTTTTACAGGTAAAGGAGCTATTAAATTGTCCTACACTTCATACAGTACAGTTGTGTACACTTACCATAAATGTAGATGTTCGAGTGTATTCACTATTGCAGTCATCACACTTGGGTTATCTGCCTGCAGGTAGCCTTCAGTCGGCCCAAATACCAGAGTCTTGGGATTTCTGCATTGGCTGCTGTCGCCTCTTCCAAGACGTCAGGTCATCAGGGGTATAAAACATGCAGCCGACGCCATTGTATCAGTTTTTCTTGCCCCAGATGTCAGGAGCCCCCAAAATAGGAAGCTATTACTTGGTGTTGAACACATCCAGTAAAAAGTAAATATCCCTGCCATAAAACATGGCCATAAAGAAGATAGGTAGAAAGGATATAGAAAACCAGGGGGATGGGAGGGAGGGAAACCAGGACTGCAACAGTGAATACACTCGAACATCTGCATTTATGGTAAGTGTACACAAAGTACAGTTGTGTACACTTACCATAAATGTAGATGTTCGAGTGTATTCACTGTTGTAGTCATCACATTTGGGTTATCTGCTTGCAGTAGCACTCAGTCGGACTGATTAAGAAAGTTCTGGGTCCTGCGTCAGCTGCTGTCCCTTCTTCCATGATGTCAGGTCGTCAGGGGTATAAAACATGCAGCCGATGCCATTACATCAGTTTTTCTTGCCCCCCTAATAGGAAGCAATTAAATCTATAAGTATACAAGGTTATACCTCCAACAAAAAAGCAAATACACCAAAAAGCTTTTGAGCATAGTAAAGGAGAGTAGAGGTATGGCCAAAAGAAGTAAGGGGGCTGGAGGGAAGGTAACCTGGACTGCAACAGTGAATACACTCGAACATCTACATTTATGGTAAGTACCATTTTTATTTAGTTGTGTGAACAAGCAAATCATCAAAAAATTGTGCTCATCCAGCCATGGAAGTAGGGGCTGACTAATAAGGTTAAAGTGTGACACCCTCTCAGTGGGACAGACCTAAGGATAAAGGACAGTACCACAACTCCCCCATATCTCTGTCTTCAGACCCACACATAAACATGATTACAAAGGTTCCAGGGACTGATGGGAAGAAACTGATGCTGCAGCAGTGATCCTTGTAGTCATCTACTATTATGGTGAGTATGCTCTTACAACTGTACTGAGTTCATCATAAAAAGGGTGGGCCATATCACCTAACCCCTTCTACTCTTAACCTCCCACAGCTTGTTCACTTTCTCCTTTAAATCCTCTCAGCATAGTGCCATACTGATAATTCATTTTATAAATACTATACATAACTGCATTTCATACTAATCTGTAAAATTTTTGTAATATCGTTCATAGGTATCTATACCATTCTGATTGTATTCATGCAGGCTGTGCCTGAAACTGGTCCTTTGTGATTCGTGTGCTACCTTGGTAGACAAATAATTAAAAGCAAATTTAAAAAATCCTGCAGTAGTGCTTAGGTGGACTAGGTAAACTGGTCTGGTATAAGCTGTAGACGAGGGTAAGGTGCTTCACACAGCCTATGCAGATCTCGCCAAGGCTTTCAACACCACCCCCCCACTCTGGAATTATAAATAAACTCACTAAACTAGGTATAAATCCCTATGTCACAAGATGGATTGCCAACTGGCTCACTGACAGAACCCACACTGTGAAAGTAGCAGACTCCAAATCCGACTACAGACCAGTGAAAAGTGGAGTACCTCAGGGTTCAGTCCTGGGTCCTCTCCTGTTTGGTATCTACTTCTTTGAAGTACAAGCTAACACAGAAGGTCTTTGGCTAACAATGTTCGCAGATGACTGCAAACTAGGAGCCATAATTCAAACTTCTAATGATGTGGACATCCTACAAAAGGGCCTCACTGAGATAGATGCCTGGTGTCAAAGCCATGGCCTCAAGCTCAGTGCCAAAAAGTGCATTATCATCCCCTTTGGTAAAAACTCTGTACCCATGAACTACCACGTAGGCGGTAGTCTACTTAACACCGAAAGTGTGATAAGAGACCTTGGGACACAGGTGGACAGTAGTCTCTCCTTTAATAATCACATTGCCACAGTAGTCAGGAAATCCTTCTACGTGGCACACCTCATCACAAAAGGTTTCTCATCCAGGAAAAAAGAGGTCATTGTTCCCCTCTACTCGTCACTCATTAGACACATTATAGAGTACAACGCCCCTTTTGGTATGTACCTCACAAGACATCTACAACAACTGGAAAGGCCACAGAAATACCTCACAAAGACGATTACCGGCCTCAAACAGATGCCATACGCAGACCGTCTCAAAAAACTCCAGCTTTACTCAGTCACATATCGCCTATGTGGTGGTGCTACGGTAGCGTTGTCACCTCACAGTAAGACGTTGTCCTGTTCGATTCTCAGCTAAAGCGTCTTCTATGTGGAGACATGCGTGAATGGGCATACCTTCGTTGAATGTTGTGCATCAGAGCTGGCAACTCGGCACGTAAAAATCTACTGCCAATCATTAGTGGACCGAGTTCCGCTGTGGCGACCCCTAACCGGGAAAAGCCAAAAGACACAACATATCGCCTACTCAGAGGCGATCTCTGCCTAACATATAAGACTATGTCAAACCCAGAGCTGTTGGACATGCTCCACTTAAAGAAATCCCAATCCCTCCGAGCTACACGCTCTACGGACCTAAACCTGGCCACCACAATAAACAGAACACACTGCAGGGATAGATTCCTGTCCCAGAGACTCCCCATACTCTGGAACAAACTACCTATCTATAGAAAACAAAGCTCCTCATTAGCACTCTTCAAGAAAAATCTTGATAATTGGATGGGAAATAGGAAATTCACCCTGGGGATCACTTCTGTGGCTCTGCTCGACAGTGGCACAGGAAAATAATTTTCTTAGATGGAAAAAGCTAGGGTACCTTTTTGGCTAGGCTTATATAGGCCCTAGGGCCAATAGCTTAGTACCTACCTATGAACGGAGAAACCAGTGTGCCCTGCAAGTTCACCATAGCAAAACCTTTTCCTGAATTGTGTGTCTAGTTTATAATTTCAAGAAAAGGTGCCGTTGGAAGTCAAGGTAGCTAATTCACATATGCTTTGTGCTGACATATTTCTGAGAAAATTGAAAAAGAAACAGCTATGGTATGAAAGGCATTATAATTGCCACCCTGTTGGAGAGTCTGTTTGGTGATTAGAGTGCTCTGATTTCCAGTAAAAAAAGGAAAATAATTATCTGTTTCTCTGACATCTTTGTCCCTTTCTCGTTAGTTCCTTATCTTCCTGTACATGCCCATTAAATGCAGGAAATTTTAGCTGTCATTTTGAGGTTTTAGGTAGAAAATCAGTAACTACATGGGTTGGTTCAAAGACAGTTCTGAGACCATTTAGACATAAAAAAGAGACTGGTTCTAAGACCTATCATATTCTAAAGCCAATACCTGCAGATCTGTGACTCTTCTTACTGTGGTAATAGCTACTAAAAAGGTCTTCCAGCATAAGTATTTAACTGTAAAAGTAATTCCAGGCTCAAAATGGGGCAGAATCAGTTTTTTTATTACAAAGCTGTGGTTCCCAAGGAAGAAACACTCATCTCCTTAACCGCCTCAGATAAGGAAACCCCTTTAAAATCTGCTTGATTGACAGGTAGAGGATGAAAGAGATTACAAAAAGGCAAGCAAGTTGAGATTTAGGCAGGTCTGTCAAACACAGCAAGTGATTCCAGACTGAAACCGCCTGTGGAAATATACCACTGTCACCACTCCATACTGCGGATCTAGAATAATTAATCCAAGTAAGACTTCCTGGTTGTTGGCTTCCATAAGACTTATGTTAAAATGGAGTACATTTCTATCTTGCAAGCTGCTAGCTTGAAGAACCTTAGGTATGGGTGCCCTTTGGTTCACCTTTTGAGAGTCAACTCCAGCTGGGAGAGGCAGGTTAGTTTTGATCCACAAGTGGACTATCAGGATGAAGTCTGCTCTGTCTTCCCTTGCTTTTAAGGAGACCCCTAAAATTAGGGGAACAGAAAGGAATGTATAAATGGGCTTCCTCTTCCAGTGGAATGAAATGATAGAGAATGCTCATACTTGCTTGCACGAGTACCTGTAGTAGAATTTATTGAGCTTACACAGGACTTCCACTTTCAAGACTGTCAACATTTTAGTGTCAGGCTCTGGAGGATTTTGGTGTCCATCTTCCATATGTGGAAATTGACAGTGGGTCTACTCAGGTGGTCTGCCAATTGTCTGAGGGAGTGCAAAAGGCGTGCAGTTGTATTTTTTGCTGAGTAGTTGATCCCACACTATTGTGGCCATTCTTCAGACCCGGCAAGAGTGAGATGCTGTTGGGCTGTTGGTTACTACTTTGAGGACTACTGACTTCTAAGTCAACTTGAATATCAGTAAGGTATAGATCACAGTCAACAGCTCCTTGACAGTGATGTGCTTTATTCTATTCACATTGTTCTCATCTTCTCTGTGTTTTCCCTGGGTATACATGAGCTAACCAGGAAAAGTCTGTGGCAGCCATAGTCAAGGTTTGAAATCCACCAGGGATTATGACACACATGTCTATGTTGGCTTGCTCCTAGTATAAGGGTTGGGGTTGGTATAATGGTTACTGTCCTTACCTCATAGTCAGAAGATATACAGTTTGATTCCCACCTTTGAAAGAGCAATTGTCTAGGCTTAAAATAGCCTGAAAGGGCAGCTAGCCTACTACTTATGAACCTATGAGAACTCCCCATGAACTCTAAAGTATTACTGACAAGACTTTTTCCAGTTGGTGTTGATGTTGCTACCATATGTTCCTGGGGTACTACGGGGCTTTAACATATGCAGCCTAGCTAAAAAGGACCATAAGAATGAAAGCTGATATGTACTCTAATGCTGTGAGGACTGATCTTGCTGTCTTGCAGATCTTTTCCATTGCCTGCATGGAAAATTGCATCAGGGAAATATTTTCTGATAAGAGTCTGCTTGATTTAATGTCCAGCATTAAATGTCTTCATGTGAATCTGGACTTTAGGTAATTGAAGAGAATGCTCAAGTTGGCCAGGCATTTGGAAGTACAGTTTAATACCTTCATAACCTCCTCCTAAGAATGAGCCTACATGAAGCAATCTAGCAGATATCAGATGTCAGCAAATGTGAATGGCTTTCAGAATGAGGTGGGTGAAGGCTGGAGGACAAGTATTTGGTAAATACACTGGGAGATGAGGACAGCCCAAATTTCAAGGACTTAGACTGGAAATGATGCATCTGTGTCTTAGGGACTTCCTGCAAGAACAGAGGAAGGAGGGGCTGCAGGCCTGCAGCATTAGCATCCTCAGTGTTTAAACTTGTTTTATTTTGACAGATCCAGGATAAGCCTTCAGGGTCCATCTTTTCCTGGGAATCAGAAGAGTCTCAAATGAAACCCTTTAACCTTTTCTACTACAGGGCCTTCTTCTTCTGGTATTACTGAAGGAGGCAGTCCATGGTGGAATGCAGTGAGTCCATCTGCATGAATGGGAGCAAAGGTTCTGAACTTGGTTTTGTAGCATGATGCAGTCCCTTAAGATAGCCATAGTTTTGTTATCATGCTGAACCATGTTTTTACTTAGAAAGCTAACATCCTCCTAAGAGAAGAGGGGATTACAGGAAGGCAGGAGGATGGAGATGGGAATAAAATAATCAAAACTGAAAGAAATACCATTGGGTTGGGTGGGTACCAATCCTCCTGTTCTTTTGCCAGCCATGATTCCCTCCCCCCTTCTTCAAAAATTTTCAGTGGTCTTCTTTTTAAACTGTCTAGTACTGCTGTCAATAAAATGGCCCATGCTTGACTGGAAAATTCCTCCCGTACAAGAAGAAAATTTGGAAGGGGAAGCCATTCTTTCAGTTTTTTTTTGTGTTGTCTTATTTGTTTCCTCCATTCTGTTGATCAGACCACACACCAAAAGCCCTTTGTCCAAGGCAGCATTAAAGAGCTGTCCTACATCATCTGGCAACTGTTGGATTTTTAACCATATATGGATTCCAGTTACTGTGCCAGAGGCATCTGGCTTGATACAGGTATTTAGAGTTACAGTGACATTTAATTGCATGCTTAAGGACTCTGAGAGTGATCTGAAATAGTCTACAAAGTCTTAAAAGTTTGATTCAGGGGTCCAAATTAAATCTTCTCTTTTATCCTTCCATTTATTTACTTATTTATTCAAATTTGTTGACCGGGAGTGTCCGACTGGACGTACGTCCATTTTCAGCGGAGGCCCGGGGAGAAAAGCTCCACAGTTAAAATAAACAGACAGTATATACATTGGATTACATAGTGAATAACAATTTACATAGCAATTACTTACAACATATTTAAACAAACTACTACATACCAGAACAAGTGTATGAAAACTTTTTTTAAAAATCAATCAATTGATTAAATTAATTGCAATTAAGATTTTAAAGCAACGGTCTTAAAACACATTAAGGATGACCTTAGAGCAGGTCCTTGGCAAGTGCTTCTAGAAAAAGAGGAATTATTTTGGCAGATTCGAACTGCTGTACATTTGTCCCCCGGACTTACCGAGTATGTATCCATTGCCTGTGTGCTCAAACATTTGGCGCTGCAAAGACAATTTTGTATTTTTTATTTTTTTAGCTGTTTGGTTACAACATGTTTATTCTTTCATATATATTTTTCATAATTTTTTATTTTTTGAAGTTTAACAAATTTAATATAAGCTAAGATTAATAGTCTTTTTATTAGTACTTAGAATAATTGTTTCTTAATGCTTTAGGTATGTTAATGCGTTAGCTTTGGTGTGTGTCATTTTTTTATGAATGAGGGCATGTTAAAAGTGCATTGTTGCTTTAAAATCTTAATTGCAATTAATTTAATCAATTGATTGATTTTTAAAAAAAAGTTTTTATACACTTGTTCTGGTATGTAGTAGTTTGTCTGAAGAAGGGAAGATACGAGTCTTTCCGAAAGCGCTTATTAAATTTGTTTGTGTATTTCTGGTGTTTGCTTTTGGTTCTTTGCTTTTGTGTTTTCAGCAGTTTGTTTCCTTTTTGGTGAATTACAACATATTTACAGATGAAGAACATAGTACATCAGTAGACAACTAGAATCTTTATCTGTGAAGTGCATACCAGACATTAACAAATGTTACAAGAAGAAGAAGTTCGTGCTGTATAATAAGTACTGTTTTATGAGCATCTGAGCTTGCTATAATCAAGGTAGTTAGTGGAGTGGACAGAAAGGTAGTGGTTGGATGGGGTGGATGATATTAGAGTGGGAGTTGCAAGGGCATAGCCAGCATGTTTTTAGTTGTGCTTTTAGTAAAGTTTTGAAGTGGGTGCATGATGGTATGGAGGTAATTGTGGGTGGGAGTGAGTTCCATAATTTGGCTATGGCGCAAGAGAATAGTGCTTCACCAGCAGAGTTATTGGCTTTAGTGATCTGCAAGTGATTTTTGCTGCTGAATCTTAGTGGTCTGGTGGTGTGATAGAGTTGGAGTAGATTCTGGAGGGATGGGACATTTAGTGGATGGTTTACTAGTTTGTGGGCGAGTGAGAGTTGATACCACTGAAGGAGGTGAGGGAGTTTAAGTCAGCCCAGTTCAGCAAGTGAGAGACAGTGGTGACTACGGTAGGATGCCCCTGTGGCGAATTTGGTGATTTTGTTGTAGCAGGTCTCTAGCTTGTTTAGATCACATTGCCTTAGGTTGGTATATATTGGAGAGGCATAAAGTAGGGTGGAGATAAGGTGGGAATTTGCTATTGAAATCTTTGCTGCTTTGGTGAGAAATTGCTTATTTCTGTATAACGCTCCTATTTTTTTGTGGACTTTTTTTATAGTCATGGATATGTGAATGTCAAATTTTAGTTTATTGTCTATTTCCACTCCTAGCAATTTGGTGTGTTCAGTTGGGTATATAGTGGTGTTGTCTTTTGCCGTGATGTTAAAGTGAGAGTTGTTTTGAGTATGTTTGGTGGGTTGGAAGATGAGTAGTTTAGTTTTGTTTGGGTTGAGTATTAATCGGGCATCGGATAACCATGTTTCAACAGAGGAAAAGGCTTCCTGTGTGACTTTTTGCAGTTTTGGTAGGGACTGGGCTGAGCAGATGATGGTCGAGTCATCTGCGTATTGTAGGAGTGTGCCATGTTTGGTGGCAGAGGCTAGATTATTGGTGTAAACAGAGAAGAGTAGGGGTCCAAGGATGGATCCTTGGGGAACCCCTATGGAGACAGGTAGTTGGGGAGATATGTCATTCTGCCATACAACGGATTGTTGGCGGTCAGACAGGTAACTCTGAAACCAGTTGGTGACCGATTGTGAGAAGGATAGGTTATTGAGGACAGAGATAAGTTGTTTGTGTGGGACCATGTCAAATGCTTTAGATAGGTCTAGGAAAGTAGCAGAGGAGAGATGGCCATTTTTTTATGCTGAAGGATAGTTTTAGTAAAGGAGAGTAAGGCAGTGGTGGTGCTATGGTTTGGTCGGAAACCATACTGAGTACTGGAAAGGAGGTTGTTAGTAAGGAGGTAGTCTGAGACCTGAGAGTGTGTGCATCTCTAGTATTTTGGAGAGTGGAGAGAGAATAGCTATGGGGCGGTAATTGGTTAGTTCTGTGGAGGGTCCGCCTTTGTGGAGGGGAATTATATGTGATACTTTCCACAGTGTGGGAACGTAACTTTCTGACAGAGATCGGTTAATCAAGATGGATACTGGGTAGGCCAGAGCATCAGCTGCGATTTGTAGGTATTCACTTGGGAGGCTGTCTGCTGCTAATTTGGTGGGTTTAAGTTTAGTTAAAAGTTTTTGTATGTTGGAGGTAGGTACAGGAGAAAAAGAGAAGGCAGTGGGGAGATTACTAGTTGAAGGTGTGGGTTGGAGGGGAGGGGGGTTGTGTTGTTTAGCTAGTGATAGTATGGTTTGGGTGAAGTGTGTGTTGAATGAGGTAGCAATATTTTCTGAGGAGTGAGGGATGTTAGGAGGAGGGGTACTGACTTTACCTGGGTGGAGGATGAAGTTTATGGAGGACCAGACTTGTTTGGGGCTGTGTTGTGAGGAGACTAGGGCAGACTAGTAATATTGGGATTTGCCCTGTTTTATTAGCTTTTTGACTCTATTGCATAGTTCTAGGAATTTCTGTCTAGCTGAGGGGGTTTTGGTTTTGCACCAGTGCTCCCAGGCTTTATTCCTGTTTTTCATTTCTGACTTAGTGGTTTTCTGTAGCCATGGGGAGGGTTGTGCTTTGGTTCTGGAGAATCTTATGGGGGCATGGTAATTAAGGATGTTCAGGAAGGTAGTATTAAAAAATTCAACTGCATCATCTAGACTGAGGTACTTTAGAGGATGCCAGTTACATTCTTTGAGGGATGAGATGAATGTGAACGGGTTAAAGTTTAGTTTTTTACGTATTTGATGGCAGATGGCAAGTTTAGCTTGGTATAGGTATTTTTTGAGTAGGAATGTTGGGAGTGATCACTGAGGCTATCTGATAAGCAGCCTGTTATATATGACTGGGGGCTCTTACTGACTAGTATCCAATCCAGGGTAGTGTGCTTGGTGGAGTTTTTATTTATCCTGGTTGGTGACTGGACTAGTTGAGTGAAGCCATGAAGGTGTACATGATGGGTTGGATTGTTGCCAGAACAGGATTGCCAGTCAATATTGAAATCACCTAAGATGATAGTTTCTTGGGGGAGATGGTGGGTAGACCAGCTGAGGAGGTTTTCTAGGGGAGGGATGTTCTGGCCAGGTGGGAAGTAGCATCCAATTATGTTGATGGTTTTGTTTTGGTTAATTTTGAGGTTGGTATATATTATTTCTTCATTGCCTATTTGTGGAGCTGATGATTTTAAGATCTGGATGTTTAGATGCTGTTTAAATATTATAGCTACACCACCTCCTTTTTTGTTTAGCCAGTCTACTCTTAGTATGCCGTAACCTGTAGGAAGTATTTGCTCACTGGTAATGTGAGGTTTTAGCCAGGTTTCTGTCAGGATGACTATATATGGGGAGTACAAGTCTATGGTGGCATGGAGTTCATGGACTTTGTTGGATAAACTTCTAATATTTAGGCATAGTAGAAGGACGTCACTTGGCTTTCTGTTGGCTGTAATATGGGAGAAGTTGTGGTTTCTAGTCTGATTATGAAGATTGGGGTTGGAGATGGTAGGGCCAGGGTTGGGGTGGATGTCTCCACTTAGGGCTAGTTTTGATAAGCATGAGATTATTAGTTTTCTCAGTTTTTGAATGTGTTTGTTTATAAGGGAAACTTTATGATTGTGCTCTGTGGGTAATAGGTATGGTGGGAGGGTTACTATGTTAAGTTGTAGGGATGCTTTATGTTTGAGTAATATAGTTGGTAGAATATGTGGGGGTGCATAGGGATGGTTCTTGAGCTGGTGGGAGGGGAACTGAGTGTGGGTGAGACATGAGTGGTGGTGTGAGTAGTAGTACAGTGGTAGTGGTTGAGTGGGGGAATGATGGAGCTTTGGTAGGATGTAAGATATGCAAGGAGAGTGCATGCAGTGAGCATAGGAAAGGTATGCTTGTACATGTTAGTTGAGGAGGTGTGATAGTAGTGGGAAGCTGGAGGAGGTAGTGTTGGGTTAGTGCTGTGGTTGGCTATTAGAAAGATGGGAGGGGTTTGAGTGCAATAAAGGTGGGACCACTGGGGTGGGAGGGAATAGGGGGCAGGGTGGGGAGCGAAGCGGGTATGACCCTGTTAGTTGCTGGTATGAGGGGCTGGAAACAATTACAAAGCAAAGACAAGTATGTGTTAAGAAACAATCACAATTGACCAAGGACTGCTCTGAAATTGTAAGTCATTTCTTAATTTCTCAGGTGGAAAAACAGGATAACCTTGTATCAGTAGGCTACTGTGGTCATAGATTACATTTACAAACACATAGTTTAAATTTACAAACACACAGTATTGATCAGTTATGGATACTATTTGCTAACAGAAGGGAATAAGAGAAAGTGGAAAGATGTGTGTGTGTGTGTGTGTGTGTGTGTGTGTGTGTGTGTGTGTGTGTGTGTGTGTGGTGGGGGGGCTGCTTACAACCAAAGCAGAGTGCTCTCCAGGGGAAAATGAATATTGGCTCAAACAGGTAGACACATACTCAAAGTTAGCAAACACCACCAAGCAGTAAACGAAGATGGTAAATCGTCACCCAGAGCCGAGGTTCACAAAGAGGAAGTCAAGGAAGTGGACGAAAACGCAGTGGGTGTTGTTGACTGTAAGGCGTTAAAAGTGTTTATACATCTGAATAAAGTGTTCAACTAATATGATCGGACTGGAGTCTTTGTGAACCTCGGCTCTGGGTGACGATTTACCATCTTCGTTTACTGCTTGGTGGTGTTTGCTGATTATCAGTTTAGTTGCAGTTCCTGTTTTTTTGGTTCGTTTGTGGTTTGGGAGGAGCGAGATGGATTCTTCGCCTACCGCAGAGCTACGTGGTTCCGAGGAAGTTGGTGAAACGGAAACTCATTGGTCAGCTCACTGAGCTAATCAACATTCTTACACCACTCTGTTCGGTCTTTGTGGAAAAGAACACTCAACGGAGCCGCAATTTGGATACTAGCCATGAGGGAAATGTTCGTAAAGACAGTAGACAACAGGGTGAGCTTATTGATCGTCTCGATGGGATCGGCAGCCTTGGAACTACATCCTTCAACCTCCACCACACCGCGGTTGTTACAAATGGGGAATAACGGAAGGCGGGATAGAGAACATGAGGGAAATGGCTATGGACAATTTGCGGAAGGAACAGGTACTGTTTTTATCGATGGGGCATCCAATATAGCCCAAGAAACTACTGACTGGTTGCGTTCTAAACCTGCTGTGATTTTTCGTAGTAATGGTAACAACAATGGGTCTAATGTGCTTGATGGATCCTACAAGTATAAGTTACAGAACTTAAGCAATTTAATGTTTAAATACAGATCTTTAATAATTGAAAATGAGTATTTGAAGGAGTGCTTAGATAAAGAGATAGTGCCGAAAGGCCTACGTGTTTTTAAATTTCCCAATAATGTTGTACATGAATCTGATTATTACAAAGATTTAGTGAATATTTTTAATAATTGTGGACTTGAAGTGCTGAAATTAATTATTAGGGAAAATGTAAGAGTACAAGAATGTATATTGAAGGATATAGAAATGTTGGACAAATACATTAAACAAGATTTGATGTTCAGTTTACATGAAGAAA
Organism: Protopterus annectens; assembly: GCF_019279795.1. Lineage (NCBI taxonomy): Eukaryota > Metazoa > Chordata > Ceratodontiformes > Protopteridae > Protopterus > Protopterus annectens. Next base: position 1,038,629,509 of record NC_056733.1, read on the forward strand.
GGGCTAAGTATTATGACCTAAGAAAAAATATTGACCATAAGTGTAATGACCTCATTCAAAGGAAAATAAAAAAGTTGGAAAGGGATATTCATGAATACAATTTACATATTAGTTATCCAAAGCCACGGAGTTATATTAATAGTTATTATGGGAATGGCGGTAATAGACTCAATCAAAATAATGAAGAGTCCGAAGTCAATGAACTTGGCATGGATAACGAACATTTTGGGGGGGTTGTAAGGGACTATGATGAGGAATACCCACCAGATCCGAAAGATTGCTTAACAAACAAGGACAGTCAAATGGAAATTTTCAATGGAGGGGAGGAAGAAGGGGGAGAGGGAGATTTTAAGAGTCCCCTGCCCAGACCTCCCTGGTGAATCAGTTAGTATTATAGTGGATCAAAAATGTCACACCTATAATAATTTTAGCATCTACAACTTTAGTAATATCAAGTTGGAGAAGGAACACTTTGCTCTTTTTTCGAAAGGCCTGAAATTCATTCCCAATTACAAGGGGGACATTGCTAAGAGTTTGTTAGATATTAAATTATTTCTAAGGAAGGTGAACTTCAAAATTATGTGGCCTCATAGCAAAAGTGACGGAGGTGAAGTGTTAAAAGAAAAGCATATATAACCCTCCCTGCATCCAAAATCAAAAATTTTGAGAGGGTGGTAGAAAGCGAAATCAGGAAGCACAGCGATGTGAATTCATGGCACACCAACATTTCTAAAAGAGAAAAAGAATTGTTGTATGAAATAAGGAATAGACAAGATGTAAGAGTCATGAAACCTGATAAAGGTGGAGGGATCATCCTCATGGATTATATTTTATATGACAGTAAAATATACACATTGTTATGGGATAAAGAGATATGATATTGTCTCGAAGAACGAGATCAATATAGCTTATCACAAAATAGACACAGCACTATATGATATGTTGCATGAAGGTCTAATAAACCCTAATAGCTACAATTTCTTAAAAGTGGACCAGCCTAGAATTCCCACAATTTTCGGTATTCAAAATCCACAAAGATAAGGAAGATCCTCCACACCAATAGTTTCCGCAGAGGGGTCCAAGACACAAACTCTTGCAAAATATGTAGATTTAAAGTTAAAGGCACTATGGATGGAAAGGCCACAGATTTTAAGAGATTCCTGGGATTTGCTAAAGGATTTTAACACATGTAATTGGCAGAATGATATATTGTTCGTGACTATAGATGTGGTCGATTTATTTTCCTCTATCCCTTATGAAGAGGGCAAAGTTATGTTGGAAGAAATAGTCTTCGCTTATGTAGGATTGTCTAGAAATGATAAGTTAGCCAGTCTATGGCTTATGGATTTGATACTGAAAAACAATTATATATTTTTCAAAGGAGAATTCTTTCAGCAAGTCAAGAGCTATGGGGGCTTGTGCCCCACCTATGCCAACCTCATCCTGGCATATTGGGAAGAGAAATATGTCCTCAATTCTGAATATAAAAGTTGTTGGATCTTATATAGGAGATATTTGGACGATATAGTGATCTTGTGGACTGCTGGAAGAGAGAGGCTAAAAGATTTCCTAACCTATATTAATGGTACCACCAGCTTTTTAAGTTTCACACACAACTGCTCCCCAAATAACTTGATTTATCTGGATGTAGAATTATATAAATGGGAAGGAGGGTATGCAACTAGGGTCTTCAGAAAACCAACTTATTGTAACTCCTTCCTACACTTCCTAAGTTCTCATCCAAAACATTGCAAGAGGAATATCATAAAGGGGCAGTTAGTCCGAGGTAGCCGAATGACTAGTTTAGACAAGGATTTTGAAGTTGAATGTGAATTGTTAGGCAAAATGTTCACAGAGAGAGGCTACCCTAATAATTTTGTCCAACTTATAACCAAAGAAGTGGTAGAAGGAAGGAAAAACAGGTTTGCACCTATCTATAAAGGTCAGAATAGAGGTGCTTGTGATGGTGAAACAATGATCAATGAAAATAACCAAAAAAATAATAACAATCAAAAATGTGGCCTACGGAGTTTTCCCAAGCTCTAATTTTGGAGTACAATGGCATCAACAATACTATCAGTAAAATTTTCTTCAAAGAATGGGACAAATTTTAACATTCACAGACATTGAGAGTATAGGAACATTCCTAAGAAAATCATTTACAGAAACTCCAGAAATATAGGCAACATTTTGGAAAGTAAGAAAAGCAATAATAATCAAAGAATGAATAAGAAGGGTGTACAAATGTGGACACTGCAACCAATGCTGCTATGTAATAAATGGTGAAGGGCACAATATTGCAAGTAGGAATCAAAAGATAACTAGTAAAGATTTTTTCAATTGTGACACTAAAGGTATAGTTTACCTTGCATATTGTGAAAATGTGGTGCTTTCTATGTGGGTAAATCCGAGAGAGCTCTAAGGAAAAGGATTTACGAGCATACATATGATATAAACACCATGAAAGAAAGTAATGCATTATATAAACATAGCAAAACATGTAAGGAGTACAAGTTTAAGTTTATGGTAATTGAACAGATTAAGCAGGATATTCGAGGAGGACCATGGGAGACTACAATCGAGTACAGGGAATTATGGTGGCAAGTAACTTTAAGTGCGGATAAACATCCAGGGCTCAATGAACATATATCCATCAAGCCCTTGTTAAAATTGAGAGCAGCTAAATTGTAAAATGGTATAAGATGTATCTACCATTATCGGCCACCGGAGGTCCCCATAATCAAGAGCAATATATATATATTTTTTTTTTTTAACCCATACATACCTGTAATGAGATAACTAATGTTTTCAGTGTCAACATTCTTAACAATCAATTTTAATAATTATATATTTTTAAATTCCTTTCTTCTTTAATAAAATTATATGTATAAGTATTTCATAATATGTAACCCATTATTTAATAGATATCTTGACATCATATCTTATATTTTATAATGAATTGACCTTTCCTGTTGTACATACAAATGTTTATGTTTTATAAAATGTATTTTTTATTTTTCATTCCAACAATCTTTTTATTCTGAATAATACTCATGAATGTTTACTTACTAGCATGTTTTAACAATTTTTTAATAGATTTTTTAACAGTCTTTTAAAATATTTTATCTTCATATTAACTTAACAGTTATTTATTTACCCATCTAGTGTTTTACAATGGATTTGTAGTAAAGGTGCTTTTAGTCCTTTAAATGTACAAATGGGCATGATTGATTACATAATTGATTAATGACTGATGATATATAAATGTAATTCAACTGGCTAGTTAATTGTTTCTGAGGAAGTCAAGGAAGTGGACGAAAACGCAGTGGGTGTTGTTGACTGTAAGGCGTTAAAAGTGTTTATACATCTGAATAAAGTGTTCAACTAATATGATCGGACTGGAGTCTTTGTGAACCTCGGCTCTGGGTGACGATTTACCATCTTCGTTTACTGCTTGGTGGTGTTTGCTGATTATCAGTTTAGTTGCAGTTCCTGTTTTTTTGGTACATACTCAAAGTTAACTGTAGCTGTTTGCAGACAGTTCAGACCCGGACTGCGCTTTTCTTACAAGACTGTCAAAGGTGGTACCGCAGTTGAATACTTAAGAGTGGTGTTAGGTTCAAAGTTAACTGTAGCTGTTTGCAGACAGTTTAGACCCAGACTGCGCTTTTCTTACAAGACTGTTAAAGGTGGTACCGCAGTTGAATACTTAAGAGTGGTGTTAGGTTCAAAGTTAACTGTAGCTGTTTGCAGACAGTTCAGACTCGGACTGCGCATTTATCTATGGATATCTAATCTACCTACTACTGAAACAACTGAGATTGGCATTTTATAGTCCTTATTCTCAAAGAGCAAGTCTTTTGTGTTTTCTTTCAATTCCTGTCCATAATATGACTCTCCTTGTCAATGGGAACAGTGTAATTCCTATGGGCACCCACCAACATCCAATAAAATCACAGCAGGGTCTACAACAATGTCTTTACAGTGGTATGTTTATGCACTTGACCCTGTAGAACCTCTCTAGGTTCCTGTGTACTGACAGCTGTAAACTTGGTTTCATCAAGGCATCAAATTCATCTTTGAACACCTGAAAGACTAGGATGGACAGCCATCAGCTTGTGTCTCCCTGTATACCCACAGGTTCTTTGTATCATTTCTTTAGCCCACCCTCAGTGTAAAGTATTCTCACATTAAACCAAGTGTTGCTCATACTCAGCTGAAAAGAGCTCTTCCTTATTTGTGCTGTATCCCAGGGCAGACTAGAGCTGTTAGGAGTGAGGTCCTCCACTTTCTCAGTGTGGGAGTCAGACAAATGTCCCAGAGAAGGATCTGTCTTTTTCTTGTGAGATGAGCTATTTCTTAAGTTAAAATAGCTTCTCAGCGTGGGGTGGGTCACAATGTACACCTTCTGTTATGTTGCTACATATTCTTCACAAAACCTACAAAAAAAAAACAGCAATGACTGGGAAAGGATTGAGTATAAGATGGATAGCATCTTTGCCATGGAATATAAAGCTGAAGGCTTGGCCATCTTGGGTTTTCTGTACATTTCCAAAATCATTAAGCCTTTACAAAGAGGTGGGTACTGGGCTCCTGGACTGGTTCCTAGGGGCTAATGGTTATTCCCCTGGTATCTGCTGTTTTGCACATCTAGAACTGCATGTGTGGAATCTACTGACTTGGTGGCTTTGAGAATGCCCTAACTTGGCTAGTTTCTACAGGTCGCTTAAATCTCATTGGTTTGAGCTCGATTTTGATGGAGTGCAATGACTTAATAATTATTTGATTTTACTTCATAGCTAACTTTGATGTTTGGAGGTATCACCTGCTTTTGAATGATTTTTACTTACTTTTTAATTTTAATCTTTTATAGTTAGATTTGTCTTCTCATTAAACTTGTTTGCTTGCTTGTGTTATTTTCTTCCTGGTTTTATTAAAGTTTTATGTATTTTACTGTCTCATTGTAATTGGTGTTATGTTTTACAACATGTCAAATAAAACTGAAGTTGAATTTAAAGTTACTACATCTGACATATCAGGTGTAAGAGTGTTCCCAAGTGGTGTGCATCTTGGGTTGATCTTGTGCAGATGGCTGACAGACAAGACAGCCCCTGGCTGTGATACATCAAGAATTTATATTAAGGCCTGACTAGGCAATGAAACTGTCATCTTACTGTTGGCCTCTAAAAAAAGGTCAGTGACAAATGAAGAAGTGGAGGAAACAGATGCTAGGCTAGGGACTAACAAAGCTATATCTCACTGGAGCCATTACCCTTAGGCCCATTTACAACTGAAAGGGTCACTAAGGCAATTTGATCTCCTCTTCTAAACCTTTCAGAACTCATTTCTTAGGTTTATCTGTCTTCCCATAGTGCTTTGCTTTATGTTTATTACAACCAATGGAAAAATACTCTCCCATAGGTCTTGTGATGGAAATCCCTTTGCTTTTCATGTTAGAGGAAATCATAGAGAATGCAGGTTGCAAGATGCAAAGTTTTTGTAATTATTGAGGGTACAATGTTTACAATATACTGCCAGGTGGCTTTCACTGAAATAGAAAAGGTTCTATTGGTGGTGGTCCTTTGATGGACTCCAATTCCCAAAGGCACACTTGTTTGTGATCTTTTTCTGAGGACATTTTCACATCAGACAGATCTCCAAAATCTCTAAAGAAAAAGACCAGCACAGCAGCAATGTAATACAGTACAATGCTAAAAAGAAGTAACATTAGTAAAGGAAGACAAGTTCCCAAACTGGATACCTATCACAGCACTCTGGAAATTGCCTGGATGAAAGTGTGGCTACATTACTGTGGTGCAGCAAAAAAAAAAAAGAGAGAGAAAGAGTTGAAAATGGTGGGCGCTGTTCTCCCTTTTCTATTGTGTATCCTTTGTGTGGGAGGAGACCACCTCTGCTTTTGGTATGTCGGAAGCTTAGAAAGTCACATCAGACGAAAGGATACCCACCTTCTGCTAATTCCCAAGTGTTACAGATCATCCTTAATCAGTGAGCCCTCTGATAAGCATCACTAGGTAAACTTTGGCTAGATCCCAGAACTTTTAACTAAAAAGATCACTGACTTAAAAACACTAAGTCTTCAGAAAAGGCTGTCCCTTTAATCAGTATCTGCATGAAGTGGGAAAATCAGACTTGTCTTGGATCATTTAGGGCCATCAGAATAAGCTCTGCTCCTTCTCTTCTTATTTTTAGGAGCACCTTTGGAATGACAAGAAGCCACTGGACTGAGACTGCATTTGTTGTGAGGATTCCTGTATGGTGTATTGTGCGGGCTTTTCTCCTTATATAGAAGATGGACAGCTGAGTGAACACAATGTCACTAAAAAATCAGTTCACTGAGATTATTTGGTGTCATTCAGGTTGCTTGAATGCTTCAATTAATGAAAATACATTTAGTCAAATGCCTTTCTTTAATAAGACGAGGATTCCAACAAGCTTAGGATTAAGGATGGGGTTAGAATTAGGGTATGCAAGACTGTTCTGCCTTATATCAGCAATATATATCACAAGGAGGTGAACAGGGACTACCCTTTTTAGTGTCAGGCAGTGGAAGATTTATTAATCAGCTTTCACATTAAAAGTGTTTTGCTAAAAACGTACAAAACCTAAGTCAATCTCTTTTGACAAACAGTTTTGATATTAGTGCTCTTCATTTAAGTGGTTTGATTAAGGTAAATTCAGAAAAATGGATTTTGATGAATTTCCCATGATCATTACCAACACGCTCTCTTTGTTATACATTAATATTTCTAATTCTGCCCAAATGAAGAACTGCCTTAATGAAGATCAAGGATAATATAAAGAAATTAACTAAAAAAATGAGAACTACTATCAGATCTACTAAATCATCACATGAACTTAGATTAGCATCCTTTTTGCTGTCTTAGGAAACTAAGAAATAACACCCAGCATTGCTCTGAACTTATTCAATATGGAACCATCAGCTCTGACCCAATAGCCACTGCTAACATGCTCACAAACATTCACTGCAAGTTTCACCCCAGAACATTGTCTCAATTACTTCCCTGGAAGGTATATGGTCAGTGTTGAAAAGGTAAGCAAAAGCTATCTAAAATGCACTTATCCCTGAATCTTTCAATCCCCCATCATGACTAAGGAACATATATTAAGGGTGCTTTCCAAAACCAAAAGTACTTCATCCATGGGACCTGATTAATATACTAAGCTGTTTAAAAGCACTGAGAGAGCCAGTCTTCAAATTACTTAACCTGAGCTTAACCATAGGCTTTGCCCCTGAGGTTTAACGCACAGCAGTAATGATGCCAGTCCATATGGGTGGCCCCACCAGTGACCCTGGTAGCTATAGGGCTATCAGCCTAATAAGTCTCATTTGCAAAGCTATGTTACTTACTATAACTAACCTAATGAACTATGCTATAAAAATCTCAGTACACTTGATATGCAGCAGTTTGGCTTTGTAAAGAGCAGATCCTGTTGATTAAATCTTAAAAATGTCTAAAAGGTAACACGGGCCAATGACTGTGGCCACACTGACTGCACAGTGCATCTTCACTTGGCCAAGGGATTTGATGGCAGCCCCCCCCCCCCGATTCTAGCACAGGTAGTAATCTAAATGCATTAAAATAGTGGTAATATGGATAGCAGACTGGTTAAAAGACAGAACCCACACGGTAAAGGTGGCACGAGCCTCAGAGAGTATGAAGGTTACCAGTGATATTCTACAGGGCTTTGTGCTGGGACCACTTTTGTTCGGTGTTTACTTTTCTGATATCCAGAACATGAACCACTACCTCTGGGTAAACAAGTTTGCAGTCGGAGAGTCACTGTCATCTGTGATGCACATGCTCTTCGACATAATGGTTAAGGCCTTTTCCTCACGGACAGAGGTACAATATTTGATTCTGATCTAGGGTTATTGGCTAGGCTTAAAATGGCCCTTCAGGGTAGTTAGCCTAGTATTTGCCTATGAACCTGACTTGTAAGTACTTGGTATACTAAAAATGGGCTCAAATTAGATGCCAAAAGTGCAATAGTGTCACAGTTGGTACAAACTCCATACCCTCACCATACAGCATATACAATACCCCACTTAAAACTGAGAATGTTGTTATGGACCTTGAAACCTGGTTCAGTTACTCCACCTCCTCTGATCGTCATGTAGCGAAGTCATTCTGCTTGATGCAGCTCATTGCCAAAGGAATACCTTCCAGATCTAAAGAAGTCATTGAGACAATGTTGTCTGTTTCTGTCCGTTCAAACCTGTGGGTTGGCAGATCTAATGGGATCTGACCTCTGTGCTGATCTCGGAGTTTACTGGTCCCATAGCTCTGACTCCTCCCCTACCCATAATTCCCTAGGTTGTACTTCAAATACTCACATCTTGATTGCCACAAGAACAGTACGGACATGTATAGAAAGTTCTACAGATGTCAGTAGATTATAATACTTTTATATCATCTTCTCTTTGCTGCAATTCCTCTCCTTCTGTGAGAGTTTCCTCTCACATACTTTTTAGTACTGTTCTCCTATTTTATATTCCCATAATAAGATGTCCTTTTCTCTTTCTCTCTCTCATTTCCTGCCCAAAAAAAAAATCTAAATCTAAACTTTATAGTTTAATTTTCAGGATGCCTTTTCTAGTTTTTTGGGCAGTGTTGCAAATGATGGGTTTCAAAAGTGCTCAGAGTGTGGGCACAAGTTGCCTCTGCAAAACCCACACTCGGTGTGTTTATTGCTTCGGCACTGTGCACCTAGCTGTAGAATGTCAATCCTGTGCTTCGGTTAGTGCTAGATCCCTCCAGACAAGACAGGACAAGCTGGTTCTTAAGGGGCCCCTTCTGGCACAGAGAGGGGCTACCCCATCTCAGTCTTCACCATCGAAACATGACAAGCAGAAGACTAATACCTCAGAAAAGGATGAATACAAACAAGAAAAAAAAAACAGAAAAAGAAAGGAGCAAATCTCCTGCTAGGACATCAAAAAAGTGACCTCCGGAATCGACTACTTCAGTCAGTCCCAATCCCAAGGTTTCAAGAAGGTTGGAACCAACACCGACAAGAGACCAATGTCCTCCCTGTCCAAGTTACTCAGCACAGACTCTGGAATAGATTGCCCATACATGTCAAGCAGAGTGCCTCTTTGGACCTCTTCAAGAGGAACCTTGATGATTGGATGGGAGAAAGGAAATTCACCCCAGGGATCACGTCAGTCGCCCTGCTAGACAAGGGTCCAGGAAAGTAAATAATGTGGGAAGAAATAGCCAGGGAATTGTTATGGCTAGGCTTGTATAGGCCCTAGGGCTGATAGCCTAGTACCAACCTATGAACCTATGAACCTTACAGACTGCAGTCACCTATTCTCCAGGGAAGGAGATATTCATGCACTTCTTAAGTAGTGTCATCCACTCTATCTTCTAGAAGCCTCACATAACTTGATATTGACAGCATGATGAGGAAGTTTTTGAAAATGCAGGTATAGCTTGTGGTTATTCTGGTATCATCCCCTGGAAAGGTACAGAGTACAGGCCAACTCAACCCTCCCTTACAAGCATCTGTACCAACTATCCCTTTTGGGCATGGGTCTATTGGAGCCACCTGGAAATGCAGCTCCTTTCTCAAAGCTGGAGTTGCTTACCTTTTCAACACTGACCATATGCCTATCTCTCTCAACTGTGATGCCTTAGGATTGAGATGAGACTCTGAGCCAAAGCTCCACAGCTGAACTTTGGGTGGTGAGTCGACACCAAGGTTTTCAGAATTATCTCTTCTCCTCAGAGTTTCAGTCCTCAATCACTTGCACCACAGGTCAACCTAACAGCTGGTGCTCTGAGGTGTGGAGATTTCCTTCTCTTCCTTGGAACACAGGGAGTCTTTCCTTCCATTGGCAGTATCAGCTTTTGAGACTTTGAAGCAGTTTTGGCATCTTCCAAAGGAAAAGCACCTTCATAGGTTCATAGGTTCACAACCACAAGGGCCTTTTTAAGTCTAGCCATGCATCCCAAATCTCTTGACAAATTGTGATAACCCTGATAAGTGTAACCAGGGGTTTTGGAGCTGAAACATTTACAAGCAGGGGCCTGGGAGATGAACAATTTACAGGTTGCCTATGTTCATTAGAGACACATGTGCCAAACTGGGATGAATTTCATGTTCCCCCTCCAATTGTCCAAGTTGCACCCCATCTATGGTACAAGGTCCGCATCCATGTGAAGCAGAGTTCCTCCCTATCCTAAATCAACTGCAACTTGGACAACTGAATGGGAAACTGGAAATTCATCCTTGGTTTTGCACCTATGTCTCTAAAGGACACAATGAACCTGTAAATGGTTTATCTCCCAGGCCCACACTTACACTTATCAAGAGTATCAGAACTCGTCAAAGAATTGAGATTCATGGCTAGGCTTGAAAAGGCCCTTGTGGTCATTAATGAAGTAAACAGCTATGAACCTATCAAGTGGGTTAGGGAGGAACTTTGCTTCACATGGATGGGTAGCCTGTTCGACAGATGGGGTAGTCTCTGATACATACCTGTCTCTCCAAAGGGTCCTAGTTATATCACAGGCAAGGTTTAAGTCTTTAGAATGGGTAATTCTGGTGCTGTTTGTCTTGTGGATATGCAGGAGGTCCATCAGAGTGGGGTCTGATAATGCCCTGTATGCCAGGCATATATCTCCCCTCAAAAGCCTGTAGGAGACAGAATACAGGGATAGGCCCTTGAGGAGGTCTGCATAGGACATTTTATTTATGCCATGTATTCTTTTAGTGAGAAACTTCTGTGGATGCTCTAATTGTTGGATAGGCCTGGTTAATTATATACCAAAGGGGCATTGTAGTGAATGACAGGTCTGATAAATGCCAAATAAAGTGGAACAGTGACTTACTTGGACTTAGATGCCATACCTTTATTGTCTCTCAACGACAAGTGCTGTTATGACTCTGCTGTAGTCCATGTTGGCGTGAATGATTTGAGACGTACCTCCCTGGACAATATGAAGAGAGACACGAAGGAGCTCGCGGAATGCGTCCCAGGCAGGTCTGTCCCTAGCCCTAAGCAGCATTCTACCGTCACCCAGAATGATGCATCAATACAAAAGAAAATTATTGACTTTAACAATTGGCTTAGTTTGTGGTGTCATTCCAAACGGGATCCAATATCAGACAGCCTGGGAAGACATGATCAACAGACCATGATGCTTTGCCAGAGATGGCCTGCATCTATCTCCCTTGGGCTACAGGCTTCTAGCAAAGGTTCTTGCCTCCCCCCTAGTGTATTTTTTAGGCAATGCCATGAGGTGAAAACTACCAACTTGAAAATTTCATCAAAATGCAAATTAAAAGGTCATGCTGCTAAATCATATGAGTCTAAAAGTGAAACTGCTCTCATTGCAAGCATTCTTAACCCTGGAAGATGCTGACATTTACGTAATCACAGAAACCTGGTTCAAAGCTGCGGACAGCACCCCAGCCATATCAGGTTACTCATCCTATCATACATTCAGACCCCAAACTGTGGGCAGCAAAGCAAAAGGAGGTGGAGTTGCAATATATAGTAAAGATATACACACCTCCAGGCTGGTCAAACAGTATGATGCACAGGAGACACTCCAGTGCAGTTAACCATTGACAAGACCCCTATTCAAATCATAGCTAGCTACAGACCCCCAACTTTGACTTATGATACCCACTCTACCTATCCGGACTTCTTCGAATCTATCAAGATTTAACCCTTTGCCCTGATTGTGGGCGACTAACTATCCAACCATAGATTGGAAGAACTACTCATGCCAAAGCACAAATGCCCAGAGATTCCTTGATTTCGTCAATGCAAATGCCTTGGACCAGCTGGTCAACACCCCTACAAGAGGTAATAATATCTTGGACTTGGTATTAACCAACATGAGTAACCACTGCAGTATCCCTACAGTGTCATCTTCCCTTGTAAAATCTGACCACAAAGCAGTCATTTTCAAAGTCACCATCTCTCCCAACCGCCCCCAAGCTAGGGTCAAACAAAAAAAAGTTCTCCAAAGTTGATTACCACCTCCTGAGGGAAGGTATAAACAGCTTCAAAGCCCCCCTCTCCCCATAGGAACTGGCAGATATGTCCAAACCTACACCAAAGTACTATACGAGCATTTATAACAGCTGCATGGAATCAGGAATAACCCACAGGACAAAATCCTTCTCCTTGAAGCATAAACCTGTCTGTTGGACATCTGCAATAAATAAACTCTATAATAAAAGGAAACAATTGCTGTCCAGGACCAAGAAGGAGCAAGTGCCTAATTGGAAGCAATCTCTCCTTAGCCTGAGCAAGCAAATAAGAGCACTAGTGAAATCTTCCAAAGCAAACTCTGAGTCCAAACTGGTAAAATCTACTAAAGACAATCATAAGACCTTCTTCATATATGTCCACTGTCTCAAAGGAAGCACTCAGGTCTGCTCAGAACTGGTGGTCAAAGACACCACATACACAAACGCCATATATATATATATAGCCAACCTGCTGGCAGACAGCTTCAGTGAAAACTTCACCCCTCTGTCCCTCCCATCAGTAAATTAGGACATCTCCAGCACCTGGCCCCCTCTTATCTCTAGGGAGCAAATCATCACTGCCCTCTTAAAGGCAAAAAATACAGCCTCCATGGGAGCCAATAACATCCCAGGATGTATCCTACATGAACTCAGGCAGGAACTTGCAGCACCATTAGGCACACTATTCAACCAAAGTCTGAGTACCAGCTTCATCCCAGCCGAGTGGAGGACAGCCACTGTCATCCCTTTTCACAAAGGTGGAGCGGCCACTGATCCAGGAAATTATAGGCCCATCAGCCTAACTATCCTGATCTTCAAGGCCATGGAACAGAATATCATGGACCTCATTAACAAGGACATTGGCAACCTCCAAACACTCAATCCCACACAGCTTGGTTTCGTCAAGGAGAGGTCATGCCTGTTAAATTTGGTCAACTTATTTGAGACAGTCACTAAAGCCATGGACGAAGGGAAGACTGTGCATGCCACCTACCTTGACCTGGCCAAAGCTTTCAATACTATTCCACACTTAGACTTAGTTATAAAAGATATACTGTCTCAACTAGGCATCAATCCGTATGTTACCAGATGGGTAGCAAACTGGCTCACTGACGGAATCCACCTAGTCAAAACAGGGGGAGCCACCTCAAGCAGTAGACCTGTAATGAGCAGTGTACCCCAGGGATCGGTCTTGGGGCTTCTGTTGCTTGGGACATACCTTTTCTAGGGTGCAGATCAAAGCCAGTGTGCTATGGCTGACCAAGTTTACAGATGACTGCAAGCTGTGTGCTGTAATCAATTCTCCTAGTGATGTGGACATCCTCCAAGAGGGTCTCACCCAAACAAATGACTGGTGCCAAGCACATGGCCTCAAACTGAATGCCAAAAAATGCATCATCATCCCCTTTGGGGAGAGTGACGTCCCCACAAATTATGATAGTAATAAGGTTCTAAATACACAATCAGTAGTGAGGGACTTGGGCACCCAGGTTGATAGCAAACTGACTTTTGACCACCATATTGCCTCCGTTGTACGGAAAGCTTTCTACATGGCCCACCTCATTAGTAAAGGTATCTCATCCAGGAATAAGGATGTCATAACATCCCTGTATTCTTCCCTTATAAGACCCATTATTGAGTACAATACTGTTTTCAGCATGTACCTCACAAAGCACATGCAGCAGCTGGAGACACCACAGTGGTTCCTCACCAGGAGAATCCAGCGCCTCAAACATCTACACTACACAGGTAGGCTAAAAGCCCTGTCCCTCTACTCAGTCTCATACAAACTCCTTAGAGGTGACCCCTGTCTGGCATACAAAGCAATCTCAGACCCCGCCTTGATGGGATTGTTGCATATCCACATATCAAGCTCCACTGAAGTAACCCACACTTGTGACCTCAACAGGACTTGTTGGCAGGACAGATTTGTGTCCCATAGACTCCCTCTTCTGTGGAATAGACTCCCTCTCCACGTCAAGCAAAGTACCTCATTAACCTTTTTTAAACACAGCCTGGATAACTGGATGGGGAACAGAAAATACAGCCCTGGGATTCCACCTATGCCCCTGCTATACAGGGGCATTGGGTGCTGACTTGTTGGAACATGGGCTAATTCTTGGTTAGGCTTGTAAGGGCCTCAGGGCCAAAAGCCTAGTGACTTCCTATGAACCGGTGATCATATAACTTGCACAACATAGAATGAATTCCTAATTACTGTAGACATGTGATGGTCAAAGGCTAGATTACTGTCTATGTGTGTCCCTAAGTCCCTGACTATTGGGTCAACTGTAAGGGGTGTGTTGTCAATATGATAGTTACCAGGGCTGAATGAATTCCCAGTGGATACTATTATGCATTTCTTGGCATTTAGTTTTAGTCCATGGCTCTGACACCAGTTGTTTGTCTGTGTCAGCCCTTCCTGGAGAACATTTGTGTCAGTGTGGGGTTCAATGACAGCTCCTAATTTGCAATCATCTGCAAATGTAGTCAGCCAGCGACCACTGACATAGGCCTTGACTTCAGAGAAGTAAATGCCAAAAAAGGGTGGTCCAAGGACCGATCCTTGGGACTCCACTTGTGACTGGCCTCTTTCTAGAGATGGACTCCCCAATTCTAACTTCCTGGGTCCTTTCTGTGAGCTATCCACTGGGTGACATACGGGTTTGCACCTAACCTCTTGAGTTTTTCAACAATGCCCGAGTGGGGTATTGTGTCAAATGTCTTGTCCAAGTCAAGGTAGGTAGTGTGTACCATTCTGCCCTCATCCATTGCTTTGGTGACCTTCCACCAGGTTGAGTAGCCATGACCTACCCTTGACAAAACCAAACTGGGTTGGATCCAGTGTCTGGAGGTTTACTACATCACTACTGATCACTTCCATGGTAATTCTTTCCATGGCTTTACATATAAGACTAGTGAGACTTATAGGACTGTAGTTTCCAGGGTCTGTAGATGGCCCACCTTTGTGCAGAAGGATGACCGTTGCTGTTCTCCATTCATGAGACACAAAGCATGTTTGGAGGCTACAGTTAAACAGCAATTCCAGAGGGCCTGACAGGTCATGTTTCATGCTATTTAGAAGGCATCCTGGGATATTGTCTGGGCCCATTGATATGCTGTTCTTGGCCTTGGAGAGCACATTAAGGACCTGTTCCCTAGTGATAACAGTGGGAGTTATATTTGATGGCATTTCCTTAGGGAAGGTTGAGGGGGACAGAGGGGTAATGTGGGAGCTATACATTTTGGCTCAATATATGTGGCTCCATTGCAATGAACTCTGCACACAACTGTGTATTGCCTTTGAGGTTGTGGCTATAGCTAAAGAATGCCTTGGAGTTTTCCTTGGCATGGGAGGTCAAATTTAACTCAAATTTGGCTTTGGTAGACTTTGTTTCTCCTCTGAGTTGTTTGTTTAGTTTGATGAAAGTGCTTTTATCCTGCTGGGTGCTGCACTTCCTAATCATTGCCATGATTTTCTTCTTCCTGTTATACAGCCTATTGCTTTTGCAATTTCACCAGGGTGGCTTGTTTTTTGAGTTAGTTCTGTACTTCTTCCTGGTGGGTACATCTGCCACTATGCAGCTATTAACATGCTTGTACAGGGTTTCTGTGAACAGGTCTGCATAGGCAGCTGTGCTCTCAGGGTATATAGGGGCTTGAAACTTTACCAGGCTATTACTTAACAGCAGGAAGTTAGCCTTAAAGTAATAATATTCCAGGTTTAGCTGGGGGTCTAGGTTTTATTTTTACTTAAATACCAGGCTATTACTTAACAGCAGGAAGTTAGCCTTAGCCTTAAAGTAGTTCCTGAATATTCTAGGTTTAGCTGGGGGTCTGGGTTTTATTTTTACTTCAAAGGAGACCATTTTGTGGTCTGACCTTACCAGGGAAGACATTACAGTAGGGGGTGCGCAGCACTCTTCCATATTAGTGAGGACCAGATCCAGTATGGTTGCAACCGTGGTTGGTGTACTGACAATCTGGTTTAGGGAGTCTGTGTTTACAAAATCCAAGAATCTCTGTGCCTGTAAGTTTGGTGTTGTATAGGATTCCCAGTTAATAGTGGGATAATTAAAGTCGCCCATGAATATGGTATTGTGTTGGACGGTGACTGTTACCAATAAGTTTAAATACATAGTATGGGTTTCCTTGGTCATAGAACAGGACCTATAGCTTGCAAGGAAGTGGTATTGGATTTTGCCTATGGTGATTTCAACATGAAGCAGTCAAGTGCATTGTCCTGTTTGACCAGCCTTGAGGTACATTTACTTTTGATGTAAATCAATACACCTCCACCTTTAGTCTTTGTCTGTGTTGTAGCTGGAAAACCAGTTTGGTTCCACCCAAACCTCATTTGCACACTGTGTCTTCGCCTCTACACTCTTGTCGACAGGGACAGCTGGTACCAGTTGCCTCTGAGAAAGTTTGCTTTGTTAGCTCCATGTCCAACTCTGATCCATCTAACACTTCCCAGAAAGAGGACATGCAGACAGAAGCTCCTGGACTCTTCACTAGAATCTTTCAATGAAGATAAACTTGGAGGGAGGGGAGGGTTCCCCCTCTCCCTCTCTAAAGATGTCACTTTTGGTGACATCCTTGAATTAATGAAGCAGAGAAGGGTTTGGTCATCTCAAGACCCTTCACCTGACACATCAATATTCTTGGAGGCTTTTGGTACCAGACCAGCATTGTCCTGCGTGGTACTATCTATTGACCCTCTCATAAATCTTATTGCTCAGCTGATGTGGGAGGACTCGGATGTGGTGCAGCCCATTCCGAAAAAGGCAGACAGATTATTATCAGTGCCAGTAGATCAGAAGCACTGGAGTAGAGGCCCACACGTAGCTGTTATAGTGGTGGCAGCAGCCACCAAGAAGGAACTATTGTAAGAAAGCTCATCTGTTCATCCTCCTAACAGAGAATCTAGGGTGACAGACAGATTTGGGAAGTGGACCTAGGCATCAGTGACTTTTGCACTCAGACTGCTGAACTACCTTGCCCACCTAACAAGATTCTAGAGAGACTTGACTAAAGAGATCTCCAAGTCTCTCTCAGGGGTATTGCCAGCAGATGTTCAGAAGACAGTGGACTCCCAGATTTTCCACCTTAAAATCTTCTTCTAATGTTGCCATGCATCTGCTTTCAAATGCAGCAGACAGCACAGCCAGAGCAGCAGGCACCAGCAACACCATGCACCATCATGCCTGGATGCAGCTATGTGACTTCATTAAATGGCCCCTACGATGGTTCCACCTTGTTTGGACCTAAAGTTAAGGATACAACCACCAGGAGTCAACAGGATACTATGATTTTCTCTGCAGTGGGAGAACACTTCTCCACCCCACAAAAAATGTTCTTGAGAAACCAGAGATCAGGAGATGTGGTTCTGCAAATCACAGAGTTATTTCCAGGATTCCCAGGGTGAAAAATCTCCTCATGGCAGAAGGGGAGGTAATTTTAATGGATAACAACCCAGAAAGCACAGATGGACTGTAAAAATCAAGGCTTTTGAGGTCCCTTTCTAAGAAAGCCTTTCAGTGCTCCTGAACAGTTGCCTGGCTGCTGAGCTCTGGAGTCAGCTGAAGAGGGGGGGGGGGGCATATCTCCTTACACCCTCAGGCCTAGCAAAAGACAACATCAGATTCACGGATGCTAAAGATAACATCCAGAGACTATTCAATTCCTTCACCACAGAAAAAGAAGAAAGTCAATGATGTTCCACCCAGTCAGTGGGACTTAGCAGCCATAGAAATTTCAAAGCTTTTGGGAAAAAGAGAATCTAACCAGTTCCCAAGACCAGTTAGAATCCAGAGTCTATTCCAGGTTCCTTTTAGTGCTAAGGAAAACTGAAGATAAAAAGGCCAATTTAAGTTCTTAGTCACTTAAACCAATTCATAAAACAGACAACATTTCAGATGGTCACAGTTTAGTCTATTTTGCCTCTTTTGAGGCAGGATGATTGGTGTGCTTTGCAGATCTCCAGAATGCCTACTATCACATCAAAATAATGAAGCACTCCTGGAGATTCCTCCACTTCCATCTGGAAGCTAATAATTTTCAATTCAGAGTGCTGCTTTGTGGTCTCACCACAGCCTCCAGAGTGTTTGCCAAGATCATGGCAGTAGTAGCGGCACACCTGCGCCTACTGGAGATCCAAGTCTTCTAGTATTTAGACGATTGGCTCCTCACTGCCCCCACAACACATCGCCTACTTACATACTGGGACCATGTACTTCTGGTTGCTTCTGATCTTTGGAATCTCAGTAAAACTACCAAAATGTCAACTGACTCTAACTCAAGCTATAAACGTCATAGGATGCCACCTAAATGCCAAACATCAGATAGACAGTCTTCCCCACTACAGTCTCCAATCACTTTGTCTAACACCCATTCAAGTTCTGCATCATCTGAAACCACCAGTGAGGTTAAAACTGCATCTCTTGTGACTCATGGCATCCACGACTTTGATGGTCCCCTTTAGTAAAATTTTTCATGAGAGTGCAGCAATGGACTTTAGCAGTACAGTGGTCTCAATCCATTCACCCTGTATGTGCAAAAATTTGGATTATGCTGGTTTGCAAAAACACATTGCTTGGTAGATAACATCTCCTTCTGTGACCAAGGGCCATCCTTTCCAGACAGATCCATCAACAGCAGTACTAACTACATATGGATGCCTGCTGGGGTTGGGGGGTGGACTTTGAAGAGAAGATAGTCCAAGACACATGGTGGACAGCAGAGGCCAATCTTCACATCAATACCTTGGAGCTGAGGGTGGTTTTCTTAATGTTGCAGGCATTTTAGGACCTACCCCCCAAGGATGTGATATCCATACAGACAGACAACATGACTGTTGTATGGTACATCAGCAAACAAGGAGGAACCCATTCTTATCCCCTTTGTCAGGAAGCCTTGAAGGTTTGGTGATAGGTGATGTCTTCACAGTGCTTTCTAATAGCAATGCACATCCCAGGGACTTCCAGTGTACTCACAGACAAATTCAACAGGACAGTGTTACTCCCTCACAAGTGGCCCTTTAATATTGCAGTGACACAAACTATTTTCATTTGCTGAGAGAAAGTCTACTGTGACCTGTTTGCCTCCTATCTACAACAAAAGCCCGAGTCTGCGAGGGATGCTCTGGTCCACAATTGGCCCCCAGGTCTGCTGTATGCCTTCCCACCTTTCCCCCTAATGAACAAGTCTATACAGAAATCAAGGCAGTCAAGGCAGTGTAAGTTATCCTCATTGCTCCCTTTTGGCCCTGACAGACTTGGGTCCCCTTCCTATTGCCTCTTCTAGTACATCCTCCATGGATGTTTTATCAGTATCCAGATCTACTATCTCACCTGTCCAGACTGCCTCTAGATCAGAAATCCATGAAACTAACTGCATGGTTCCTCCAGTTTTAACAATAGCCAGAGATGCCAGGCTTCCTCCTGCAGTAGTTAATATTATTTCTGCTTCACGGGAACTGTCTACTAGGAAAGTTTATCACAGTAAATGGAATAGAGTTTCAAACTGAGCCTACTCCAAAGGTCTAGACCCCTTTTTTTGCAGCAGTTCCATCCACACTTGAATTTCTGTATTACCTCTGACAAAGGCTTCAGTTTCACAACTATCAAGATTAAGTTGAAGGCTATTTCCAATTTTCATGTTCGAATCAGCAATACATCGATTGCATCCCTTAAAATTTCCACAGTCTTTAAGGGTACATTTCTGTTGAGACCTCCCATTAGACACCCAGCACCCCATGGGACATCACCATTCTGTTACAAGCTCTGACTCAACCTCCTTTTGAGCCTGCTAATACAGCAGATTTAAAATTCCTTACATGGAAAATCAATTTTCTAATAACAGTAACATCAGACAGCAAAATCTTGGAATTACAAGCCCTCTCATGCAAACCTCCATAGCTGTTTTTCCCATAAGGGCAGGGTTTCCTTTAGAACTAATGCATCCTTTATTCCTAAGGTGGCATCTAATAATAATTTAAATCAGTCTACACATCTTTCTGTGTTTTTTCTAAGACGATCAAAAGAAGGGAGAATGCCTCCTACATTTATTTGCTAGATGTACATAGACAACTCAGATTCTATCTTCAGAGGAGAAAGGACTTCAGAAAGGATGATCGATTATTAATTTCCTTTGATAGGCTGAAATTAGAAAAAGCAGTTTCTAAAGTGACCCTATCCACGGAGCTCTCGAGACTGCATTTTTTTTGTGTATCATCAGAAAAACTTGCCTTTAGCAAGTAAACCTATGACACTTTCAACAACAACAGTTTCTACTTCTACAGCCTTTAATAGAGGATTGCCAGTTGATGATATTTGTGCAGCAGCTACATGGGCAACT
Source organism: Protopterus annectens (assembly GCF_019279795.1). Classification (NCBI taxonomy): domain Eukaryota; kingdom Metazoa; phylum Chordata; order Ceratodontiformes; family Protopteridae; genus Protopterus; species Protopterus annectens. Next base: position 1,038,649,900 of record NC_056733.1, read on the forward strand.
GTGCACACCTTTTTGTCCCACTAGATGCTGGACACACAATCAAGATCACATTCATCTTTTGGCTCAACCATACTCAGGAATGCTCTTCCCTAACACCACCCAGTCTGACAGCTTGGGATTCTGTCCCACAGGTTTGAATGGATGAAAATAGATTGGATATGAAAGTTATGTACTTACCATAACGTTAGTTCTACAAAGCAGGTGAAAATCAGACAATAAACTCCCTCATTCCTACCCCCTTTCAAATTGTCACCTATGGCTTCTAGATAACTGAGTGGGAATTACTCCCTGTCTGTGCACAGTCTGACTGTACTGAAACACCTTTCATCAGCCATTTCAGATTAGTAGGGTTGATTGCCCTCTACCAAAGTTTCTTCCTTTCCCTAGGTTAATTCACAAATGCACATGCACATATGTGTGTGCGTGTATTTTATACATATATAGATACAAAATTTTTCACTTTATAGAGATAAGCTCAATCTAATCATCGGAGATGCAATCTAGGAAATTATGGGTATGGGAGGAGTCAGAGCTCTGGAACCAATAAGCTTTGAGATCGATACTGAGGTCACATCCCATCAGATCCAACAACCCACAGGTTTGAAGCAGACAAAAATCAGACAACATGGCTCTAACATTGTGGTAAGTACATAACTGTCATTTTTCTTATACTCAGCATTGATTAAACCAGCTATTGAATAAAGTGTCCCTTTGAGATGTACCTCACTAGACACATCAAATAACTAGAAAGCAGAGATCACTGGATCTAAACTAGCAGAAATGTCTGGAAGTACTGTCCCTTTATTCAGTATCTTATAGACTGCTTAGGGAGTATCTATACATTGCTTTCTGAACCATTAGGGACCAGAAATTTTGTGTCTATTGTATACTACCAGAAATCATACACATGTTTGTTCCACAAACACCAGAACCAAGAATCTGAATCTTAGGTTCCACAGTTCCTTCCTCAACTATGGGATGGGCTCCCCCTGCCAAATAAGCAATGCAGTGCAATATCTTCCTTCATACAGAACCTGGATTGGGCTTGACTGGTGTGAAAGAGGAGATACAGTCTAAGGGCAGGAACTGGAAGGTGTCAGTGGCCACAACATTTAGCTGTCTTGTATTTCAGTGATCCTGTGATCCTATAAGAACACTACACTATTTTCTATAACTTTACTTGGACTTGGGCTCTGGGTAAAGAAGAATAGTTGAACCAGAAGATCCTCCATACTGCGCAATGGAATGCGGAGATGAAACAGAACACTCATGTGATCAAATAATGCATCATACACTGGTATAAACATTGACAGGTTCTGCATTTTAGGATGGTTAAAGTGTTGTCAATACAGGCAAAGATAATTTCTTTAAAATGTGTCTGTGGCATATAACCACACATATGCATTTGTAAAACTAGTGATGAAAATAAAGCATCAGTATGCACTTTGTGTGGAAAAGGCAATCGCTGGGACAAAAGGTATGAGATGCAATGTTAATTCAAATGTGGAGAAATCCTAGGGACAGAAAGATATTAGTGCAGCCATTAATTATCATGTTCTATATACTAAACAAGACTACACTGCTTATATTTACTTCACATGCTGGTCAGAATTTTCTACTACACTTATTTATTTATAGTTTCCTTTTCCAAGGAGGTCATCTTGTCGCAGCAGTATAACGGTAACAGAATCCACCCCCCACCCAGATCACAAAGACCCTAGAGATCGCAGATACGTAACACCTAACTGACCCAAGACTCTTGAAACTGTAAATATAAGCATTACATGTAAAATGGCTTTCAAGATGACAGTGTTAAAAGCACCTGTTTGGACTATGGTTTACCTGGTTTCCATTATGTAGAATAGCATCTCTACATCTTAGTTTTCTTTCCAAGTCCTGTATAAGTGCATCCTTTGATCCTTGTATCTGTTCATCACTAGAGATCACGGGCGTTCTGGACTTCTTTACAGCTGGTTTAGGATAACTGTTAATTTAAAAGAAAAAAGTGAATCCTTATAATGAAGAGCAAAATATGCATACATCATAGGTTCAAATAAAAGGATCACCATGTCTAAGAAAAACTCAATACATCTATTAATAGATTCTTACACTGTTGATCTTAAAAAAAAAAAAAAACAGCTCTAGCATTTATCATTATGCATCTTTTGAAGCACAGCAGTTATACCCAGTGCAGAGAACTGTTACCGAACCTGTGTTCATACGTCTATTTGTGGGTGTGGTCTCTGCCTACTAATTCTGATGTTTTCAGTGCTTATGGCAGGCATCCCTCAAAACTACCATGTTGTCCCAGCAAACACACAGCTAATGGTTATACAGCAAAATCCTGCAGGTTGTGTAGTTGTATCAAGAAAGACAACAATATGATAATTAACTACCTGCATGGCCTACCCTAAGATGCCATAAGGGCTGTTAATCAGACCTCAGACAATGTGCTGTTGTTGAAGTATTCCAAATTCCAAGCTGTTCTACTGATTCTGTCTTTAGGACTACTGCTGCTGTTTCCACTTACTGACTGGAGTGGAAGAAAGTTGGCTGTGCACCAATCAGTAAGGGACTTCCTGCTACAATGCCATTGTGTAAAAGGCCAGTCTCACTGCAGGACATCAACTTTTGAAGGCAGACTATGTGCATACATTTGTTTGGAAACTTGCTGTTGAAAAACCAGGCACGTTTTACTTTCTGCTAACTTCAGGCTCAGAAGCAGGTGATCCAACTGTACTGCATGCAGCAGTTCCCCATATCCTTCCACTGGGTTATGAATAATGTGGCTATATGTAATTACTGCTTCATGTCTATCCTTGACTTTCCTGCATGATTCAATTGTGCGTTACACTGCAGAATTACTCAGTTTCTGACTGGATTCTCACAGACTGGAAAGAATCCCGAGTGCTACGTCCACATATGCTACTGTTTCGCAGTTTAGGTCAGAGGGTTAAGCCTATATGCTGTCGAATGAGCATCCTGGGTTTTATTCACTTTGTTTCCAAGTGCAAACTGAGTTATCTAAACAAGTCACTTAACCAAACAGTTCTCCTGGGTCACCCCTAAACAGAAACAAGTCTTCAGTGGGCTTACTAGACTAAAAATAAATAAAAATAAGAGTATAAATGACAGTATACGCTGGTAACAAATGTCAGACTAGTTTACAAAAATCTGCCAACACACTTTCCTTGGAATTCAGAAACATGCCTTCCACAGTTTTGTAACGGTTACACCAATGATGCTGAAAGGTGCTAGGTCGTTCAGGGGTAGCTATCAATTAACAAGAAAGAATTTCAAAGCTCAGTCAGTAACTAATTAAGAAACCTACTCAATAAAATGGCAAGACAAGTGGGGATAATAGTTGTTTTTGCAACTGAGGCTAGGAATTTCAGCAACACCAATAGTGAGGATGTAGCATGCATGAGACTATTTGCACACATGCTACTTACAACACTATGAGAAAAGCTGGAAGCTGCAATAAGCAGGTCCCCCACAATGCATATTTGTTTTCATTCACTGAAATTTGAGGAAACGGGATTACAGGAAAGTTACTGCAAATCCTCTTGCCTCCACCAAAAAAAAAAAAAAAAAATACAAAATAAACAAATCAATTTCTCAACAAAGTGGGGGAAATAAGGACCCAGACTGAAAATACCTCTTAAATATCAAGTGCTGTCTGAAGAATTTTTTTTTTTTACAGGGAAGTTAGAAAAATGAGAACGGCAAAAAGAGGGACATAAACAAGAACACTGGGGAAAGTAAGAGTTGGAGTGAGCAAAAACAAGACACAAAAACGTTTAGGGACAGACCAAGAAGAGACAGAGTGAGAGAAAAGCAAAGACATTACTTCTCTGTTTCTGATGATCATTCTTACAGATACTTATAGGTCTACTACACAACTACTAGGGACATGTACCATTTTTTTATGAAGGGTGGATGGGAGAGGATGCAAGGGGAAGGTAGAGGATGGAAGGAGTGTGAAAGCATGGAAGCAGGGGCATATGAACAAACGCAGACAGAGAAAATGGGGGGATTCACAGTGGATATACTGATGTACAGACTGAGGGAGGATGATCAGACAGCATACATGGGAAGAAGGTGGTACACAAGGAAGGGCAACACAACGATGGGGTTGTAGGGTGGGTCCCTTATTTCTGAGAGTACTATCTGGGTTTGACCCAGGAAGAGGTAAGTCACCAGCATGACTGCCCTCCCCAGTGAGCCCTGTCTACATTGTGGAAGTGATAATGGCAGGCAGCAGTCTGACTGTACGCTACACAAAGACCCTCTCCAGGTGGCTAGTATATGCTTCAAGCCAACAGACCAAGAACTCCATGACTTTTTCCAGCTCCTGTTGGGTGATAATTTGTGGCCCCCAGAGGAATAAGAGCACTCCCCACCAGTCAGTGACTACTAGAGGCCACTGGGAGCACTCCCGGTTCATCTCCTATCTCAGGTCCTGTTACCTGATGAACAGGCAGGCCTGGAGTCAGATGTTGTGCTGGCATGAGATGGATGGGTGAGATGATGGGATGGGGACTGGTGCTACACCGCAGGCACAGCCTTGGGAAATGCTGAAAAATGGTAAAATAACTGGATCTAAATAAATAGAAATAAAAAGATCAAAAATATAGAAAAAGGCTAGTGACAGAGAGAAACTGAGAAAAAAGGCATTAGCACTCCAACTTGTTTCTGATTATCAGTCTTACAGGTACCTCCTGGTCTTCTACACAGCTGCAAACCTGGTATGTTACTATTCCAGCCCAGTAATACTAAGTGTGTAAATTTTAATGTCTGTACTAGATGAAGGACATACAGATGTGCAGTAGCAGTGCACCAATGTCTAAGGGTTGGGGATATGCATGATAATTCATAGATTCATAGATTATTACTAGGCTAGCTGCCCTCATAGACCATTTTTAAGCCTAGCCAATTACCCCCTGTGAGAATCAAACCCTGCATCTTGTGCTTCTAAGGTAAACACCTTAACTATTACACCACACTCCCACCATAATGATGGTGAACATAACTGGTCATGGAGAGTATGTGCAGTTGTGCCCCTCTTGGCATGTTGTACAAGTCAAATACCTGCCATGTGACACAGAACAGTGTTACTGTTTATGCAGAACTACATGCCTATGATGCCAGTGTGACATACTAAACGCAACAATCGTCGCAGGCAAAAGCAGCAATCAGCAGGCGCTTGGAATCCACTATAATGTAGTTTGCTATGCGAAAGACAAACCAGAAAAATAACCAAAAACCAAACAAATAAATAAAATAAACAAATGGCAACTGCGGAATACTGTAGAACAAGTTTTACTTAAGAGTTTTTCGTTCAGCAAATCATCTGAAGAAGTTCAAGTGATCTGCTGAATGAAAAGCGCTTAAGTAAAATTTGTTCTACAGTATTCCGCAGTTGCCATTTGTTTATTTTATTTATTTGTAGTTTGCTATGCATCGGGGACAGAATGGGGGTATGGAAAAAATGCCAGAGTAAAACTAGGCAGAGGTGGCACCAGCAAGGGCATATGGTGAGTGATGCACAGTCAAGACCCCTTCTTACATCCACGTGGTCTGTGGAAGTGTCCACAACGCATGACTGTAGCAACATCCTTACATGTCAGGCAATAAGAGACATGGTGGGTATGCTGTCAAGGCAGAGAGATGCAGATATCTCCCTGCAAGTAAGGAATAAGAGTAGCTGCTGAAAATATAGTTTGTGCACATAAGTGTGTAAAGCATCATATGGATATATACAGGTTGTGTCAGACTGAACAGAAAGCTGTGACAGAGGTATGTCACAGCTAACTATACCTGCTATAACAGCCGGTACTTCTGTGCTTCCCAGATATAGCTAAGTAAACATGACAATAATTGTACTCACTCCTGTGCCTGGAGAGATACAATGTTCTCCTGTGGTAAAGTAGTGCATTCTCTAATATTTCTTCCAGAGGTGAAAAACAACAAAAAATATAACACACAAAATCAGATCTATGTCCTGAAAGGGACCATTTAACTATAAGGTAAATAACAAGTCATTGATCAGCCATTCCTATTTGCAGTACATCACAACAGCACTCTCTCCAACCTCTTCTTCCCATTGTTTTAGTAGGTCAGGATGATACCTCCAAGGGCACTGCAGTGGTGCCAGCATTGTTCACCAGTGTCGTCAATGCCAGTAGTAGCACTCACTGCCCTGGACCTCCCAGTGGTATCTGTACCTACAGTACAAAATTATTTTACACTCCCTACTGCATCACCAAGGAGCCCTGCCACTATCAGTGCCCTTGGAAGCCATGGCCATTCAGTAGGTCACTATCCATTGAAATAAGGTAGCTCTCTCACAGTGACATGTTGCTGGCATGTGGTAAACATTACCGGGCACATCATATCCACAATAGTAAATGCAAGGTTTAAGTGTGTGAGCAGTGGCATTGAAAAGAGTGGAGTAGTATCACAGTGCCTAAGTATGTCACCATGTTTGCTCCCATTTGTCTCTAGAAGCCATAACAGCACAATACTTATTCCATTGTCCCAGACCCACCCACACATGCTTACTGCACTTTGCAGGCACTCATGAGACTGCATGACTTTGAAAGCCTCTAGGTGTGGCACTGGTAAACTGCAAGATAAGATAAAAGTGTGATTAAGGAACATTCACTCAGAAATGGTTCATTAGCATAATGATCCCACTAATAGCATTGAAACTGCACAATAAAGACAGACAGGCTCATCTCACTAAGAAGATTGCAGAAGAGCTACATGCAAAGCTGCTATTCACAAGGGAAAGCTAAAGGACTGCAAGGTACACAGGCTTAAAGGGAGGTAAGTGAATGGGAAGTGGTATTATTTTTGCACTTTTGCTGTACTAATTATGCTTGTATGTTGTTTGAGAAACTACATGAAAGTTTGATAGTTTAGGGAGGTCAGCTAATGAGTATAAATGACAACAATGGTGCATACTGTGTGGAGGACTGTAAACAGGGGTACCGTTAACTGTCATGGCAGAAAAGTGTGTGGCAAGTTCACTAAAAAACAGAGAACTTTGTTTCCTTTTATACTCCTCAGGTATCATAGGCCCAGTTGTGTATGCCACTCAGAGCTGGATCATGGTCAAATGGGGCCTTAGGCAGGGTAATGGATTGGGCCCCCACCAAACACAGCAATGACAATATCCCATTACTTGGGTGTCTCTTACCAACCATGAAACCCTGTTCAAACCAGTTAGTGTGCATAACATTTTCTTTACTTTTACAATGATCAGAGAGTTGGATTTATTTTAAAACTTTTATTTAAATTTTACAGCAAAAACACTAGCAGCCATTTGCTAAACAAAACACTCTTGCATACCTAATATAACAGCAGTAAACTTCTCTTCTCTTGAATCTCACATTTACTGAGAATATGTGGAAATCCATTAAACTATAGCAGACGTGCTGGATTTCTAGTCAAGTAGCATACAGTAAAGCAATACTCAGCAGCTATGGGAAGGGTAAAGGAATTCCAAAGACAGATGTAGACATTTGTTAACATCCTTGGACAGCCCACTGCATGCGTGTCCCTTGCCATGGCTAGCCTAGGAGCACTGTCATTGATGAAGGGACTGGGGTCAGAGTCACACAGCAGACAAAAGAAGGCTGTGGGAATCAAACCATGCACTATGGGAAAAATCAATTAATTAACGGTTCATAGCCTTACTCTTCTGTACTAAGTACTAGACAAAGTGTTGTAACTCAAAACACTGTATTTTGCATCCACATGCCTGCAAAAAAAGCTAAATTAAAATGCATTGGTAACACACAAACTTCATGCTGTCCAGTTTATTTACAATGAAATAATATAACACACTGTCAACAATCAACAAAACAAGGAAGACTGTACCCAAAGAACATAGCTCATATGAAGACACTCATTGATCATAGTAAACATTCCTTCTTTCACACCATAACTACTCTAAGATGCAGAAAGCAAGTACTTACACACACACACACACACACACACACACACACACACACACACACACACACACACACACACACACACACACACACACACACACACACACACACACACACACACACACACCTTTAAGCCTGCAGAGTGCTGAGTAATGGCAGTAACACCATGGCATGGCAGCTAATCCAAGCAACATTTCCTGGCTGAGTCAGAGCTGCCAATCACAGCAGTAAAAGTACTTCCCAAGGCAGCAGCTAATCACAGTCATCATGGCAGCAATTCAGCAATTCCCTTGAAATTTTTCAAAGCAACAGTTAATCACAGAGTTAGAGCCTTGACTTACACTGCTAGCTAATCATGGACTCAAGTTTCACTATTAAAAGTTAATGTGCTAACCTCAAAAAGTTTCTCATTGGCTCAGTTAAGTAAACCAATGAGTAAGCAAGACTTCCTGGAAGCAGAGGGAAGAGAGAGGAAATTGGAGAGAGTGGTGACAGGGACAGTTGCCCCGGGCTCAAAGTGTTGGGGGGCACAATCAGCCGATCCCGATCTCTCTTTAATGCAATACCACTGCATTAATGTGTGTGGTCTAAACAAGCAATTTGCTACAGTTTAAAAGTAAAGAAAAAAAACTTTTTTTTAAACTAAAACATGAGTGCTATAGAGCTGTGTGCAGGCAGGGTATAAACTATAGCAACTGTTTGCTACATTTGTATCAAGCAGTTTGCCAAAATTTGAAAGAAATTATTTTTTTTAATTAAATGTTTGAAGGAGGCTAGGGTGGGACCTGAATGTCTGGGGCGCTGTGTGTGTGTGTGTGTGTGTGTGTGTGTGTGTGTGTGTGTGTGTGTGTGTGTGTGTGTGTTGGTGGGGGTGGGGGGGCATTTTGTGCATCTGGCCACTTGGTTGGTGTGCCAGTAGTAGGAATGTCTGCTTTTTGTCTTCTCTTCAATAGAGGAGCAGGGACTGTGGATCTGACAGTAATAAGCCGAGAGAGTCTGATGCTAGAAGGATGACTGGCTTAATACAGTAAAGTACTGTTTTTTTATTTTTATGACATGCCACCACCATCAATGTAGGACTCTTTGCAATTACAGGACTTTATGCTTGAAGGTCACAGTTAATCAGAAGAGTGAAGTCTCCCAGCAGAGAATGACATTCTTCTGCATGTCCTCCATGAGCTTGGTTAGCAGAGTTTCTAGCATAAGAGGTCTGAGATTCCCATGTACGTACCTGGTAGAACCTCATAGGAGGACAATGAAGCTGTTGTTAGGTGCAGTCGCCTTTTCAAATAGTATCAGTGAATCAGTATCCAAAAGGAAACTTAACACATTATTTTGGCAATCATTCAACATCTAGAAATAGCCATCCACTCAAATATGCATTGTGGATAATCTTCCCCTGCATGCCTAACAGCACTTTCTGAAAGCTGTACCTTACATTTACAACACAGAACAAAACAAACAAAAATAAATGTACACTGCTCCTTTGTACTACAATGGACTACAGAACTTCTATATTTGAAGGCTGCACAATGTAATGTGCTTATGTGGTCCAAAGGAACTTCATCCCTACACACCCTGATTTACAGTAGGCTAACTTTGTGGTCACACACAGTGACTGAATGGGAATATCCAGTCCTGTGCCAATGCCAACAGTATGTAAGCTGACTAGCTCACCAACTGACTAGCTATGAAGTTGATGGGTGGTGACAACTTTCCTACCGGTTGACAAGGCATGCATTTGACCTTATGCACGTTAACTCATACATACATACATTATTTATATATATATATATATATATATATATATATATATATATAGAGAGAGAGAGATAAAGATATACATACACACACACACACACACACACACACACATGCATATTATAAAATCATATACGGTTACACTAAGGATATTAAAACAAAGCAGCAGAGGCATTTTGTCCATAAACTAACATTACTCTTAAAACAGAAATCAAAGTAACAGCTCAGTTGAGTAAACTCTTATTTAGGGCTCTCAGAGAGACTAGCACAGCTCTACCCTTGCTAGATGGGAGTACCAATCCTCAGGGCGCATTATGACATTGTCTAGCTAAGCAGCAGCGTATTGGACATGCAACTTTAGGACTCTGCTGATTAATCTTTGGAAGGCTGCAGGGGCACCATGCAGTCAGTAAGGAAGGTCAGTATACTGGAATAAACCCTCTAGGTTTGAAACGTCTGTCCTTTCTATGACTGATGCTAAGAGTGATCTGCCATTACCCCTTTGTCAGATATAATGTAGTGACTCCCCAACCTATTAGGGCAGGGGTGTCCAACAGGTAGCCCTCTGGACAAAATCTGGCCCATGATAGCATTTTATCTGTCCCTCAGCATGTCCCACAGCAAACTGCTTTGACTGTGGGAATATATATTGAACATGTTAATGTGGCCCCCAAACTTTTCAAAGTACGGTAAGTGGTCCCTGAACCAAAAATGTTTGACACCCCTATATTAGGTCATCTACGTTAGGTATTGTGTAGTTGTCAAATTTTGAAATGCTGTTCAGTCCCTGAAGATTACAGAACCTAAAAGTTCCATCAGGTTTTGAGACTAACATGGTTCATAGGTTTATAGCTATGTACTAGGCTAAGTGCACTTGTGGGCTGTTTTAAGCCTAGCCAATTTCCCTCACAGGTGAGAATCAAATCCTGTACTTTTTATATCAGAGGTAAATACCTTAAAAATTATACCAATCCCCAACCCTGTTCCTCTGTCTTTTCATCTCCTCAATTTCCCTGTCTTAATTTTTTTGTACTTCTTGTGCACAGCTTTCCTCTTCATCTCTGGCATTTTGTAAACTTTAATGTTAGCCTTTCTGTTGAAATGGTCTTAAAATGGTGATGAACAAGTCAGTTATGCCAGATATTTCTGAAAATATTCCCTTACTTTTGAACAGAAACTTCCTTAACTCTTGATTCTGTCATTTAGATAGTGTGTCATCTACCTGAACCACAATCACAGAAGTCAGATTTCTTTCTCCACCAGTTCCATCAGTTTATGTCATTAAACTACTTATAGAGGTCAATACTTTTTTCTACGGTTTCAGAATATTGATATGGTTTATCTGTTACCTTCTCTTGTTGGTCTGTCTGACCCTGTAATTTACACCATTTATTTTTCACTCTTTCAAATGAACCCTAGTATTTAACCAAAAAACATTTTTTTTTATTTGGAGGAGGATCAAAGCTAACACCTGATCTCCAGCTCTGAATTCCCTGATCATTGCATTTCCATTATACACCCCTTGTTGTATAGCCTTTGCTCTTTCAATATGTTCTGGCATGATGGACATCACCACTTTCAGTCTATCTTGTAAGTCAGTAAAGTGTTCTAAGACACATCTAAATAGACTTTTCACCCCTCCCCAGGTTTCTAGGGTGCCTGTCATGTGACATCTTAAAAGGACTGAAACCCATTGAGGTATGTGGCATTTCTGCAGTAGCAAATAAAGTTAATAATTGGTCCCAGTTTTTTACCATCCTCCTCAGTAACTTCTCAGCATGTACTTTAATGTTCAGTTAAAACACTTCACTACAATATCTTTCTGGAAATTATGCGCCAATTGTTTAACCTTAATGGTACGCCAATATATTAATTGCTTAATCTTAAAGCAGTAACACCAAAGGCCCAACAATGTTCCTAAGCAATATGTTCACATGAAACCTCTTTGAAGGTCACTGGAATCCAAGTATTTTTAAAGACTGGGTGAAGGTATGTTATCTGGTATAACACCTCTTTGACGGTCACTGGAATCCAAGTATTTTTAAAGCCTGGGTGAAGGTATGTCGTCTGCTATGACACCTCTTTGATGGTCACTGGAATCCAAGAATTTTTAAAGCCTGGGTGAAGGTATGTCATCTGGTATTTAGAGCATCAGGCACAGAAGTTTTCTAGGTCTTTCTTTAATCCCAGCCAGTAAAATCTTGGTTAGGATCCATTTCTAGGTGTCTTCCAGTACATGACTACAGTGCTACCCTTTTTTCATTAATTTTGAGAAGATTTGGTCACTAATAGTTGATATACTACATCCTCTACGTCCTTGTTTACTCTGTACAACAAATTATTTTGTCACTCAAAGTACAGGTAAGACACGGGAATGTTTTATTCAGCCTCTTCCCCTACAGCTCTATCTATTTTTTTCACTGTTCAGTGTCATCTTTCCATTATGCTGATTTAAAATGCATCTGACTAAACTGGAGGTCATTACGCTGCAACGTTTTCTTAGGATCAGTATGTTGAGAGTAGAAGGCACTGCCTCCTCTTTTACCAGTACAGGCACTGGAGTCTCCATGTTTAAATTTTCTCCTCAGAAAGGCAGATCATACTAGCACCTTTAGTGTCAGTTGCTATCTGTACAGTCATTTCGCCTTCTTCCTTTCTTACGTGATCCTGATGCACAGCACCCTCTTCCGTCTGTTTATGATTCTTGTATTTGGACTCAACAGAAATGTTACTGGGGCTCTGTTCAAGGTTATCGTGTCTTAAAATGTACACTACAGACTACTTTGCCTTTACTTCTGTAGTTTGGTTTCAGTTAAGTCTCATTATGACTGAATAACACCCTCTTTTTCTTCTGTAGATTGATCTTCTTCTGGAAAGGATTTATTCTTAATTTTACTTTTTTCATACTTACTGATACCTGTTGTTTAGTGCCTTCCACTACTTCATCCATCCATCTTCAACCCCTTTTCGCCATTTTGCACATTCCCTTACTTGACAACAGAAATTGTGTCTTCCTCTAACTATTGCTAATGTAGTCTATGTTATTGTCAAGTTTCATATTTATCAATCACCTTCTGCTTAGAATACTTCAGCTGTGAAGCTTTTTGTTTTAGTGTGACAGAAAGTTTAGAATTCTGCTCAGGCTGAGCATTTTCTATACTTTTAAAATGTCATTCCCCTCTGAAATGCAACCTTTTATTGAGTGTCTTCCTTTCAGTTCTGCTATCCTGCTTTGCAACACTTACAGGCTGTAATGACACTTCACCTGGGTTTATAACACTTTCAAGCAATATTTTAATGTGCGACTTTCTTCCTTCTAGGGTTCTGTTCTTGTAGGCTACCCAGGCATAAGTGCATGCCAACAAACCTCTTGGCTGGTTCCCCTCCCCTAAACTGATAAGCTAGTCTGCTGAAAGGATTACCTTCCCCCCACTGCCTTCACAAATCTTTAATGTGGAAAAAGGCATTCCCTATTACATCATGTGCAAAATTAGGAACTACAGAAAGAGAATGAATTACCTATCCAAATACAGTTTGTGTTTCTACTTGAGTAATGGGATACTGTTTCTTATCTCCATTAATACAGATGGCTTTAACTGAATTCCTAGAAAAGTCTTTTCATACATACTGTGCCTTTATAAGTGTAATCATACTACCTAAGGCTAGTAATCCAAGCAGCTCTCTACTGCCAAGTCATTACACTTAAATTTGTGATAGGTTGGCTCAGCTATTCTGGAAGACAGTTTATCCCATTCTGTAAGTTCAACATCATCAGCAATGTGCTTTTCACTCACTGTTCTACCTATGAAAACTGTAACCAGTGTTTGCCATTCAGCTCAAATGAGAGGATTATAACCCAATTACTCCAGTCCTAACGGCATACCGTTTGAAGGCCATGAGGTATGCCTTTAAGGTGTTAATTAGTTGCTCAAGAGGTGGAACTGTTTTTGGCATGACCACGGGCATATCCTTCACCAGCATCCTCTCACCTTTGGCAACAACTGCTCTTCTGTTGTCATCCTGGCACAGGACATACTTCACCTATAAAACAAAGCTCTTAGTTTACATCACAATACTGCTCATTCAGCAGATGGGGAGAAAAAACTGATCAAATTTCAGGCAATGAAAGTTAAGGTACGATCCTAGTTTGTACTGAAGTTTATTTGCCAATTTTGCCTGCTGCACCCATCCATGAATGTGGTATTAAAATAAGGCAGCAGAAATACTTTGTTCACAAAATAACCGACTAAAACAGTCAGTTTAGTGGTACAAACTCCTTCAAGGCCCAAAACAAATATAACACAATTTCTGCAACTTACATTTAATCTTAAAATAAATTCAAGTAGCCTCCGCCGGCTGGAGTCTTCAGCTGAAAATCAACAGACTACCTCAGGCTGCTCCACGTTATCGCCTGTCCACAGCACATTTTCTAGAACTGCTGTTCCAGGCACAAAACTCCCTCTATAGTGAAAGGTTGACTTTCCTAATCTTTCTCCAGTGTCATGGCCCTCTTTTTTTATATATTAAACTAGTAATTTCTTTTTTATAACCTTTCTTAAGTTAAACTAATAAGGCAATTGATTGTTACAGCGTTTAAATGAACCTCTCTTTCTGATACAAAGACATACTGGTCTTTCTTACTGATGTTTGCTTTAGTGTTTCCTATTAGTTCATATTCATTTCCTATGGTGATATCTTTTGCTGTTTTACATTTCTGCTGCTTTGTCATTAGGTATACATTTACTAACAAGGTTGGATCCTTTTTACAGTCTAACCACAACCATATTTTAGCCCCTTTTGAAGCTTCTAAGCCAACTCACTTGCCATGATCTTGATTTTGGATCTCTGTGTGACACATATTACCTTAGTTCCTCCCCCTTCCACCAGTTCGTACAGTGAATGAGAGTATCAAGCTACTGCTCTACCATTTTTATATTAGCCTGCCACTCTATGTGTATGGATTCTTCCACCTCCCACAGTTTCAACGTGCTTTAAAATGGGGAAAATGTTCTAGAATTGAATCATGATTCAAACCATGGGTTACAGTAAAAAATAAATGTGAGCAATTTTACAGTAGTAAATTATACAGAGTTGGGAAAGAAGGGGTTCACAGATAAATTATGTATGAAAGCAAATTATGAGGGTTAGAAAGCTACAAGAATGGGTCAGGGAGACAGTAGTAAGGGCCATGGGCAAGAGTTTGAACAGACAAAAAGAAAAATGAAGAAGGCCAATGTAGCTACATAGACATGTTGCTAGTGGACAAGCCATAATGGAAAGAGGCAAACTGAAGGAGCAACAAAAAAGGTGCAAGTCAAAAGGGAGTAAGTAAAGTGTATCACAACCTTTTTCTAGGTATATAGCAGAATGGACGAAGGGAGAGACAGACCTGGACAGACTGAGCAAAAACAGAAAGAAGATGCAAGGCAGTGAAAGGCAGAGGCATTAAATAAATATTTTGCTTCAGGAAGACCAGAGGCATTAAATAAATACTTTTCCTCAGTCCTTACAAAGGGAAGGAAGGGAAAGATGACTTGCTGGGGTTGTAATAGGGAAGAGAGTGGACAACAGATGATGGGTCTTCTTCATCTTTCGGCTGCTCCCATTAGGGGTCGCCACAGCAAATCAACTGTTTCCATTTCTTCCTGTCCTCTGCATCTTGCTCTGTCACACCAACTACCTGCATGTCCTCTCTCACCACATCTATAAACCTTATCTTAGGCCTTCTTTCTTTCCTGTTACCTGGCAGCTTCATCCTTAGCATCTTTTTATGTAATATACTTTGCAACCCTCCTCAGCACATGTCCAAACCAACGTAATCTTGCCTCTCTGGCTTTGTCTCCAAGCCTTCCAACCTGAGCTGACCCTCTAATATACTTATTCCTAATCCTGTCCATCCTCGTCACACCCAGTGCAAATCTTAACATCTTCAACTCTGCCACGTCAAGCTCTGACTCCAATGCCGCTGTTTCCAACCTATATAACATAGCTGGTCTCATTACCCTCTTGCAGACCTTCCCTTTCACTCTTACTGGTACTCGTCTGTCACGAATCACTCCCGACACTCTTCTCCACCCACTCCATGCTGCCTGTACTCTCTTCTTCACCTCTCTTCCACACTCACCATTACTCTGAACTGTTGGATCCCAAGTACTTAAACTCATCCACCTTCACCACCTCTACTCCCTGCATCCTCACCATTCCTCTATCCTCCCGCTCATTCACACACATATATTCTGTCTTAGTCCTGCTGACCTTCATTCCTCTTCTCTCTAGAGCATATCTCCACCTCTCCAGGGTCTCCTCCACCTGTTCCCTACTCTCACTACAGATCACAATGTCATCTGCAAACATCATAGTTCACAGGGACTCCTATCTGATCTCGTCTGTTAACCTGTCCATCACCACTGCAAATAAGAAAGGGCTCAGAGCTGATCCTTGATGTAATCCCACCTCCACCTTAAACGCATCTGTCACTCCCACTGCAGACCTCACCGCTGTCACACTACCCTCGTACATATCCTGTACCACTCTTACATACTTCTCTGACACTCCCGACTTCCTCATACAATACCACAACTCCTCTCTAGGCACCCTGTCATATGCTTTCTCTAAACCAACAAAGACACAATGCAACTCCTTCTGGCCTTCTCTGTACTTCTCCATCAACACTCTCAGAGCAAACATCGCATCTGTAGTGCTCTTTCCTGGCATGAAACCATACTGCTGATCACTAATCATCACCTCCCTTCTTAACCTAGTTTCCACTACTCTTTCCCATAACTTCATGCTGTGACTGATCAGTTTAATCCCTCTGTAGTTACTACAGCTCTGGACATCACCGTTATTCTTAGAAGTCGGTACCAAAACACTTTTTCTCCATTCCTCAGGCATCCTCTCACTTTCCAAGATTTCATTAAACAATCTAGTTAAACACTCCACTGCCATTTCACCTAAACACCTCCATGCTTCCACAGGTATGTCTTCTGGACCAACAGCCTTTCCGTTCTTCATCCTCTTCATAGCTATCCTTACTTCCTCCTTGCTAATCCACTGCACTTCATGATTCACTATCCGCACATCATCTAACCTTCTCTCCCTCTCATTCTCTTCATTCATCAACCCTTCAAAGTACTCTTTCCATCTGCTCAACACACTCTCCTCACTTGTGAGTACGTTTCCCTCATTATCTTTTATCACCCTTACCTGCTGCAAATCTTTACTAGCTCAGTCCCTCTGTCTAGCCAATCGGTACAGGTCCTTTTCTCCCTCCTTAGTGTCCAACCTTTTATACAACTCTTCATACGCCTTATCCTTGGCCTTCACCACCTCTCTCTTCGCCATGCACCTCATCTCCTTATACTCGTCTACTTTCTTAATCTGACAATCCCACTTCTTCTTCGCCAACCTCTTTCTCTGTATACTGTCCTGTACTTCTTCATTCCACCACCAGGTCTCCTTGTCCTCCTTCCTCTTTCCAGATGTCACACCAAGCACCTTTCTAGCCATCTCTCTTACTAGCTGTGCTGTAGTTACCCAGCTATTCAGTAACTCTTTACTGCCTCCCAGTGCCTGTCTTAACTCTTCCCTGAACATCACCTCACAATTACCCTTTTTCAATTTCCACCATTTGATCCTTGGTGCTGCCCTCACACTCATCCTCCTCTTCTTGATCACCAATGTTATCCTACAAACCACCATCCTATGCTGTCTAACTACACTTTCCCCTGCCACCACTTTGCAGTCTCCAATCTCCTTTAGACTGGCCCTTCTACATAAGATATAATCCACCTGTGTGCCTCTTCCTCCACTCTTGTATGTCACCCTATGCTCCTCCCTCTTGTTAAAATACGTATTCATCACAGCCATGTCCATCCTTTTTGCAAAATCCACTACCATCTGACCTTCTGCATTCCTTTGTTTAACACCATACCCACCCATCACTTCCTGATCCCCTCTGTTCCCTTCACCAACATGCCCATTGAAATCTGCTCCAATCACCACTTTCTCATCCTTGGGTACAGTCATCACCACTTCATCCAACTCACTCCAAAATTTTTCTTTCTCATCCATTGCACACCCAACTTGTGGAGCATATGCACTGACAACATTCACCATTACACCATCAATTTCCAGCTTCATAAACATCACTCTATCATAGGTTCATAGGTTCATACTAGGCTATCTGCCCTAGGGCATTTATAAGCCTAGCCAGAATGTGTTTGGCTTTCGCCACCCATTTTAAATTTATTTTGCTATGCCCTTTTCGAGGTTAGTATACTGTGCCTCTGTCTAACAGTGACACAGAAGTGATACCTGGGGTAAACCTACGATCTCCCATCCACTCATCAAGATTCCTCTTGAAGAGAGTCAATGAGGGACTCTGCCTAACCTGGACTGGGATTTTATTCCAGAGTGAAGGGAGCCTCTGGGTTATGAATCTGTCCCTCCAGCATGTCCTATTTATTTCAGTGCTGAGGTTCAAGTCTCTCGAGCGCGTAGCTCGATGGGATTTGGATTTTCTGAGGTGCAGCATGTCCATTAATTCCGGGTTGGACATGGCTTTATACGTCAGGCACAGATCGCCTCTGAACAGGCAGTATGCCACTGAGTAGAGCTGGAGTTTCTTTAACCGGCAGCATATGGCATCTGTTTGAGCCCTTTGATCCTCTTGGTGAGGTACTTTTGGGGTCTTTCCAGTTGCTGCAGGTGTCTGGTAAGGTACATCCCAAAAGGGGCATTGTACTCAATTATAGGCCTGATGAGGGATGAGTAAAGAGGCACGATGACCTCCCCTGATCTAGATGTGAATCCCTTCATGATTAGGTGGGCTATATAAAATGTTTTTCTAACCACTTTGGCCACGTGGTTGTCAAATGAGAGATTGCTATCAACTTGGGTCCCCAGGTCCTTAATTACTTTTTCTGTACTTAATGGGTTACCAGCTATGTGGTAATTTGTGGGCACTTTGTTTTTGCCAAAGGGGATGACTATACACTTTTTGGCATTTAGCTTGAGGCCATGGCTCTGGCACCAGTTGTCTGTTTCTATGAGGGCCTTTTGGAGGATGCTTGTGTCGGCTGGAGAGTCGATTATGGTGCCCAGTTTGCAGTCATCTGCGAACTTGGTCAGCCACAGTCCTTCCGTGTTGGCCTGTACCTCCGAGAAATATATACCGAACAAGAGAGGTCCCAGGACTGAGCCTTGTGGGACACCACTTGTAACTGGTTTGGAGTCTGACATGGCTCCAGCAATTCTAACCAAGTGGGTTCTGTCCTTGAGCCAGTTTGCAATCCATCTAGTGACATAGGGGTTTATATTTAAGCTGGTGAGCTTATCTATAATGCCCGAGTGGGGTATAAGGTAGGCTGTGTGGACCACCTTCCCCTTGTCAATCGCCTTGGTGACTGTTTCAAAGAAATCAACCAGGTTTAAGAGGCAGTATCTGCCCTTAACAAAGCCAAACTGGGTAGGATCCAGTGTCTGTAGGTCCCCAATATCTTTATTTATGAGGTCCATGATGATCCTTTCCATAGCTTTGCAGACCAAGCTAGTCAGGCTTATGGGGCGATAGTTTCCAGGCTCTGTTGAGGCACCACCTTTATGGAGAGGGACGACTGTTGCTGTACGCCACTCTTTGGGCACATATCCTGTAGTAAGGCTGAGATTGAACAGTAGTTTTATGTTTGGGTTTAGCTCTTCTTGGAGTTCATGTAGGACGCAGCCCGGGACATCGTCTGGTCCCATTGATGCTGTGTTTTTTGCTTTGGAGAGGGCGGCTCTTACCTGAGCATCTGAGATGTCAGGGGGGCAGCATTCTGCTGGAATAGATATTTGCCCTTTTGGTGGGGTGGGGGAGAGAAGTTTGCGCTGAACCTGTCAGCTAGTATGTTGGCAATGTCTGTGGGTTCAGTGTATTTTTTGTCATTTTGGACTAATTCTGAGCATATCTGGGAATTACCACCCAGGTTCCTAACATAACTAAAGAAAGCCTTGTGATTATCCTTAGTGTCCTGTGCAATTTTTCTCTCGAAGCTGGCCTTAGACAATTTTATGAGTGCCCGTAGTTTTTTGCTAATACTGATCAGTGATGCCTTCCCTTTTTGGGATTTTGCTCTATCATTTAGTAGCTTCCTCCTTCTATTGTATAGTTTGTTTATGGCTGGGGTCCACCAGACAGGACGTCTGCCTTTGGAGGATTGGATCTTGGTTTTATTTGGGATTGCATGATCCATGCATTCCTGAACGTGTTCATAGAATGCGTTTATAAAGGATTCTGCGGTCTGGGCCGTATTTTCCACAGACTCGGGGGCTTTGAAGGATTCCACCTCGGTTTTGAGGAGTGTGAAATTTGCTTTAGAGAAGATGTTAAGTTGTCAATCTCGCCTTCATTCTTGCTTGATGGGTTCGGAGCCGATCCTCGGCTCCGACTCGGCACTTGCTAAGCTCGAGAGTCACTTTTACCAGCTCGAGGCAGCCCCATATCCCATGATGCAAGGCGGTAAGTACCCAGATCTCGTTTGCCGCTTCGCTGATGAGGTCCTCCTTTTACCAGCTCCTGGTAAGTGATTCTAATATTACTACTTTTGCCCCTTTTCTTTAAAAAAACTTTAGATAGTTAGTTTAAATACAGTTTTAGTCCCCTTCTGACAAGAATTTTCCCTGTCTCCTTAAAATTTCTAGTCAGACTTTCTCCCATCCCATCCCCCCCCTTGTTAGGGTGTGTGTGTGTGTCTCTTATTAATAGTTATATATATTTTTTAATTTCCTAGACTAGTGTTGTGTGTGTGTGTGTGATTCACTATGTCTAAGGAAAGGGTCTCAGGCTTTAAGAAGTGTGACTCGTGCTGTCAGAAGATGTCTCTGACAGACGGTCACACTTCTTGCCTTTACTGCCTGGGGCCTCTTCACCTGCAGGACTCCTGTGCTATATGTCACTCTTTCAGCCAGAGAGTCCTGCAGGAAAGAAGGAACAAATTAATCTTGAGGGGCCTTCTTAAGCCGGAGGGCTCTCCGGCTAAGTTGGCTCCATCTAAGACTTCAAAGTCTTCCAAGGCCCAGGCTTCTGTGTCCAAGCCTGTGGCCTCGGCTCCGACTCTTTCTGAGTCGAGATTGGCTCCGGCTGGAGCCGATTCTGCTGCACTTAAACCTTCGGCACCCATGGCTATCGGTGCCGATTCTGGTTCGACCACTTCGGTGTCGTCTCCGATCGGTTCCGACCACCATGTGGCTCAGGCATCGGTGTCGGCTCCGATCGGCTCCGACACCGTTACTTTTGTGGCTGTATTGGCTCCGGCTGGAGCCGATGCATCGAAGCTACCTGTCGGCTCCGATAAGTTGTCGGCTCCGGCAGTTTCAGTGGTTTCATCGGCTCCGATGGCTCCTTCGAGGAAGAGGTCTAGGTCCCCTTCCTTGGAGCCGATACTTTCGGCTCCGGCTTCGCCTCTCGGAACGGAGCCATCAGAGCCGATCTTCAAGGTCATCCAGGCTTTCTGACCATGATTTAGAGAGAGTGGTCAGTAGATTACTTAAGTCACAGGCATTGGCCCAAATGTTACATAGTCCGTCTCAGCAGACGACTATTGGTCCACACCCCATTGCAGTTCCTCCTTCAACTCTACCCCAGAGATTGGAGTTGGAGTCTTCGGGAATGGTTACTGCTACGGCTGAGGGACAGATACCCCCTTCTGTTCCTTCAGCCTCTACTCTTATCTCCTCCTCGAGACCTTCCTTAGAGGGATTCGGTGGCCGGGCTTCCCTGGTCTCCTCCGAGGGGGTGAGTGGCATCGGACCCTTGTCCGAGCCTGCTCTTCCCCTTGGAGCCTCGGCCTTGGTGAGCTCGGCTCCGACATCTGCCTTGGAGACTTCCCTTTCGGTGGGCCCCGGAGTTCCTAGCTCTTCAGAACGGGTTCTCTCGGACCTTCCTGGGAGGGGAGCCTTCGAGGTGATGAAGAGTGTGCTGGCCACTGGTCTCAGCCAGCAGTCTGTTCCCTTAGCTCCTCCCTCTATAGTGCCTGTTGACATCTCTGCCACTTCTCTTGCTACAGGACCCAGAGATCCTCCGCCTCAGGTTTCCCCACTGGGAATATCCCCCTCTTCCGAGGATTCTCCTGATGTGTCGGGAGATCCTCCACGGAAGAGGACCTGTAAGAGGAAACATGTAGACTCCCGAGTCTATCACTTCAGATACTGACTTAGATGAGTCAGAGGGATCCCCAAGATCCCCTCTGAGGATGTCTCCTTCTCAGACATCCTAGAACTACTTAGACAGAGGGGAAACTGGCCCACCAATAATCCCTCTGAGGATGAGTCAGTATACCTGGAGGCGTTTGGATCTCGGCCCTCCACCTCCTGGGTGTCTCCGCCTTTCGACCCCCTTATGCAGGTTATTGCCCGAAAGGCGTGGGCTGCTCCTGACTCTGTAGTGCCAGTCCCTAGGAGGCCTTCAAAATTTATTACTGCCCCGTCGGACAAGCAATTCCTCACTAAAGGTGTCCCTGCTGATGCCATGGTGGTGGCTGCTGCCACCAAGAAGGAACTTGCAGATCCTTCTGTACCTGTCCATCCTCCTAATAAGGACTCTAGGACCATGGATAGGTACGGTAAGCGGATGTTTTCTTTAGCGACCTTTGCTATGTGTTCGCTGAACTACCTATGTCACTTCACCAGACTCCAAAGGGATATCCTTAAGGAGCTAGGTGAAGTTGTGCAGGATCCTACAGCTGCAGGGGCTCAGGAAAAAATTGCTTCGCAGCTAGGAACCCTTAACTCCATTGCAAACTCCTCCATGCGGCTAATTTCATATGCTGCTGATGGAGCGAGTAGGGCCGCAGGTACAGGTGTGGCTCTTAGACGCCAAGCCTGGATGCGGCTATGTAACTTTGCAGATCCCTTTAAGGCGTCCTTCACAAACTCTCCCTTTGATGGGTCAGCTTTGTTTGGCCCTCAAGTGAAGGAAACGTTGACCAGGTGTGAGCAGGACGGCAAAACTCTTTCTGTCAGGAGTCCGTTTTCCACACCTTCTAGACCTTACCCCAAAGGACAGAAGGGTGGCAAAATGTGGTTCCATAAATCCCAAGGAGTCACGCCGATTCACGTGGTCAGTTTACCCCTAGAGGCAGAGGGGTAACAACAACAGACGCTCTAGAGGCAGAGGGTCCACAAAACCAGGGAAACAGAGAGTCTCTCTCTGACAAGCCCTTTCAGCATCCCTGAGATGTTGCCCGGCTGTCCCTCCCTGGAGGCAGTCGGGGAAGATTATCGCTGTACCCAGAAGCCTGGCATTCCTCACTCAAGACAGATGGGTACAGTCGATCATATCCGAGGGTTACATGATTCCTTTCGAGGAAAGTCCTTTTTATCCCTCAAATTCCCTTCCAGATGTACCACCCGGTCTAAGGGAAATTGCAGAGTTAGAAGTCTTAAAACTACTGCAAAAAAGAGCCATTCAGCCAGTTACAACAGACCATTCAGAGCCGGAATCTACTCAAGGTTCTTTTGGTCCCCAAAAGACGGGAGACTGGAGACCAATATTGATCTCAGCAGACTCAACAAGTCTGTGAGGAAGACAAGATTCTGAATGGTCACTCTTCAGTCAATTCTGCCCTTCTTACAGAAGGACAACTGGATGTGCTCAATAGATCTTCAGGATGCGTATTATCACATAAAAATACACAAACGCTCCAGGAGATTTCTCCGCTTTCGGCTGGGGTCCAGTCATTTCCAGTTCAGAGCCCTGCCCTTTGGTCTCACTACAGCCCCCAGAGTGTTCACCAAGTGCATGGCAGTGGTCACAGCTCACCTGAGATGTCTAGGATTCCAGGTGTTTCCGTATCTCGACGATTGGCTCCTTTCAGCCACCACCAGGCATCAGCTTGTTCAAGCCAGGGATTACACAATAAATCTTTGTGTTCAATTGGGCATCTCGATCAACTTCGAAAAGTCATCCTTATCGCCCTGCCAGTCTATTACTTTCATAGGCGCAAACTTAAACACTGTTCGGATGTCAGCTACCCTTACAGATCAAAGAGTTTCAGACATTCAAAGTCATGTCAGGATCATTCTAGCCAACAAGAAAATACAGGCCAGAATGGTTCTAAAGGTATTAGGCCTCATGGCTGCGGCCATTACTCTTCTTCACCTGGCTCGTTTCTATATGCGCCTTCTTCAGTGGATGTTGTTCACTCAGTGGTCTTACCAACAACTTCCAATGCTACCAGATTCTGGTGACACAGACTTGCAAAAATCATCTTGCTTGGTGGATCACATCTCCCCAGGTTCACCAAGGCAGACACTTTGTACCCCCATCCCCAGTAGCCACTGTCACCACGGATGCCTCCCTGATCGGGTGGGGGGGGTCATTATCAGGGCAGGATGGTTCATGGGACGTGGCAGCCGTTCGAGTACCACCTGCACATAAATGTCCTGGAGATGAGAGCAGTGCTTTTAACGTTGCAAGCCCTCAACGACTTTCTTCCCGTAGGGACAATTGCAGTCCACACAGACAACATGTCTGTAGTTTGGTATATCAACAAACAGGGCGGAACCAAGTCCTACCCCTTGTGTCGAAGCTCAGACTATGGCAATGGGCAATCTCCTCTCATCGGTTTCTGGTAGCAACGCATATCCCTGGGAAAACCAACATTGTAGCGGACAGATTGAGCAGAGCTATTCTCATGCCTCACGAGTGGTCTCTCAAGCAATCTATAGTGGAAGAGATTTTTCTGGAATGGGGTCGCCCATGTTGCGATCTTTTTGCTACTCCCCAAAACAGCAAATGCCCGACTTCTTCTCTCTTCCTCTACCAGGCCATCCCCCCAGAGACGCTCTGACCCAGGATTGGCCCCAGGGACTTCTTTATGCCTTTCCTCCATTTCCTCTGATCCCTCAAGTTATCCAGAAAGCAACCGTTTTGAGAGCCACAATGATTCTCATTGCTCCTTACTGGCCTCGACAAGTTTGGTTCCCGTTCCTCCATCGTCACCTTTTGGTGTAGCCGTGGC
Organism: Protopterus annectens; assembly: GCF_019279795.1. Lineage (NCBI taxonomy): Eukaryota > Metazoa > Chordata > Ceratodontiformes > Protopteridae > Protopterus > Protopterus annectens. Next base: position 1,038,674,627 of record NC_056733.1, read on the forward strand.
ATCTGGACCCAGTGCCAGACCTTCTGATTCACCAATCCGGGCAGCTGCACCGGTCTATCCCTTCTCTCAACCTCACAGCATGGTTGCTCCACTTCCTTCCTTAGCCAGGCTTCCTTTGATCTCTAACCCTGTTAGAGATATCATAGTAGCTTCTTTAAAATCCTCTACCAGGAGGATTTATGCAAGCAAATGGAAACGTTTCTCTTATTGGGCTAAAGCCAAGAATATTGATCCTTTCACTGCCCCAGTTCAGGCAGTTCTGGACTTCTTAGCAGAGATTTTTCATACAGGCTCCTCTTCTTCCACAGTCAGAGTTCAATTGGCTGCTATCTCGAACTTTCATGTCGGGATTGCAGATCACAATATCATGTCCCATAGGCTTTGTAAAGCCTTCTTGAAAGGAATTTTCCTGCTAAAGCCTCCAATCAGGAATCCTCCTCCTCAATGGGATCTAAATTTAGTGCTGACATCCTTGATTCTTCCCCCCCTTCGAGCCAGCTGTTTCTTGCTCCCTAAAATTTCTTTCTTGGAAAACATTATTCCTAGTAGCTATTACATGGGCCAGGAGGGTGTCTGAACTTCAAGCCCTTTCGGTTCGACCCCTATTTGGTCTTTCACAACGACAGAGTATCATTGAGAACTAATCCGACCTTTTGCCTAAGGTCGCCTCAAAGGCTAATTTGAATCAATCCATTGAACTCCTGTATTTTTCCAAACTATTCAAACAGATCGGAACAAAAATTACATTATCTTGATGTCCACCGCCAACTCAGATATTATTTGGACAGAACTAAACAATTCAGGAAATCCGATCAACTCTTTGTTTCCTATGCAGATAACAGGAAAGGCCTTCCTGTTTCTAAAGTGACCTTATCTAGATGGCTGTCTTCTGTCATCTCTGAAATTTATCTGCTCAGGGGAAAACAGCTGTGCTCAAAACCTAAAGCACATTCAACTAGGAGCTTAGCTACTTCTACAGCCTTTCAAGCTAGACTTCCCATTACAAATTGGACTTGGCCTCCAGGGACAGAGCCAGTTTTGGCTCTACAGTCCTCAAGAGTCTGTTCCGTTGAGCCACCCAGGATAGAGGTGCTAGGGACGGTCCCATCAAGCAAGAATGAAGAGATTGACAACTTAACATTAAGAAGTTATGTACCTACCATAACGCTTCCATGTTAGTTGTCTTCTCTCGCCTTCTTTCTTCGACCCTCCCTCCTTCCCCAGGCCTGGACAGACCTTTTTTCTGTAAGGAGTTATTATGCTGAAGACCATTCAGTCCTGGTCTTTCTTCCATCCTGTAGGCTTTCTTTCTTCCTTTGGGAAGTGTTTTATGCTTGGTGCTACTGCCCTTTGTCATCAAACGAGATCTGGGTACTTACCGCCTTGCATCATGGGATAGGGGGCTGCCTCGAGCTGGTAAAAGTGACTCTCGAGCTTAGCAAGTGCCGAGTCGGAGCCGAGGATCGCCAACCCATCAAGCAAGAAAGAAGGCGAGAGAAGACAACTAACATGGAACGTTATGGTAGGTACATAACTTCTTATTTTTCACCGTGGTTTTCTGGGCAGAGGGTGGGGTCGGGATGTGAATATCCAGTGAGATTAGTTTATGGTCTGATCTTACCAGTGAGGGATACACTTCTGGTCTGGAGCATAGAGTCCCCATGTTGGTGATGATCAGGTCCAGTATGTTTTCCCCTCTTGTGGGAGTGGTAACAAGTTGTTCCATAGCATTTGAGTTTATAAATTCTAGGAACCTTTGGGCTAGGGTGTTGGAGCTAGAGTAATGCTCCCAGTCTATGTTTGGGTAGTTGAAGTCGCCCAATATAATGGTGTTTGGAGAGACCTTCATATTTTCCAGTGTTCTCAGGAAGGCCGAGTGGGGTTCCTGGGTTTGGGAGGGTGGTCTGTAGCAGACTATAAACTGGAAGGCAGTTTTACCCACTGTTAGTTGCACATGGATAGTCTCTGATGCTTCGTGCTTTGCCACCAACCTGGAGGTGTGGGTATCTTTGATGAATATCGATACTCCCCCCAACACTCTTTTCACCTCCAAAACACTCTTAGCATACTGTTCCTTCAGGATAATGCCTATGTCATTTCTCCTCCCATCCACACCATGATAAAATAATTTGAAACCACCTCCGATACACCTAGCCTTGCTCCCCTTCCATCTGGTCTCTTGCACACACAATATACCAGCCTTCCTTCGGTCCATCATATCAGCTAGCTCTCTCTATACCAGTCATACTGCCAACAGTCAAAGTTCCGACCCTCACTATCAGAGTCCTAGCCTTTACCTGCCATTGGGCATGCCTTCCCCCTCTTCACAACAGATGATGGGTAACAGACAAAATTAGAAAGAATTAGAGGGAACTGGAAAGACACAATATGGGTACTAGATGTGTCACGTCCCACTGTCTTCAGGGACATGGCCAGTATGCTGTCAGATATGTAAACACAGGTGTTAAGTAGAGCACTGGCCAGTGGAGAAGACCCTGAGGAGTCAGGACTTCCAAGAGTTGTACTCTCATAAGGAAATTAGAAGCAATATGGGGAACCACAGGTCTGTTAGCTTAATAGTACTAGCAGTGAAAGGGAGAGTCACAAAGGGAGATCAGAAAGAAAGTACAATTGTGTAAGAACTTACAAATAGTACATGTTCAAATAGGTCATTGTTGCAGTAGTCCTTGCTACTGGAATGCCAGCCACATAAAGTCCAATATCCATCCCAACCTACACAGCTCTGCACCTTTCTCCTCAGGTCTTGCAGACATCTACCCTTTAGGGAACTCATGACATTTCCTGTATAAATCGGATGCTTGCCCTCATTATTCTAGAGCTTTCTTGCCAAAGAACACATTAGAATTATTTACTTTATGGGCTAATGAGCAAGAATCTAGGACTCCTAGTCAAAATCGGATATTTCAAAGCTATTCTGAGGGGAGAGGAATAAAAGAAATATGACTCCCCAAGTCTTATCAGACCAAGATGATACCCCCCATTCCAGAGGTCTAAAAACTGTAAGAGAGGGTGGTGGGAGGGAAATGTTGTTGGGAGTACTGATCTACTCAAACCCCTACGTTTATGGTTAACACAACTGTCTTACATTCTTCATTCAGATGTAATTTCTTTCTTTTGTGCGTTTATGGTTAACACAGCTATCTTACATTCTTCATTCAGATGTAATTTTTTTCTTTTGTGCGTTTATGGTTAAAACAGCTGTCTTACACTCTTCATTCAGATGTAATGTCTTTCTTTTGTACGTTTATGGTTAACACAGCTGTCTTACATTCTTCATTCAGATGTAATTTCTTTCTTTTGTGCATTTATGGTTAACACAGCTGTCTTACATTCTTCATTCAGATGTAATTTCTTTCTTTTGTAAGTTTATGGTTAACACAGCTGTCTTACATTCCTCATTCAGATGTAATTTCTTTCTTTTGTACATTTATGGTTAACACAGCTGTCTTACATTCTTCATTCACATGTAATTTCTTTCTTTTGTACGTTTATGGTTAACACAGCTGTCTTACATTGTTCATTCAGATGTAATGTTTTTCTTTTGTGCGTTTATGGTTAACACAGCTGTCTTACATTCTTCATTCAGATATAATGTTTTTCTTTTGTGCGTTTATGGTTAACACAGCTGTCTTACATTCTTCATTCAGATGTAATGTTTTTCTTTTGTGTGTTTATGGTTAACACAGCTGTCTTACATTCTTCATTCAGATGTAATGTTTTTCTTTTGTACGTTTATGGTTAACACAGCTGTCTTACATTCTTCATTGAGATGTAATGTTTTTCTTTTGTGCGTTTATGGTTAACACAGCTGTCTTACATTCTTCATTCAGATGTAATGTTTTTCTTTTGTGCGTTTATGGTTAAAACAGCTGTCTTACATTCTTCACTCAGATGTAATGTTTTTCTTTTGTGCGTTTATGGTTAACACAGCTGTCTTACATTCTTCATTCGGATGTAATTTCTTTCTTTTGTACATTTATGGTTAACACAGCTGTCTTACATTCTTCATTCAGATGTAATTTCTTTCTTTTGTACGTTTATGGTTAACACAGTTGTCTTACATTCTTCATTCAGATGTAATTTCTTTCTTTTGTACATTTATCGTTAAAACAGCTGTCCTACTTTCTTCATTCAGATGTAATTTCTTTCTTTTGTACGTTTATGGTTAACACAGCTGTCTTACATTCTTCATTCAGATGCAGTTTCTTTCTTTTGTACGTTTATGGTTAACACAGCTGTCTTACATTGTTCATTCAGATGTAATTTCTTTCTTTTGTACGTTTATGGTTAACACAGCTGTCTTACATTGTTCATTCAGATGTAATGTTTTTCTTTTGTGCGTTTATGGTTAACACAGCTGTCTTACATTCTTCATTCAGATGTAATGTTTTTCTTTTGTACGTTTATGGTTAACACAGCTGTCTTACATTCTTCATTCAGATGTAATGTTTTTCTTTTGTGCGTTTATGGTTAACACAGCTGTCTTACATTCTTCATTCAGATATAATGTTTTTCTTTTGTGCGTTTATGGTTAAAGCAGCTGTCTTACATTCTTCATTCAGATGTAATGTTTTTCTTTTGTGCGTTTATGGTTAACACAGCTGTCTTACATTCTTCATTCAGATGTAATTTCTTTCTTTTGCGCATTTATGGTTAACACAGCTGTCTTACATTCTTCATTCAGATGTAATTTCTTTCGTTTGTACGTTTATGGTTAACACAGCTGTCTTACATTCCTCATTCAGATGTAATTTCTTTCTTTTGTACATTCATGGTTAACACAGTTGTCTTACATTCTTCATTCAGATGTAATTCCTTTCTTTTGTACGTTTATCGTTAAAACAGCTGTCTTACTTTCTTCATTCAGATGTAATTTCTTTCTTTTGTACGTTTATGGTTAACACGGCTGTCTTACATTCTTCATTCAGATGCAGTTTCTTTCTTTTGTACGTTTATGGTTAACACAGCTGTCTTACATTGTTCATTCAGATGTAATTTCTTTCTTTTGTACGTTTATGGTTAACACAGCTGTCTTACATTGTTCATTCAGATGTAATGTTTTTCATTTGTGCGTTTATGTTTAACACAGCTGTCTTACATTCTTCATTCAGATGTAATGTTTTTCTTTTGTGCGTTTATGGTTAACACAGCTGTCTTACATTCTTCATTCAGATGTAATGTTTTTCTTTTGTGCGTTTATGGTTAACACAGCTGTCTTACATTCTTCATTCAGATGTAATGTTTTTCTTTTGTGTGTTTATGGTTAACACAACTGTCTTACATCCGTCATTCAGATGTAATGTTTTTTTTTTTCTGCGTTTATGGTTAACACAGCTGTCTTACTTTCTGATTTTATTTGGATTTATGAAGGCAGTACCTCATCTCTTCTGTGAATCATACCTAACTTGCTCTAAGAATTGTGAAAGAAGACAGGTAACTGAATAGTTTGGTTAAGGAAAAATTCCACAACTGCCTATGGCATAAAGGTGGATTTTGTTCTTAGGCTGACTCTGTCCTTAGACTTGGAAGGCCTTTTCATGTGTGCCTGTAGTCCTAACAGTCTTTAGGCATATGTGATAGCCAGCAACAATCTCATTTTACAGAACAGATATTGTGTGTGTGTGTGTGTGTGTGTGTGTGTCTGTGTGTGTGTGTGTGTGGGGGGGCTGGTTGGCTCAAATGATAGGGGAGCCAGTTTTTTCAAGGACATAATTCAAATCCCATGAAGGACTTTTAGTGCAAGACTCCTGAAAGGAAATGTTTAACTGGATGCAAGCATTCTTCTACACACAGGATGAGATGGCCAAAAGGTGCACCTTGATAGAGGCATAGGCAAGGTCTAAATTAAACAGCTCACTTAAGTATTGTAAAATCAAGGATAGAGATGCTGTGCTAGGGCCCTGAACCTTTTTTAGGCACCAGAGATAAAACCTTCTCCATTTGGATATTTGCCTGATTTGCGCAAAGTGGTACTTGAATGATAAAAATGATTAAATAATTTAGGAAGCGAAGGCTCCCTTGTTCTGGGAAAGGAGATCCATTTGCTGAGGCAGCATATACAGCTTTACCCAGGATATCTGCATGAGGAGTTAGAATCAGTGCTGCGTGGTCTAAAAGGGTGCAATTAAGAGCATCATTGGCCCCTCCTACCTTGCTTTCTGGATTATCCCAATGAGAAATAGGAAACATAAAAGAGGAAGTAACCAGTTAGATCATCTAAAAGAAAATGTTTCCACTGCCTAAGGCTGTTTGTCCGGTGCTCTGAAACAGAACTTTCTCAGGTGATTGTTGCTAGAACAGGCAAACAGGTCTACTTCTGAGTTACCCCCCTTTGCACCAAATGAAGGAAAACATTCCTGTGTAAGGCATGTAAACTACCTTTAAGGTCATCTGTGCCTGTTAAGCTGTCTCCCAAACAGTCATAGCCGGCCTGCATAAGAGGTGCAGAGTGGTCCCCCAATGTCAGCTGATGTACCGCATTACAATAGTGGTGTCACTTGCAAAATCCTATTTTTTTCCAAACAGGTTTAAAGGCCTTAACTGTTTAAATTAGGCTATCATCTCTTTCCCATTTATGTAGTTCTTTTAGGTTGCATTCCAAATCTCTTGAACTTTGAGGTTTCCCAACTCTGACTGAAAGCCAAGTTGAAAGCATGTGGGGTTAGGGTCTGATTGTGTGACTCCTGGATGAAGGGCACCCCTTGCTTCTGTCTGACCTCACTAGACTACTACTTTGTCTACCTGAAAATACAGGATATCACAGGAATTCTCTCCCTCATGGACTGAAAGTGCTGGCTCTAAATAGATCACAGCTGTGTGGCATAATGCCTGTTCTAGCCAAAAGGACCATTATACTAATCTTGAACCACAGTACTCGGAGACATTCCCTGGAAGAGAGTCTGGTCTCCCATGCCATCTTCTGGAAGAATTGTGTATGCATCTTCTGGAAGAATTGTGTCAGGTGTTCAATATTCTCTTAAGTTCATAGGTATATATTAGGTTAATGACCACCAGGGCCTTTATAAGACTAATCATACAGCACAACTGCTTGCCCACGTACCTTGGGTGTTTATTAGGAGTGGGTATGTCAGAAAGTTTCTAAAGGTAATGTGGGGGATATGTTAGACAGGCAGACTAATACACAAACAATCAGAGACATGGAGGTAGACACATTAGGAGAGACATGTCTCTGGCTGTATTCCAGAAGTGACTCAAGGAATACTGATCTCTTGCAGGAGATAAGGATTAGTTTAGGAAAGTTAAAGGGAAATCCATGGTTTCAGAATCAGTATATGTGAATTACAGAGCCTTCTCTGCCTCCTTCTAGTGCCTGGATGATGAACTTACATAGACAGGGACATATGTGAATGCCCTTTGTTCTGCAGTAGGGAATTACAGGAGCCATGCACTTGGTGAAAACCATGGGTGCAGTAGCCAGTTCAAAAGGCAGGAAGATTACCTGATAGTGAGACTGCCCTGCCTTGAACTAGAGGCAGCACATGTGGTCCCGTTGGACAAGTATGATTAGTTGGCATCCTTGAGGTGTAAAGTTAGCATTAAGAATCAAGCAAATAGGATTGGCAGAAAGGCCTTCTAATGCCAACATTTTGAATTTATTGGGGCAGACACAGCCTTGAGGGGTCAGGAATGTGCCTTCAGGGTCCCTACTCTGTGACACTTTGAATAATCTTGAGTAGAAAGTACAGTTTTGTACCTACCATAAATGTAGATGTTCGAGTGCTAATACAGCTGCAGTAATCACAGATGGGTTTTCTGCCGTCAGGCGGGTCCTCGGTCGGCCGAATTCCAAAGTCTAGGTCCGGCGTCGGTTGTTGTCGCTTTCTTTCCTGACGTCAGTGCGACAGGGGTATGTAAGACACAGCCAACGCCATTTTCTTCAGTCTTTCTTGCCCCAGATGTCAGGTGCCCCCAGAAGGAAGGCAATACATAAATTATATATATATTCATGCAATGCAATATAATCAAAAATCAGTAGTTGCAAGCAAATATACCATAGAAGGATAACCCAATCAGGTTGTATGAGGAGGTGTTAGCCACTAGGCCTTTACCAAGAGGGAAAGGAGGGAGGGAAACCTGTACTGCAGCTGTATTAGCACTCGAACATCTACATTTATGGTAGGTACAAAACTGTACTATGTTCATCGTGCATACAGCTGCAGTAATCACAGATGGGTAGAATCCCAAAGCTACGCACAGGGTGGTAGGCACTAGGTGGAACTGGGAGGAGCCAGAATGCCCTGCAACACAGCAGTGGCAAAGCCTGCTCTAGTTTTGGAGTATAAAGGCAGGTGGTAGTGTTTTGTGAAGGTATGCACAGAACTCCAAGTGGCTGCCTCCAAAATATCTTTGGTAGGGACTCCTCTGAGGAAGGCTGTAGAGGTAGCTGTGGCCCTTGTGGAGTGGGATCTGATGCCTGTAGGAACAGATTTTCCATGAAAGGAGTAACAAAACCGTATGCAGTGGCCTATCCATTTTGAAATTGTCTGTTTGGAAATTGGCTTCCCTTGAGCTCCTACAGCATAGAACACAAAAAGTTGTTCTGATTTCCTGAAAGGCTTTGTTCTGTCCAAATAATAACGTAGCTGTCTATGGATGTCTAAGGAGTGTATCAGCCTTTCCCCTTTGTTTTGAGGATTGGGGTAAAAGGTAGGTAAGTGTATGGCCTGATTTAAAGCTACCCTGGATACCACCTTAGGCATAAATGACGGGTTGGTTCGTAGGGAAACCCTGTCCTGATGGAAGATGAGAAAGGGCTGTACAGCCATGAGGGTTTGTAGTTCCGAAACCCTACGAGCTGAGGTAATGGCCAGAAGGAAAGCTGTTTTCCAGGACAAATATTGCAAATCTGTTGAGGCAGCTGGTTCAAAGGGAGGCAATGTTAATTTTTCTAGAATGTAATTAAGATCCCAGGCTGGTATTGGTTGTTTCCTTGGAGGTCTTATATTCTTAGCCCCTCTGAGGAACTGTCTTAAGAGTGGGTGAGAGAATAAGGGTGGATCAGTGTTGAATTCTGCAGAAATGGCCGAGGCATGAATTTTGATGGAGGAAAATGAAAGTCCACTGTTCAACAGCTCAGCTAGATACTGTAATATCGGAGGCAAATTCAGTTTTCTAGGATCCTGGCCTTTTTCTCATTCCAAGCAAAACCGTTTCCATTTTATGGAGTAAGCCTTTCTAGTAGATGGCCTTCTGGCCTCCAAAATGACATCCTGCACCTCTTTGGAGAGTAGGGTCTGTTGTGGTGTTAAGGAATTTTCCATGCAGCGAGATTGAGTGTTTTCAGCTGACTGTGAAGAGTTTTGTAGCTGTGCTGAGTCAGTAGAAGAGGCATTAGAGGTAGGGTCCAGGGAGGAGTATGCGTTAGGCTCCTCAGGAGTGGGTACCAGTGTTGTCTTGGACAGTCTGGAGCAATCAATATCATCTTCGGTCTGTCTGCTCTTGCTTTCAAGAGCACCTTGGGCAGAAGGGGCAAAGGTGGGAAAGCGTAAACTGTCCATGCTGCCCAACTGAAAGAAAGGGCGTCCACTCTCCAGGCCTTTGGATGAAAGGTCCTTGAACAGAACTTTTCCAATTGATGATTCCTGTGGGAGGCGAAGAGATCTATGTCTGGCCTTCCCACGCTTGGATTATCTTTGTAAACACTTGAGGATGCAACTTCCATTCGTGGGTCTGTCATATTTCTGCTTAGATTGTCTGCCAGCGTGTTTTCCAAACCTGGCAAGTACTGTGCTTGAAGTTCGATTTGCCATTCCAGAGCCAAGTTCCAAAGTGACATGGCTAGCCTGCAGAGGGGGTATGAATGTGTTCCTCCTTGTTTGTTTATGTACCACATTACTGTGGTGTTGTCTGTTCTTATCAATAATTGCCCTGGATGCAGGAGGTCCTTGAAAGCTGTAATTGCATTTATCACTGCTAGCATTTCTTTTTGATTGATGTGAATGTGCTTTTCCTTTTGGGACCATTTGCCCTGAATGCACCTGTCTGTCATGTGCCCCAGGCGTAGTCTGAGGCGCTGTTGTGATGACTTGATTTGCTTGAGGCTTGCAGAATGGAAGACCTGTGTTTGTTTGGCATGCTTGGGCCCACCATAGAAATTCCTTTTGCAAACATGGGATTATTGGTATTATTGTTTCCAAACTGTGGCTGTGTTGAGACCATAGGTTTTTAGGTACCATTGAAGTTTCCTCATATGCAACTTTGCACATGGGATTAAAAGAATGCAAGATGCCATGAAGCCCAGAGCCTGCAGGATTTTCCTTGCAGTGAGCCTGGTACAATTTGCTAATATTTTGAAGTACTGAGTTAGTTGCCCCTGTTTTTCTGGCGTAAGGTAGGCCATCTGGGTGTTTGTGTCCAAGTTGGCACCCAGGAAAGTTATTTTCTGAGATGGTGTTAGCCTGGATTTCTCTTTGTTGACTGTGTATCCCAGAGAATTCAATAACCGTGTTACATAAGTCAGATGTTCCAGAAGTATGTGCTTGCTGTCCGCTTGGATCAGGCAGTCATCCAAATAAGGGTAAATTTGTATTCCTTGAAGTCTGCAGTAGGCAATTACTGATGCCAGGCATTTCGTGAATACTCTGGGCACAGTAGATAAGCCAAAGGGCAATGCAGAGAATTGATAGTGGATTGAACCTGCAAGAAATCGGAGATATCTTCTGCAGCTTTGTCTGATTGGGACATGCAGGTATGCCTCCTTGAGTTCCAATGTTACCAGCCAAAACTCCTTGCCCAGCATGGGAAGAAGCTGCTGTAATGTGAGCATCTTGAATTTTGGTACTAGTAGAAATGTGTTTAGGATGGATAAGTCCAAAATGGGTCTCCAGTCGGTTCCTTTCCTTGGTACCAGAAATAGTCTGGAATAAAAACCTTGACCTTGTTCATGAGTAGGTACCTCTTGAATAGCTTTCATGTCCATGAGCTTTGAAATTTGTATTTGAGCCTCTGCCCTTTGATTGTGTGGTAGGTTCGGCATGCCTCTCATTTTTGGAAGAGTGTGAAAATTAAATCTGTAGCCTCTGTTTATAATGTCCAGGATCCATTTGTCTGCTGTGATAATATGCCAATTTCTTGTAAATAATGCCAGCTTTCCTCCCAAGGGTGCTGCCAGCTGAGACTTGCTTGGCATGAAAAGGAGGAAGTCATTGGGTTTGTTTCCTGTATTGTTGTGCACTGTCTTCGCCACCTCTTGGTGCTGGAGTTTGCCATTGTCTGCCTCTATATGATCCTTGAGATTGTCCTCTGCCCCTTGTGCGCCTGTATCTACCTCTTTGGGGCTTGTCCGTGGCTGGAAAGGACCAGTTTTTTGAAGGCCAATTTCTGCTAAAACGTGGTGGTTGAACCTGTAGAAAAGCTTTGACAGTTTGCATAGATTTAGCTTTTCTTCCATTTTCCGTAGTATCTCCTCAGCATTAGTACCAAATAGTACATCCTTTTGTAAAGGAACATCTAGTAGTTTAGCTTTAACATGATCAGGCAAGGTTTGTTCCCTAAGCCAGGCATGTCTACGAATGACTGATCCTGTAACAGCAGCTCTACGTGAGGCCTCTAGGGCATCATAGCCACATTGTAAGGTGTGTTTACCCACTTGTTCTGCACTATGCATCATATCCTGCAACTCCTTCAAATCTGGTTGTTCAGGTTGAGACATTTTATTTCTTAATTGTGATAACAGAAACTGCTGATATTTAAGCATATGGAACTGACAATTTAAGGCCCTCATGGCTAGGGTTTCCGAGGTATATACCTTTTTTCCCCACCTTTCTAAGGATCTAGACTCTCTTCGAAGGTAGTGGATTCTTAGCAGTAGAGGCCTTCATTCCCTTGGGGCCTTGAGAAATGGTTTCAGGGTCAGCATTATGGCTTTTGTAAAGAAATTGGTGAGAGTTAGGAACTCTGTAGTACCTATCAGGCTTGACTGGGGCAGGAGGCAGGGAATCCGGATTAAGGCAAGCCTCTGAGTAAACATCATCAAGTATGTCCAAGACAGGAGGTATCGCCAGAGGTCTGTGCTGAGGTAACAAAAGAAATTCCCTAAGTCTTTTCTTGGAATCAGAAAAGTCTTGGCCTTCCCAATGGAAGTGTTCCCTCAAGGTGTGCAAGGTTTCCCCAAAAGAAAAATCCTCTGGGGGAGATACAGAAGGAATGGACTGCTCTGCATCAGAATCTTCAAAGAGTACGAGTGTTGCTCTTCATCAGAATGTTCTGAAAAAATGGAGCCCTGGTCAGAAGAGGGAGAATCTTCCTCCACTCTGGGTCTCTTGTCTGGAGGGGGTTGGGAACCCCTGACAAGAGTAATTAAATACTCAGCCATTTTTAGCATCTGCTTTTTAGGCATGGGGCCTGGAGATGGGCCCTGTGCAACAGGCCTCTTGGGATGCATGGCTGATTTGGACTTAGTAAAGGCCTTTATGGAAAAAGAAGATGAGGGTCTAAAGACACCATGGGTGGAAGTGGACCTGTCCACATTAGGAGGCTCAACACTCACAGTGGCTTCGGTGGTTGTAGTGTGGGTATGGGCCGAGGTACCTGTGGTCTCGGTTACAGAAGACACCGCCAAAGAAGTGTCGTCGGTAGTCAGGGGCTGCATAGGCGTCTCGCTGAGAACCGGACCACGTGTAGCCGGTTTTGGCGTGATGTCGGTGGAGACCGCGGACCTCACGTGTCGGTCTTTGTCCTTGCGTTTTTTGGACAAAACAGTAGTCGGAGTCTCCGACGACATTTTATAATCAAAGGCTATACCAAAAAAGTGCTGGGCGAACTCTGCCCGACGCTTAATAGTGCGTTTATTGAAAGTAGCGCAAAAGCGGCAGCCCGAGACCTCGTGGTCTGGGCCTAAACAAGGTATGCAGAGGGAATGGAAATCCTTATGCGGTATTTGCTTCCCACAAGAAATACAATTGTTAACTTTGTCTGACATCGGTCTGAGGCAAGAAAAGTTTCCCCAACGGGGTACTTAGCTTTAAAGAAGACTTCGGTTTCTAATTTTTCGTAATTTCAGGAGCTGGCCGACCGGCACTTGTGAACTGCTTCTGCTTCGGGCACCGCGCGGCAAAAAAGACTGAAGAAAATGGTGTCGGCTGTGTCTTATATACCCCTGTCGCACTGACGTCAGGAAAGAAAGCGACAACAACCGACGCCAGACCTAGACTTTGGAATTCGGCCGACCGAGGACCCGCCTGACGGCAGAAAACCCATCTGTGATTACTGCAGCTGTATGCACGATGAACATCCCACTCTTTGGTCCTGCCTTGGTATGGGTTCAATTATTACTATTATTAGTAGCAGGGGTTCCTGTATTATAGAGTGCTGCAGATGCAGCTCTTATTTTGGTATGGATGTAATTTTTAATATTTTGGGATGTTTTATAAACTAGATTTTGTAACCCAGAAAAACTATCTGCAACACTCATTTGTACTTTGTGGTATCCTCTCAGTTTAAGGCACTGACTTACTCTTCTTTCTACTCTTGGAGTGAGAAGCGTGGGTAAAGGCTGGGGTGGAGGTGTGTGTTGGGGGAGAAAATCCATACAGTCATGACTGTTCCCTGGAATTGTGCAGGGCCCTGGGAGCTCCCAGGTTTCCTCTTATAGTACTCCATGCCATTTTTATTGCACTGGACCTTCTTGCATTTTACTTCTCTGTCTTTTCAATGCAAGTAATAGTAGGAATCAGGTTTGGGAAGGTATTTCTTATACCTAAAGATAAGGAGATGAAAACGTTTCAATGACGGTATAGTCCTAAAGCTTTCTCCACTTTGTTAAAGACTTAACCAGTGGGGGCTTCAAAAGAGGAGCTCAGAATTTAATGGTGCATTGAAGAGCTGCACTTTCACATCCTCTCAATAGGGACTGTAACTTCAACCAGACACGTCTTCTTATCACAGACCCTGTAGTTGTCAAGAGTGTTATGCCCCTGACAGCCTGAGTGAGCGCTCCTTTTGTCCAGAAACAAATAACGGAGGAGGTTAGGAAGATGTCTGACAGGGACCTGAAGTCTGAAACATGGTCGTGTGTGTCTGACAGTGGATGCCCCTGAAGGACAGAGTGCTGTTGTGTATAACTTCTTCCCAATATCAGTCCAGCAATCTGATTTTCCTATCATTTGGGAGAGTGTTGGTTGCAGGGAGTAGTTTGCATCCCTTCTCTGGATCCATGGACATCACTGTTGGATCCACTACAGGGATTTTATAGAGGAAACTATAGGACTCCTGGGCCCTGTAAAAAGTATTAGGCTGCCTGAGAGTAGGGGGCTAGTAACAATTTACTTAAAGCCAACCAAAAGGCATCTCTGGATCTCCCAGAACTGGAGGATCTGACACATGTTTAGGGACATCCAGAGGCAATAATTCAAAATACCTTTCCTGGGTATCTGACACTGCTCTTGCTTTCAATTTGAAGTACTGTTTCACTCTCTAAAAAAGGAGTATCCAGTGCAAAACAAACAAAACTCACAGCAGATATGGAAATCTTTAGAAGGAATCTTTCTTAAAAAGCAGACATACCACAAAACACAGCAAGATGTTTCACTAAGCTAGACAATACAAAGTTACCAACAACACTAATAACCAAAAATCAATAAGTACAGTAGAAAGTCGATTATCCGAAACGTCAATTATCAAAATCAGCCTTCTAATGTTTTTGGGTAGGAAAAATCATAAAGTCTGAATATGTAAACATTATACGTATTTGCTTGAGCATGTTTTTTAAGCATATAGCCAGCTCGTGTGTGAAAAATATTCTTTATTGTCCACTGGAATCGCCGAATGGTTGAAAAGTGTATTCTTGCATGCAGAAAAAAAAACCTTTTAGTTATGTACTTACCATAACGATAGATGTGTGTGATCCATCTCGCCTACATTCATTACTGACGGGCTCGGAGCAGAGAGTCGGCTCCGACTCGGCCACTATAACTAGCACAAAGTCTCTCATTGGCTGGGCTAACCCTGTATCCCAGGATGCATCACGCCCAAACCCCCAGATCTTGTTTGCCCCAACATGATTCTCCCACATACACCATACCACAAGGATAAATAAGGAGAGAAAAAATAATATCCTCAGAGGAATCCGAATACAAGTTTCCTCCAAGTCCAACAGGCAGGGGGAAGGAGGGCGGGTACGTAAGAATGTAGGTGAGATGGAGCACATACATCTATCATTATGGTAAGTACATAACTAAAAGATGTAATGTGATCCTATCTCGCCTACATTCATTACTGACGGGACAGCGTCCCTAGCACCTAAATCCCGGGAGGCTCACTGGAAAACACTCCTGAGCACTATGGAACCAAAGGAAGCCTGTCCTCTAGAGGCCACATCCAGTTTGTAATGAGAAATAAAGGTATGTGGAGAAGTCCAAGTAGCCGCTGCATATATCTCATCTATGCATAATCTAGCATGAAAGGCCACTGAAGTTGACATAGCCCTGGTAGAATGCGCCCTAACTGGAAAGAGAAGATCCTTACCCACTAATGCATAAATAAATGAGATGCAGTCTCTAATCCACTTAGCTATGGTGCCCTTAGTTACAGATCTGCCAATTCTATTGTCCGAAAAGGACACAAACAACTGATCTGATTTCCTCTCCTGTTGTGTCCTATTTAAATAAAACCTCAGTTGTCTATGCACATCCAACTGGTGCAATTTGTATTCCGCTTTGTTGGAAAACTTTGGGAAAAAGACCGGAAGCTCAATAGACTGGTGGAGACAAAGGGCAGAAGAGACCTTAGGGAGAAAAGAAGGATTAAGTCACAGAGATACTCTGTCCTTATGAAAAATTACATAAGGAGGTTTAGCAAAAAGAGCTTGAAGCTCCGATACTCTTCTGGCTGAAGTTATGGCTACCAAGAAGGCAGTCTTCCATGACAGAAATTTCAATTCGCAGGAGGCTGCCGGCTCAAAGGGAGAAGAAGTCAAAGCTCTGAGCACCACATCTAAATCCCATGGCAAAACGGGTTGCGAAACCAGAGGGTGCAGCAGCCAGCCTCCTTTCAGAAAGGCTTTACACAGCTTATGACCCATAAGAGAAGGCTCATGTGCAACATGATAATTGGAGATTGCTGCCAACTGAACCTTTATAGTGGAGGCAGCTGAACCTTGTCTAAAGAGTGTAGCTAAGAAATCTAACACCGCTGACACTGGTGCTGTAAGGGGGTCCAGATCATGTTGCTGAGCCCAAATTGCAAATCTCTTCCATTTACTAGAGTATATTTTCCTAGTAGAAGACTTGTGGGAGGAAGACAGAATATGAACTACTTCTGGGGTAAAAATATGCTGTCTGACTAAGGTCGGAAGTGGAGGAGCCAGGCAGCGAGCTTGAGTGTTCATAGGGATGGATGGCGCTGTCTTGACTGATGAGTCAATAGGTCTGGAGCTGGGTCCAGAATCCAAGGGCCATCCACCACATAATTCCGAAGGAAGGGGAACCAAACTTGACGGGGCCAGTGTGGTGCGATCAAAATCATTTTGCTTCCCAAGCAGGTAGCCTTCTAAATCACTCTGGGTAGCAGAGGGACTGGCAGGAAGGCATAGAGCAGACTGGAGGGCCAATTGTGGACTAGAGCATCCCTGGGAGACTCCCTCTGTGGGGGGATCAGAGTGAAAAAATTGCTGCACTTTGCATTCGGGGGACTGGCAAAGAGGTCGCAGCAGGGAAGACCCCACTTGGAGAATATCTGCGCAGCCAATCTTTCGTTCAGGGACCACTCGTGAGGCATCAGAATAGCTCTGCTCAGCCTGTCTGCTATCACATTGGACTTCCCCGGAATGTGCGTTGCCATTAGAAAGCGCTGGGAAGCGATCACCCAATTCCACACTCTCATGGCCTCTCTGCAAAGGGGGTAGGACTTGGTTCCTCCCTGCTTGTTCAGATACCAGACAACCGACATATTATCGGAGAGAATTGCAATAGTTCCCCTGGGAAGAGAGCTGTGAAGTGCCTGCAACCATAGAAGCACTGCTCTCATCTCTAGAACATTGATATGCAAGTGAACCTCGTGGTCTTGCCACGTACCTTGGACCGTCTTGCCCAGATAATGCCCCCCCACCCTATCTGGGAGGCATCCGTGGTTACTGTGGCAATAGGGGACAGGGAGCTCAAGGGTCTCCCTTGGTCCAGATTAGACGAGAGAAGCCACCAACACAGATCTTGCCGGCATCTCTCTGTGATGAGAATCAGATGGGACAAAGGGCGTTCCTGATATGACCACTGGGCCGAAAGGAGCCACTGAAGTATTCGCATGTGTAACCTGGCTAGCGACACTAAGAGAATGGTAGCCGCCATTGATCCCAACAACTGAAGAACCATCCTGGCTTGGGCTTTTCTGTGGGGTAGTAATGCCAGGACTTGGGCCTGTAACACTTTTATTCTCTCTGTCGATAGAAAAGCTCTCATCTCTACAGAGTCTAGCTCTGCGCAGATAAAGGGAACACGCTGTGATGGCAGCAATACAGACATTCCCCAGTTGAATGAAATCCCTAGAAGATGGCCCAATTTGACAGTAGCTCTCGTGGCTTGAACAAGTAGATGCCTGGTGGGGGCGGTGAGGAGCCAGTCGTCTAGATAAGGAAACACCTGGTATCCTAGACGTCTCAGGTGAGCTGTCACCACTGCCAGACACTTGGTGAACACCCTAGGGGCTGTGGTGAGACCAAAGGGCAGGGCCCGGAATTGAAAATGACTGGCTCCCAGCCGGAAGCGTAAATGATTCATGGAAGCCTTGTTTATCTTGATGTGATAATAGGCATCCTTGAGGTTGAGGGAGCACATCCATACTCCTTTTTCCAGCAATGGGAAAATGGATTGCAAAGTGACCATTCGGAACTTGGACTTCTTTACAAAGCGGTTTAGACGGCTGAGATCAAGAATGGGTCTCAAGTCCCCTGTTCTTTTTGGCACCAAAAATAACCTTGAGTAAGTTCCTAATCCGATCTGGTCTGCGGGGACTGGTTGGATGACTCCTTTTTCTAGCAGCTTTGAAACCTCTATTGCTGCCTGATCCTGTTGACTGGGTGGAACGTCCGGGATTTTCCTTGACGGTGGGGGAAATGAAAAAGGGGAATGGTGTAACCTCCGGTGATGATGCGAAGCACCCATCAATCCTGAGTGATGGACTCCCAGGCCTGAAGATGCTCCGAAAAACAACCCCGACTGGCTCAGGAGATGCACAGTCGGGTAATCCCTCAGGGACGTTGGTAGGAGGAACCACGAGAGGACTCATGGTCTCCTCTATTGCGGGGGCCTCCACCGCCTCTAGGGCAACGTCTTCCATTAAAATTCCCCCTCCTCTGCCCCTAGAGGGGGGGGGTCACTTTGATGGGCAGGGGAAGACTTTTGAGACTTTCTGAACCACATTTTCCCTCCCCTCTGAGCCTTGGGATAAGGCCTAGTGGGAAGCGAAAAACGGGCCCCAACGGCAGACAAAGTCTTACCCTCCTGCTCACATCTAGTGAGGGTGTCTTTCACTTTGGGTCCAAAAAGGGAGGACCCGTCGAATGGGGCGTCCGTGAAAGAAGACTTGAAAGCCTCCGCAAAATGACACAAGCGCATCCAAGCTTGCCTCCTAAGGGCTACACCTGAACTCGCTGCTCTACCCGCCCCTTCAGCTGCATAAGATATGAGCCTCATGGATGAGTTGACGATGGAAGAAAGGGTAGACAGCTGGGTGTTAACAGACAGGGCCAACGCCTCAGGCAGATTACCCGACAGGGTATCTCCCAACTCCTTTATGAGATCCCTTTGGAGCCGCGTAAAATGACACAAGTAATTCAGCGACTGTAAGGTAAAGGTCGCTGAAGACAGGGTACACTTCCCATACCTATCCATACTCCTAGACTCCTTATTAGGAGGATGGATGGAGGTAGAAGCCTCCACCACGTCCTGCTGGGTGGCGGATGCCACCACCATAGCATCCACAGGTACTCCCTTGGTCAGAAATTCGCAGATAAGCACTTATTGGGGCAGCTAGGAACTGGCTCCACAGAGTCAGGGTGTTCCCACACCCTTCGACAAATAAGATCCAATAATTCATCGAAGGGTGGAGACACCCAGGAAGCGGAAGGCTGGGCTCCGAAGGCCTTGAGGAAGACTGACTCCTCCTCAGAAGGGTTTTTGGAAGGCAAGTCGCCCCGCTGTCTCAAGATCTCCAGGATATCAGAGAACGAGACGTCATCCGAGGACGACTTCGGGGACCCTTCTGCATCATCGAGGTCGGTGTCCGAGGTGACAGACTCATCTGGGGAGTCTACGTGCTTCCTCTTACACAACTTCTTCGTGGGAGGCTCTTCAGGCACAGACTCTGAAGGGCCCTCAGAAAGAAGGGGACCACACATGGAGGTATCCTCAGGCCCGGGAGCCCCGCTGTCCAGAGATAGGGGGGCACCAGAAGCTCTAGTCGCAGCGTCTAGGGAAGGAGTTGCTGATTCAGGTGAAGTCACGATGGACTTGGCCAGCGTGCTCCTCATAGCCTCGAAGGCAGGTTTCACCAGAATCGGATGAAAAACCCATCTCCAAGACCATGACTGGAGTCGGGGTACCCCTAGCCGAAGCACCAAGGGGGAGACTCGGAGCCGCAGTCTGAAGCCCTGATGTATCTCCCTCAGGTCCGACTGAGGACATCCGAGTACCGAAACCTGTAGATGGAATGGAAAAGGTTGGAGCCGATGTCGGATCCGAAAGACTCGCAGGAGGTTTCGGAGCCAACCCAGGGACTTCACTCGATTCGGCAGACTCCGGCTCCGACGACACCGAGGTTGTCGGAGGAGGAAGAAACAGAACCGATAAAGTAGTTGGCTCCGGAGCCGACTGGGCTGGAGCCGAAAATAATTTAGTTAACACTGGCGACTGGAGGAGCCTCTGGACCACCCTATCGACATCCGAATCCGAGAGCCTGGAGGACTTGGAGGAGACAGACTGGGGCCGAGAAATCTTCTCTGTCGGAACCGAGACAAAAGTAGGGGAATGGCTCTGAATCGGCTCCAAAAGGATCGGAGCCGAAGCAGGCTTGAGAACCACCGCAACCTCCTTTGGCGCCGATGACCATGGAGTCGAAGAAGCCGACCCCGCAATAGACAATACTTCCTGCGGCTCCGAGACCAGTGGAGCCGAGGAAGGAGACATAGCCTTGGATGGTGCTTCCTGCGGCTCCAAGATCAGTGGAGCAGAGGAAGGAGAAGTAGTTTTAGATCTTTTCTCCGGAGGCTCCGAAGAACTAGATGGAGCCGGAGACTTCATTTTTGACTTGGATCTGGGTTTCTCAGAGGGAGGAGAGGACGCCAACGTTTCCTCAAAGGAGGGTTTAATCAAACCCTTGAGGATAAGTTTATTTTTTCTCTCCTGTAACACCCTGGCAGAGAAAGCATGACACACACTGCAGGATTCCTGCAAGTGTATGGCACCGAGACAATATACACAGTTGGCGTGGCCATCAGTTAGTGACATCTTGTAAGCACATTTAGCATATTTCTTAAAGCCAGATGGCTTATTTTCTTTTGGTTCCTTGCCCGACATAAGGAACACAATCCACAAGCAGCAACAATATTTAGAAAATACACAATCACAAGCACACTCGCAACACAAGGTAGGGGGGGGGGGGCTCTAACTTAAACGCCCATACAGTAACCACACAAGATAGGGCAAAGGCCCTCTAACTCAAACGAGTCTAGCCCGCCAAATAGAAGGATTACCAACAACAAACACAACCACACACAACCAAGGATGCAACAGACAACGTAGCTATTAGAATAGCTTTTTGATATAATAATACTCGAAGCTATAGTTCACAAAACAAAAGAGAGGGTACTTAGCCACAGCCAAGTCGAGACCACGTCGTTACTCTAGGATCGGCAAACGAGATCTGGGGGTTTGGGCGTGATGCATCCTGGGATACAGGGTTAGCCCAGCCAATGAGAAATTTCGTGCTAGTTATAGTGGCCGAGTCGGAGCCGACTCTCGGCTCCGAGCCTGTCAGTAATGAATGTAGGCGAAACAGGATCACATTACATCAAGAGTTTAGAAGTTTTTTATTCGGTTCAATTATATATTTGATTATCCAATCAGTTTGATTATCCAAACTACCCTAGGTCCCAATTAGTTCGGATAATCAACTCTCTACCATAGTAAGAAAATTCCTTAGTGGGGCATTTATCCTGAGGTGGCTGATCCACACAGGATTACTGATGCAGTAATAGTACATACACTGTGAATTGCAGTAAGAAAGATCTAAAATGACTGTCAGATGGTTTTATACAGAGAAATGTCCTGACCTCCCTGAGAGATGAACATCTGCCACGCATGACCATGGATTGGGTGCTGAGCTCTGGAAGTCAAGCAAGATGTCAGGCCATCTGTGACTGAACCCAGTAGTAAGGACTGCTGCAATAGTTATATAAGTGAAGAATACAAGGAAGTTGCCTTTTTACAGCACAGACATTTCATGGGTGCATGGCCAGAAGGTAACACCAGTCAAACCTGTTCCACTGTTTTGACAATGTTACAAGATGACTTGACAGGAGTACTAGAAAAGGTGGGCCACCTTGTTTTATCAAAGCTGCTATTCAGGTCCAGAAAGGCAGCTGCAAATTAAACTGCAAGGGATGACGGTAAAACTGAGACTGCAGAACTGGACTGTGGCATGGCTAAAGGGTAACACACTAAAGAATAAGTGAAGGGACAGTGATGTAGCACACGGCTCAATCCAGAGTCAACTACTGTTCAGTGTGTTTATTTAAAACATAACGGAGTGATTATGAAACAAGATACACTTCTTTGCTGAAAACAGTAGAGGGTGGAGTAAGACTAAGGCAGGGGTCTTGGAGAGGTTAACCAAGTGGGAAGAGTGGCAGGTGAAGTCCATTACACACAAATGTAAAGTACTGACCTGGTTCACAACAACACTGTGTTAAGTGTCAGCTGGTGATGGGAAATGATAGCAAAGGAGTAGGGAAAGAATCTGGGATGTTAAATTAATGTGTTCATTTAGTGGGCTGCTCCCATGACCCTATTCAGCCAAGGCCTAGGGTTGCTGATCACACCTGGATTGTACCACTAGGTTTACTGTAAGGAGACTCGCAAACCTGAGCATAAATTCCTGTGTCACCAAATGGATAGCAAATTGGCTTGAGGACAGGAGAGATATGATTAAAGTGGGTGATTCCAGTTCCAGCAAGAGGCCAGTTACTTGTGGTGTGCCACAGGGCTCAGAGCTGGGACCACTCCTGTTCAGAATGTACTTCTCGGATACCAAGGCCAGTGTGGAAGGCCTCCGGATGATAAAGTTTGCAGACAACTGCAAGTTGGGAACAATCACTGAATCT
Organism: Protopterus annectens; assembly: GCF_019279795.1. NCBI lineage: Eukaryota > Metazoa > Chordata > Ceratodontiformes > Protopteridae > Protopterus > Protopterus annectens. Next base: position 1,038,696,978 of record NC_056733.1, read on the forward strand.
GCCAACAATGCAGATATGCTATACCAGGGATGAAATCAGGTAAAAGATTGCTGTCAGAACCACGGCCTGAAACTAAATGTGAAAAAAAATGCATTATTGTACCCTTTGGGAAATCAAATACACCTGTTAACTACAACATTAACAATGCACCCCTAAGAGCAGAATCACAGGTGAGGGATCTAGGTACACAGATAGACAGTAGCCTGAACTTTCAAAGTCATGTGTCTACAACGGTGAGGAAGTTCTTCTATGTGGCACAACTCATAAGTAAAGGTATGGCATCAAGATCTAGGGGGATTACAGACCAATTGCACACAGCCCTCATTATACCAATAATGGAGTATAATGCTCCATTTGGAATGTGCTTGACTAGGCAGTTAAACAACTGGAGTGAACACGGAGGTTCTTCACTAGGAAAATACAGGGTGTTAACAATGTGTCTTATGTGAATAGACTGAAAGCCCTTTCCTCTTACTCTGTCTCTTATCGATTATTAAGGGCTGATGTCTGACCTACAAGACACTCACAAATTCAGCCTTGATGGAGCTGCTACATATCTACAAAACAAACAGTATAAGGATCACCTGTTCTAGGGATCTTAATTTAGTCAGCGAGTCGAACAGAAAATGCTAGAGACAGATATGTGTCTCAGACATTGCCCCTGTTTAGGAATAGACTTCTCATTCACACATTAAATGTAGTTCTTTCCTGGCCCTCTTCAAGACCAGTTTGGATCAATGGATGGGAAATCGTAAATTCACACCTGGGGTGGCGCCTATGCCCCTTATGGATAAGGACAATCTGTAAAATATCTCAAGGCACAGGCTCAAGCCCATGCCATCCTCTTGCCCCTAGCAGCCATATACTGGGTGAAAATCAGGCTATATTGGCAAGGCTTGTAAAGGCTCTTCAGCCATTAGCCTAGTAATCTATGAATGTATAAGAGCTGGGGGGGGGGGTAAGGGGCTGTGGCAACAGTGAATGTAATCCTTGGGTATAGCCTATCCTAATGGATAAAGACTCCAAAAGTGAAGGAGTCTTATGCACATTCAGTACTGTGTTCAGTGCTGAGGCCATAGAAGGAAACTGACAGACTACTAGGACTTTGTGCCCTGTAACCTCTAGTGGAGAACAGAAACCTCACAGATCATCTTAGGTTAAGCAAGGGAAATGACATCCTGATATCATTGCACTAGTTGCTCCTACAGCTATGGACATTGACCAGCTTTAATACATCTATGATTGTTCCTAGTTCCACACCTGAAGTTCCTCATTAGATCCTTCGATTTAAAGCAAGGTCAACTTCTCAAGGAATCAAAGAGCCCACCTCACAAAGGGTCATGTTGTCTGGTGGGAGTAATGTGGAGCTCTGGCATTTGGGTAAGTTTGGAAGCTGGGGAGACATATGGACTGAAAAAAAAAATAAATAAATAAATAAAATAAGAATCTGAGCCAAGTTACAGGTCTGTCAGTAAAGATCCTCTAATAATCCTTCCTTTATCACCAAGGTCATGCTGCCCTTGCACCTAATCAGTAATGACTTATTTTTACCCTCATTCTCAAAGCATATGTGAGAGAGTTTTTTTTTATATTACTTGGAGTACCGAAGACAACTCACATTTTCCTTTCATTGAGTACAATCCCCCTTTGGTATGTACCTAACCAGGCATATCCAGCAATTGAACATCCACAGAGGTTCCTCACTAAAAGAATACAGAGTGTAAGCAAAATGTCCTATGCAAACTGCCCTAAGGCCTTATCCCTGTATTTTGTTTCCTACAGGTTTTTGAGGCGAGATCTATGCCTGGGTGTTCCTATTATTTAAGTGAACGTTTAAAGTTGCGAAAGCTGTTTTGAACGTGTTTATTCGAAATGGCAAAATTCCAAAAGCACAGAACAGCGATTTTTTTCCTAGGGAAAAAAAATCACTGGGCCATTTTTGGGACTTTGCCATTTCCTCCACTGGGGTGTGATCTCGGAGTTGGTATATTTAAGTGGGGGGGTGTGGGGGACACAGCCCACATCGGGGAGTGTGGGGGGCGAAGCCCCCCCACTTTATTTTGTGTTTTTTTTTTTTTTATAGATCAGCGATTTTTTTTCCCTGGGGAAAAAAAAAAATCACTGATCCGTGTGTTCGACATTTTGGATTTTCGGAGTGTTTGGGTCGATTATATAGCATTCGCAATTTCATGCGTTCGCTAATATAATATAGAACAATGCCTAGCATACAGGGAATTGTCATACCCCACTCTGATGGATCTCCTGCATATCCACAAAACAAACAGCATCAGAATTACTCTTTCTAAAGTTTTAAACCTTCAAAAACAAAAATGCTCACGTAATGATGTAGTTCTTATGAATGCATCCGGCCCAAAATAATAAGTCAAACCTTCTTTATTATAACAAGTTAAGTGCTTTCGGCCCTATATGTCAAGGACTTCATCATAAGCATAAAACTCTTACGTTTCCTCATTTTATAACATAACATGACAGTCACATGATTAGTAATTACTCCCAATTAAGTCCATAATAATCACCCATTGCTAATATCATAAGATAATATTTACAATCTTAGATAAAATAATACTAAAACCATAAACTAATAAACCTTGTAATAAAATCACAAAAAATTACTTTTCTTATACTTTGAATATGATATACTAATCTTGGCAAGAAAGCAGTACAAATTTATTTTAAAAATAATTCCAAAAAATAAATCAACCCAGGGTTGTGAATACATCAATTAAATAAATCTAAATCTCCAAAGCTCTTTTTCTTAAAACTGGCATAAGGTTTATGGATTCATTCAACCCAGTTAATGTGGAAGCATTTAACCTAAGCTGCCAATACAACTCTTTTAAAGCCAAGTCGTTTTCCCAAAACCCACCTCTAGGATTCTTTTTAACTATCTCAATAATCCCAAAACAAAACCTTGCAAAGGAGTGACAACTAACACTGTGCTTATAAAGAGCGCTGTTAAAATTATTGTGTTGGATCGCATAAATGTGTTCATATATCTGTTTTCAAAAACATCTTTCTGTTTTCCCAACATAATAGCATAAACAGCCTAGGTAAACAAAGTACAGTTGTGTACACTTACCATAAATGTAGATGTTCGAGTGTATTCACTGTTGCAGTCATTACATTTGGGTAATCTGCTGGCAAGTTGCCCTCAGTCGGCCTGAATAACAAAGTCTTGGGTCCTGCGTCGGTTGCTGTCTCCTCTTCCATGACGTCAGGTTGTCCGAGGTATAAAACATGAGGCTGATGCCATTTTAATCAGTTTTTCTTGCCCTAGATGTCAGGTGCCCCCCAAATGAGGAGCAAAAAAAAAATATATATATATATATATATATATATATATATATATATAAAACTATAAATATATAAATGCACTTTAGAACACATAAAATTTACTTTCAACTAAAAGCAAATACACCACAAAGGCTTTTGAGTATAGTGAAGGAAAGAAAAGGTATAGAAAGGGGGCTGGCGGGTGGGTAATCCGGACTGCAACAGTGAATACACTCGAACATCTACATTTATGGTAAGTGCACACAACTGTACTATGTTCTTCATGTTTCACTGTTGCAGTCATCACATTTGGGTAGAATCCCAAAGCTATGGAAGGGAGGATGGACCTAAACATTATTAGGAGCAGCTATAAGGCCCTGCAGGACTGCAGTGGCAAAGCCTGCCCTGGATTTAGAAAAGAGAAGTAAATGGTAATGCTTTGTGAACGTGTGAACTGAGCTCCAAGTAGCAGCTTCTAGAATGTCTCTGGTAGGGACCCTGCTGAGAAAAGCTGCTGAGGTAGAGGCAGCCATGGTGGAATGGGATCTGATCCCCTTGGGCACAGGTTTACCGTGGTGCAAGTAGCAGAAACGAATTCAATGGCTTATCCATTTAGAAATAGTCTGCTTTGATATAGCCTTCCCCTCTGATCCTGCAGCAAATGCCACCAGTAGTTGCTCCAACTTTTCTTAGAAATTTTGTCCTGTTTAAGTAGAATCTTAGTTGTCTGTGCACATCCAATGAATGCAGAATCCGCTCCCCCTTGTTCTGCGGATTTGGGAAAAATGTTGGCAGGTGAATGGTCTGGTTAAGGGACACACTGGATACCACCTTAGCATAAAAGAAGGATTCTGAAACCCTTCTAGCTGAAGTGACTGTCAAAAGAAAGGCTGTCTTCCAAGAAAGAAATTTTATATCCGCAGTAGCTGCTGGTTCAAAAGGAGGTAGGGTGAGTTTTTCCAGAACAAAATTGAGGTCCCATGCAGGAGTCGGCGCTCTCCTGGGTGGCCTTAAATTTTTGGCCCCTCTGAGGTACTGTTTTATCAGGGGATGAGAAAAGAGGGGAGGCTCTGTGTTGTAATGAGCCGAGATGGCAGAGGCATGGATTTTTATTGAAGTGAAAGATAGGCCCTTGTGAAGCATCTCAGTTAAGTATTGCAAAATCTGAGGAATATTGGGCTTTGCTGTGTCTATTCCCTGTGCTTGGTTCCAGGCACAGAATCTCTTCCATTTATCAGCATAAGGTTCATAGCTTCATAGATTAATACTAGGCTAACTGCCCTTGTGGGCCATTTTAAGCCTAGCCAATTATCCCTTGTGAGTCTCAAACCCTGCACCTTGTGTTTGTAAGGCAAACACCTTAACCATTAGGCCACCCTCCCAAGATTTTTTAGTACTAGGCCTTCTGGCCTCCAAAATGACATCCATCACAGGTTTACTGAGAGATGTGGTTGGTGAAATTAGTTGATTAGCCATGCTGCAAGATTCAGAGTTTGGAGCTGAGTGTGCAGAATTTGATAGTTCTGCTGAGACAATTGGTGAGGTATTTGAGGCAAGTACCACGGAGGAAGGTGTGACATATTCCTTAGAAGTGGGTACCAGTGTTGGCGAGGCCAGTCTGGAGCAATTAGAATCATTTTTGGATTTTCCTCTCTGATTTTTAGTAAGACCTTGGAGAGTAGAGGCAGAGGTGGACAGGCATAGACTGATAGGTTTTTCCAGCTGAAGGATAGAGCGTCCACTTTCCATGCTTTTTTGTGATGAGTTCTTGTGCAGAATTTGTCCAACTGATAGTTTTGGGGAGAGGCAAATAGATCTATGTCTGGGCTCTCCCATTTTTGTGTTAACATGTTGAAGATTTGTGGATCCAGTTTCCATTCGTGCGGGTCCATTAGATTTCTTCTTAGGTCATCTGCCAGAGTATTTTGCTTTCCTGGCAGGAATTGAGCTTGAAGATGTATTTGATAAGACAATGCTGTGTTCCACAAGGCCATGGCTAGTCTGCAAAGGGGGTAGGAGTGGGTACCCCCTGCTTGTTTATGTACCACATAACTATGGTGTTGTCCGTCTTTATCAGTAGTTGTCCTGGATAAAGGAAGTCCTTGAAGGCTGTCAGAGCATTCTGAACAGCTAGCATTTCTTTCTGGTTGATATGTAGATGCATTTGGTTTGGGCTCCATTTGCCCTGAATGCATCTCCCTGCCAGGTGGGCCCCCCAAGCATAGTCTGATGCGTCTGTAGTTAGGGTTTGGGTGGCAGAGGGTAGAATGAATGACTGTCCCTTGTTTTGGTGACATGTCTCTGCCCACCAAAGAAACTCCTGTTGTAGGCAGGGAATGAGAGGAATCATTGTTTCCAGGCTGTGACAATGTTGACACCATAAACTTTTTAGATACCATTGAAGTTTCCTCATATGCAGTCTCGCATATGGAATTAGTAGAATGCAGGATGCCATGAACTCCAAAGCCTGCAGAATTTGTCTTGCAGATAGCTGGGTTTTTGTTGCCACTTGTTTGAAGTATGTTGTCAATTGAATTTGTTTGAATGGCGTGAGGTAAGCCATCTGGTCAGTTGTATTCAAGCTTACACCCAGGGATGTAATTATTTGACAGGGTACCAGTTGTGATTTCTTTTCGTTTATGGTGTACCCTAGACATGCTAGAAGCCTTTTTACAAACGCCAGATGTTGAAGAAGAGTGTCCTTGTCCTCTGCCTGAATGAGATAATCGACCAGATAAGGATAAATTTGAATGTTTCTTTGTCTGCAAAATCCAATTACTGGTGCCAGGCACTTTGTAAAGACCTTGGGCGCAGTAGATAAGTCAAAGGGCAGTGCAGAGAATTGGTAATGCAAAAAAACCTGCTTTGAAGCAGAGGTATCTTCTGCAAGATTCCCTTATTGGGATATGCAGGTATGCCTCTTTAAGTCTAGAGTTACCAACCAGGCATTCTTGCCTAGCACAGGCAGTAGCTGTTGTAAAGTCAGCATTTTGAATTTTGGAATATCCATGAACGTGTTTAGAATTGATAAGTCCAGAATTGGATACCAAGATTTGTCTTTCCTGGGTACCAGGAAACGTCTTGAATAAAATCCTTGTCCTTTTTCCTTTTCTGGTACTGGTTGAATAGCCCCCATATCCATGAGGGACATGACTTGTTTCTGGGCCTCTGCCCACTGGTTTGGTGGCAGATATGGCCATCTGTTTGGAATTGGCAACGTGTAGAAATTAAATCTGTAACCCTGGGATACTATGTTTAATACCCACTTGTCCTTGGTAATTAAATGCCAATTTTGAGCATGAAGTGCTAGTTTTCCCCCCAAGGGGGCTGCCAAAAGATAAGTGCTTGTAGATGGCAGAGGAAAGTCACTGAGACTGTTTACTGTAGGGTTGTGCTTTGTTACCCCTTGATTTGGAGGTGGAGGCACCCCATTGCTTTGACCTGTAAGATCCTTGTGATTGATATCTGGAGCCTTTGGAGCGCCTGGGTTTGCCCTGAGCAGCTCTCTTGGACACAGGAAAGGACCAATTCTTAGGATAGTGCCTACTGAACCTGGGTGGCTGTACTTGCAAGAAATCTTTTACAGTTTGCATAGATTTAGCTTTGTCTTCCATTTTCTTTAAAACCTCTTCTGCCTTATTACCAAACAGACTGTCATGTTGTAAAGGGGCATCCAACAATTTAGCTTTAACATGATCAGGCAGATTTTGCTCCTTGAGCCAGGCATGCCTTCTTATCACATTTCCAGGTGTGACGGCCCTGCAAGAGGCCTCCAAGGAATCAAAACCACATTGCAAAGTATGCTTTCCAACCTGTTCTGCTGAATGCAATAAATCCTGTAACTCTTTATTTTCCACACAATCAGAAATCAACATCATTTTCTGTTTCAGTAAGCCCATAACATGCTGTTGATATTTAAGCATATGAAACTGGCAGTTTAAAGCCCTGACTGCCAAGGTTGCAGACGTATAAACTTTTTTTCCCCATCTATCCAGCGCCCTGGAATCTCTATCAGAAGGGGTAGGATTTTTGGCTGGAGAAGCCTTAACACCCTTGGGACCCTGAGAAATAGTCTCAGGGTCAGCAGCAGGATTTTTGAAATTAAATTTGTGGGAGTCAGGAACCCTGTAATATCTGTCTGGCTTACTAGGAGCGGAGGCATGGAATCAGGAGCCATGCTTGATCCCGAGAACACATCATCAACAATGTCTAATACAGGAGGTATTGCCAAAGGCCTATGCTGAGGAAGAAGAAGAAAATCCCTAAGCCTCTTTTTTGATTCTGAGAAGTCTTGACTCCCAGTGAAAATGTTCCCTTAAAGTATGCAAAGTCTCTCCAAAAGAGTAATCCTCAGGAGGAGAAACAGAAAGGATGGATTCCTCTGCATCAGAGTCCTCATAAGGTGGAATAGAAAATTCCTGATCAGAAGAGGAATCAGAAGAAATGGAAACCTGATATGAAGATTCATAATCAGTGCCTTGCCTAGGCCTCTTAGCGGGGGGGTTGGGAACCCCTGCTCAAGGTAATTAAATCCTCAGCCATTTTGATCATTTGTTTTTTTAGGCATAGGGGCCTGAGCACGTGGCTCATGTGTCGGTTTTTTAGACACAGAAGTTGGTTTTGGCCTTGTGTTTGATGATGGCGTCAGTTTAATATAAAAATATTGAGGCCTGAAAACACCCTCAAAAGCCTGTGCCTGCTCAGCGGCTCCGGACCCATCCAAGGGAGAGACATCCGCGGGTTCAATACTTGCAGAATCTCGTGCCATACCAGACTCCAATTGGGTCTCTGTAGAGGCCTGCGACTCAAAAGTAGCAGGTATCAGGGGCTGCGAAAGCACCTCACTGAGTACCGGTGAACCAGCAACTGGCTTAGGAGAAGCTTGGTCGTCAGTTTTGGACCTTGACGGTCTGTCTCTGTCTTTTTCCTTGCGTTTTATGTGAACTCCGGTAGTCGGATTGTTCAGAGTAGTTAAATCTTGAACCAAAATGTTTAGAAGAAAAAAATATACCGACGCTTAATATTGCGTTGGTTGAATTTAGCACAAAACCAACAGTAAGGCACGTTGTGATCAGGGCCTAGGCAAGGAATACAGTACAAATGAAAATCATTATGAGGTATTTGCTTCCCACAAGTAATGCAATTATTAACTTTTACTGACATCGGTAGGAAGCAAGAAAATGTTTCCCCAATGGGGTACTTAGCTTTAGTTTGAAGACTTCGGTTCTGAAACTCGAAAACGAAAATTTCAGGAGTCAGCTGACCGGCACTTGCGAACTGATTCTGCTTCGAGCACCGTGCGGCAAAAAAGACTGATTAAAATGGCGTTGGCTGCATGTTTTATACCCCTGATGACCTGACATCATGGAAGAGGAGACAGCAACCGACGCAGGACCCAAGACTTTGTTATTCAGGCCGACTGAGGGCAACCTGCCAGCAGATTACCCAAATGTACTGACAGGTATGTATCCCAGAGACTACTGCATCTACGGCACAGGCTCTCCATCCATGTGAAGCAGAGTTCCTCCCTAACCCAATTCAAGTGCAACTTGGACAATTGGATGGAGAACAGGAAATTCATCCCTGGTTTGGCACCTGTCCCTCTAATGGACACAGGTAACCTGTAAATGGTTCATCTCCTAGACCCATGCTTACATTTATCAAGGGTACCAGAACTTGTCAGAGATTTGGGATGCATAGCTAGGCTTACAAAGACCCTAGTGGTCATTGGCCTACTAAACACCTATGAACGTACAATGACAGGATAAAAACTATTCAGAAGAGTGAGCCATCATCATCATTATCATCATCATCCCTCCCATTTTCTACATGGGGTCGGGGCATCATGTTGCCATCTCTGTCTTGATTCAAATGCCACAGTCCTGCCTTCTTTGACACTCGTGCCTCAGTGTTGCAGGTCTTCTTTCACACAATCCATGCACCTTTTTGCTGGATGCCTTCATTTCCACTTACCTTCTTCCTGTCTGTCCCAAATCTTAACTTACCAGATTGGCTTCTGCTTTTCTGCACATGTATGTGAACCACCATAATCAGTTCTCTTTGATCTTTTTTGCAACTGGAGCCACTTTGGCTTCTGCTCTTAAGTCCTCATTTCTTCTTCTGTCCCACAATGTGCACCTTACCACCTAACTCTGGCACTTCATTTCCATCACCTCTAGCTTTCTCATCTGTTCTGCCTTTACTGCCCAGGTTTTAGGTTCATAGGTAGTTACTAGGCTATCTGCCAGAAGACATTTATAAGCCTAGCCAGAATGTGTTGGCTTTCGCCGTCCCCTTAGAATAGTACCCTGTGCCTCTGTTCAGCAGAGCCAGTGAAGTGATCCCTGGGGTAAACTTTCTGTTTCCCATCCACTCGTCAAGGTTTCTTTTGAAGAGTTTTAGCGAGGAGCTCTGCCTAATGTAGATTGGAATCTTGTTCCAAAGCATGGGAAGTCTCTGGGACAGGAATCTATCCCTCCAGCATGTCCTATTTATTGTTGTGGTGAGGTTTAGATCCCTAGAGTGTGTGGCTCGAGGGGATAAGGTTTTCTTTAGGTGCAGCATGTCCATCAATTCTGGGTTGGACATGGCCTTGTATGTCAGGCAGAGATCACCTCTGAGTAGGCTGTATGCAACCGAGTACAGCTGGAGTTTCTTCAGTCGAGCTGCATAGGGCATCTGTTTGAGGCCAGTGATCTTCTTGGTGAGGTACTTCTGTGGTCTTTCCAGCTGTTGCAGGTGTCTTGTAAGGTACATCCCAAATGGGTCGTTGTACTCTGTGATGGGGCTGATGAGTGATGAGTAGAGGGGTACAATGACCTCTTTTGATCTGGATGCGAACCCTTTTGTGATAAGGTGGGCCATGTAGAAGGATTCTCTAACCACTTTGGCAATGTGATTATCAAAGGTGAGATTACTATCCTACTTGGGTCACCAGATCTTTTATTACGTCTTCCGTATTTAGGGGACTACCACCTATGTGGTAGTTTGTGGGTACTTTGTTTTTTCCAAAGGGGGTGACTATGCACTTTTTGGCATTTAGCTTGAGGCCATGGATTTTGACACCAGGTATCTGTCTCAGTGAGACCCTTTTGGAAGATGTCTGTGTCAGCCAGAGAGTCAATTATAGTCCCTAGATTGCAGTCGTCTGCGAACTTGGTCAGCCATAGTCCTCCTGTGCTTGCCTGCACCTCTGAGAAGTATATGCCGAACAGGAGGGGTCCTAGGACTGAGCCCTGGGGAATGCCACTTGTAACCTGTTTAGAGTCGGACCTAGATCCCGCAACTCTCACCATGTGGGTTCTGTCCGTGAGCCAGCTGGCAACCCATCTTGTGATGTAGGGGTTTATGTTCAGGCTGGTGAGCTTGTCTATAATACCAGAATGGGGAATGGTGTCAAAGGCCTTTGCGAGGTCTAGGTAGGCTGTGTGTAGCACCTTTCCCTCGTCTATAGCCTTGGCAACTATCTCAAAGAAGTCTACCAGGTTTAGGAGGCATGATCTGCCCTTAAAGCCGAACTGGGTAGGGTCCAGTGTTTGGATGCTCCCAATGTCTCTGTTAATGAGTTCCATGATGATGCGCTCCACAGCCTTGCAGACCAAGCTAGTCAGGCTTATAGAGTGATAGTTCCAGGGGTCTGTTGTGGCTCCACCTTTGTGGAGCGGAATAACCGTTGCTGTGTGCCACTCTATGGGTACTTAGCCTGTAGAGAGACTGAGTGTGAACAGTGTGTTTAGGTGAGGGGTTAGTTCTTCTTTGAGCTTGTGTAGGATGCAGCCTGGAACACCGTCCGGTCCCACTGATGCTGTGTTTTTGGCTTTGGAGAGGGCTGTTTTAACCTGAGTGTCTGTGATTTCAGGGAGTCTACATTCTTCTGGTATGGTTATGAGCCCTTTTGGGGGTGACAGGGGGTGAAGTTTGCGCTGAAACTGTCTGCCAGGATGTTGGTGATATCGGTCGGTTCAGTGTATTTTTTGCCATTCTGCACTAACTCCGAGCAGATCTGAGCATTGCCACTTAGATTTTTGACAAAGCTAAAGAATGCTTTGTGGTCATCTTTGGAGTCCTTGGCAATTTTTCTTTCGAAACTCGCCTTGGATGATTTTATGAGGGATCGTAGTTTCTTGCTGATACAGATCAGGGATGTCTTCCCTTCTTGGGATTTTACTCTTTTCTGTACTAGTTTCCTCCTTCTATTGTATAGCTTGTTTATGGCAGGAGTCCACCAAACTGGTTTCCTTTTCTTGGAGGAGTGAGTCTTGGTTTTGCTTGGGATGGCACGATCTATGCATTCTTGTAGGTGCCCGTAGAATGCATTAGTAAAGGATTTTGCAGCTTGGACAGCATTATCCTTCAGCATGGGGGCTTTGAAACTTTCCACCTTGGTCTTAAGTAACGTGAAGTTTTCTTTTGAAAAGTTTTTCACGGTTCCTTGTCTGGGGGTGGGGGCAGAATGTGGATATTCAAAGTGATTTGTTTATGGTCGGATCTAACCAGCGAGGGGTTGACCTCCAGTGTGGAACACTGGTCGCCCATGTTGGTGATGACCAGGTCAAATATGTTGTCACCTCTGGTGGGAGTGTTGACTAGCTGAACCAGGGTGTTTGAGTTTATAAATTCTAGGAAATGTTGGGCAAGGGAGTTAGTACTTGAGTAGTTCTCCCAGTTAATGTTTGGGTAATTGAAATCACCCAATATTAGGGTGTTTGGTAGGACCTTTATGTTTCCCAGTGTTTCCAGAAATGCAGAATGGGGGTCCTGGGACAGGGTGGGTGATCTGTAGCAAGCTACAATTTGAAATGCAGTTTTGCCCATTGTTAGTTGCATGTGGATGATCCCTGAAGCATCGTGCTGTGTCACTAATCTGGAGGTGTAGGTATCCTTGATGAATATGGATACGCCCCCACCTTTTGTATATCGGTTCGGGTTCTGTGGCCAAAATGTATGGTATGAGTTGTAGCTTGGTAGTGCTGGGGTGCTCTCTGGAGCCTTAAACCAGGTTTCTGTTACTGCACATAAATCAATTTTTTCCATACTGAGGAGTGCCTCGAGTGCATGCATTTTGAGGTTTAGACTTCTGGCAATGAGTAGCATTACCCTCAGTTTTTTGTTACTTGTGCTATTTACAGCGGTGGGTTTGTCTTTTGAGCCTTGCCTAAAAAAGGCACTATGGGGGTGGCAAGAGCCTTGGCCAGTATTCGAAAGCCTAAGGGTGACAAGGTGCAAGCTGTCTCTAGTGAAGCAGCGTGGCTTGTCGAGCATGTCATCCCAGGTGGATAGACACTGGATCCCCTTTGAATGACACCAGAAACTTAGCCAATTGTTGAAATTGAGAATTTCTTCTTTATACCGTGGTATCATTCTTGGTGAGGCCAGGATGCTACTCAGGGTCAGGGTCATATTGGCCTGGGCTACGTGATCAGAGAGCTCTTCCATGTCTCTTTTCATGTAGTCCAGAGAGGTACGGCTCAGGTCATTCACACCAACATGGATAATGACAGAGTCATATTTGTACTTGTTCTGGAGTGACCTGAGTGCTTGTGTTATGTGGCGGATCCTGGAACCCGACAGGCAGCTAACAGTAACCTTCTCCTTATTCAGCCTAGTGAATGAGACGTCAGTGTGCCTGACTATAGAGTCACCTATTACTAGTATGTTGGGTATGTTATTTTGCCTTAAGGGCTGTGACTGCATGGCACACTGGTTTTGTGAAGTATGTGTTTCATGGTTTGTGTTGGGGGGGTGGAGGCTGCTTGGATGTTTGCTTTGGAGGTCTCTGTTGCTTTTGCAGATTTTTATTTAGAGCCTCCGAGTACGTTTTCATGTATTTATGTGTGTTTTTTGCCTGTGCTGGTTTAATGGGTCAAAGTGAGATTGGTGGTGTGATGCAAGTACTTCCCTTCCCCTCTTGACTGTCTGATCCAGTCTTGGGTTGAGAGAGCTTAGCCTCCAGTTTGGCTGTATAATTGCATATCTCGCATGTATTAGTGTTTGGTGGTAGGAGGAGAGGGTTGTCTGTGTACATGAGGCAGTTGTAACATTGCCTCAAAATGCCCAGATTCACCAGTTGGACTGGAGAGTACACCTGAAACTGCCCTTTGGACATGCCTGGACAGGTACAGTGAACTGTTTTACTGGATGGCTGGTAAGGTCGAATAGAGAGCCTTGTCCTTCTGTACAGTACAGGAGGGTCTAGTGCTAGGGTTTATAAGTGCTTCTATAAGTTTTGAGCAAGTGCTGGGCTGAGAAATGAACGGCTTGAGTGCTTAAGTTGAAAGTTTGTCTAGTTCCAAGGGAAAAATTGAAGAGAAGACTTTGTAGAGCCGGGAATAGTTTTACCCTAGCTAACTGGCGCTGCCCAGCGTGCAAAACCGGCCAAATGCGGTATTTATAGCAGGGGAAATGAAAGAGATAGAAATTAGCCCAAAATGGCCAATAAACTACTAATTTCTGGGCTGAAACCACTCCTCCAGGGACAGATAGGCTGCTCAAAGTTCCCCTCTCTCACAGGTGAACAGAGAAACTTCCTTCTATCCAAGTAAGGTATGGGCAAACACAGAGATTTGTAACACAGTCCTGAAAACTGGACTATACTAGCTTAGAAAGACGGGAAACAGGTATATATTTTTCTTTTTTTTTTTCCATCTGCTCTGCCTTTACCACCCAGGTTTCTGTACCATACAGTAATACTGATTGAACCACCTTCTTGTACAACTTACTTTTCAGCATCTTCGGCATTCTTCTGTTATTCACTACACCTGAGACTCTATGCCAGTTGGCTGCAGCCACTCTGATTCTAGTTTTGACCTCTTCATTCAGACTTCCGTTCTCCTCAACAAGCCTTCCAGATACTTGAAGCCATTAACTTGTTCCACTATCTTCTCTTCTATCTCAATTCTGAGCTTCTTCTGATTTACCCATTTGCTGCCATTACCACTGTCTTATCTGTGCTTAGGTTTTATCCCATGTGCCTTCAGCTTAGGATTCCATTCCCCTGTCCTTAGCTGAAGTTCTTGCTTAGAGTCTGCCTGTGATGCTACATTGTCTGCATGTAGCAACTTTGTTGATCTTTCTCCCCTGGCTTGTTTGCTATTGTAGTCCATCATTAGTATGAGCAGCAGTGGGCTCAGAGCTGAACCGTAATGCACGCCCACCCCCACTGAAAATCCCTCAGTAAGAGTGAACACTGTTTGTATTTGAGTCATTGGGTCCTTGTATGTACAGTGCCCTAATTCTACCAATTTTTATCTGGGACATTGAACCACTGCAGTAGTGCCCACATAAGCCTTCTTGGGACCTTGTCATATGCTTTCTCCATGTCTAGGAATGCCCAGTTGGACTCATTCCTCATCTCTAGCTTCTTCTCAACTATCTGTCTCACTGAAACATTGGGCCAATTGTACTGCATCCTGATCTGAATCCGAACTGCTCATCTCCCATTTTCCATTCTACTAATTTGTGTATCCGTTTATCAGTCACCCTCTCCAGAACTTTCATGCAGTGTGACAGGAATTTGATGCAGCTGTACTGCCCACAGTTGTGGATGTCCCCTTTTTTCCTGTACACTGATATGAGTATGCTTATTCTCCAATCATCTGGGATATGCCTTTCTCTCCACACTGCTATGAGTACCCTCAGGAGCCATGTCTCTCCTATTTCACCCAGCATCATTATCATATCTGCTGTGACCTCATCTGAGCCTGATGCTTTCCATGCCTTCATTTTCCTTAATGCTATTCTTACTTCTTATAGGGTGGGCTGCTCTTCTCTCATTGTAGGCCATGTCTATGACAGTACAGCTTCTGTGGAGTTTTCTTCATTCAGAAGCTGCTGGAAATACTCCTTCCATCTGGCTTTTATGTCCTGTGGACTAGTTAGGAGGTTGTTGCTGGCATCCCTTATGGAGGCTGTCTGACTATCTTGTTTATCTTTCTGTCTTTGCCTTGCAATCTGATATAGTTTCTTTGTGCCACCTACTGAGTCACTTTCCAGAAGCTGGCAGAGTGCCTCCGATGCCCTCCTTTTTTAGCTTCTTTGTTAGCCAACTAGTACTCCTTTCAAGCCTGGTCAGTTTTTTCCATCTCCCACCTTTTCCTGCACTCCTTTCTTCTGAGGACTTCCTGGACTTCTACAGTCTACAACCAGCTTTCCTGATATACCTTACTTCCATAGCTGGCTCGACCACATATCTGTCCTGTAGTCCTCACACATGCTGTTTTGAGGCACTGACATTCTTCAACTCTGTCGCTTGTCTCGTGTATTCAAAAGAGATGATGAAGAGGTGTATGGGTTCAAGATATTTACTGTACATAAACACATCAGGAACTGTAACTGGAACATGTACTTAAGCTAAGTGACTCATAACTTCAAACACACTCATGTGCATCTCCATTCATGCCTGCATTCACTCTGGCTGACTGTACAGAATGGCACTGATCTTGCACATGCTCAGTAACTTACATGCACATGCTATCTAGCTACAGTGGCTGACTAGGTTCAATACACACACTGATCTACAAACTCCCTCTTTAACTTGTTCGACATGCAACAGGAGAACAAAATATTTTACATGCTAGACAGCACATCAACATTTCAACAACAAATGAGTTCAAGTCCAAGTTGCTATGCATTTTGGATTGGGTCTGGAAATTCTACCAGATCTGGTCACATAGAAACTATGACTGGGTTTAGCAACAGAGACAGTCTCTGAGGATTCTCTCAACTGGAACTTCAGGGGTTACATCAGAATTACCTGAAGAATATACACTGGCCTGCATTCACTCTTCTGACTGTACAAAATGGCACTGACCTTGCACATGCTCAGTAACATATGCATGTGCTATCTAGCTACAGTGGCTGACTAGGTTCAATATACACATAGATTTACAAACTCCACCTAGTTCCTCCTATTCTTCTTGGGTTGCTAGAGCCCCCAAGTAATTCCTTGAACTGTTGTATTTTCTCTCCAGTCAACTTCCAGCTCTTCAGCCTGGTATCCGTTGACCTTAGAACCGTCTTTGACCACTGCTTCCAGCTGACTGTGGCATCCAGTGGTTTATGCTGTGGGCTGACTGTTTCGCCTGGGATGACTTTGCAATCACTGCATGTTGGCCACTGTAGTATGTGATCTTACGACTGTCTCTCTCTCTTTCTGAGCCATGTGTTTGCTACTATCAAGCCATTTGCCACACAGAAGTCTAGAATGGTCTCTCCATCTTTATTCCTGTTGCCCCACGCATGTGGACCCAGGCATTCCTCATATTCTGTTCTGTCTGTCCAGATATGTGTATTCAATTCCCCCATTATAAACACCAATTCATGGTGTCCTGCTTTATCTAGTAGGTCCTGCAACTGCTGATTGAATACACTCTTTTCCTCACTATCACAACCCTGTTGTGGGGCATAGGTCAAGCTTATGAATACTATCATTACACCGGAGTCTGACTGCCATGAGTCTGTCATTAATTCTGATGATATCTCATCTCTCACTATCTTCTGAAGCCTCTCTCTCTTTCTCTTACTACAATTCACACACCATTTCTAGCCTGTCCTCCTCCTGAATAGTGGACTCTGGATCCCAAACCAAGTGTCTTTGCTCTGCTGCCCTTCCATCTTGTCTCTTGGAATACATAAGCTGTCCAGCTTCCTCAGTATCATCATGTTGTCCACTTCCAAGCTGCATCTTGTCAGTGAGCCTACATTAAGTGTAGCAATTCTCAGTTCACGCTTTGGAGGTTGATTGGTGGGGAGGTGCCTGTGTCCATGCCCAGCGCTATATCGGCTGGGATTATGGCAGAGACCTCTAGTGAAATGGTACCAGCCAGAGAAAGATTTAAAAAGACGATGGACGTCAAACTGACTGTATGCAATTCTGATATTGTTTTTAATAAATCAGGTATTCATCCTTCTAAGGTGCAATTAGAAGTTTTGAATAAGGGATTGGCTTTTATACCCAGCATGAATACTGATTTTTGTACTTTAATGCCTGAGCTTATGTATTTTGCAGATAATGTGATGTTGAAACAAATATATGGCAATATAAATGATACATATACCACGTGTATTCTAAAACAGCCTAGCACTTTTGTACCTGTTTTGAATCCTGTATTATTGTTTGTTAGATCTTGTGAATGTGAATTTGAGCAATACCTGCAGAAATCAAATATATCAGCCTTTCATAATTTGAACTGACAGCAAAGGGAGGAATTATTAGAATTGCAAAATAATAGCAATATAGTTATTAAACCTGCAGATAAAGCCAGTGCTGTTGTGGTTTTAAATAGAGAATATTACAGTACTCAGATTGAATTATTGCTGAGATCCAAGTATTTTCAACTCTATCACCCGTCATGATATATCATTGCATTAGGAAGGTGCATGTGGCTTTTGACAATTTGGAAAAATCGGAATTGATAGATAAAGAGCAGCATAGTTTTTTGCACATAGAACATCCTGTCATCCCTGTTTTCAAAGCTTTACCTAAAATTCACAAGGACCCCAAGACACCACCATTGAGACCTATAGTGTCTGGTAGGGGGTGGGTAAATGGGGAACATTTCCATTTGGGTAGAATATATTTTGAGATCTACTTTGCAGAAATTCCCCAGGATTCTAAAAGGCATGGCTGGGTTCCTGCAGTCCTTGGGTGCATATATGCAAGTACATAATGGGTTCACATATATGTTTGTTACCCTAGACGTAAAAAACATTTTACTGTTATAGATAACCAATATGGTATCATGGCTGTAGGTGAACTTATGAGTGGGAAAATTGGTTATAATATAGATGAGAACATCCGACTTTGTACTTTGAGACTTGTCCTTGAGAATAATGTTTTTTGAGCCATGGGAAATATTACCGTCAGAAACAAGGCCTAGCAATGGGAACACCCTGTGCTAACTCATACACCAACTTAGGTTTGGAGTATTGGGAAGACACGGTAATACTTGATGGTGTTCATGAATGGGAAGACAAGCTGGGATTTTACAGCAGATTTGTTGATAATGTGTTTTTTCTATGGAAAGGCACCCCATCTGAGTTGAAATCCTTTGTCATGTACTTGGAATCCACCACTGAATTTTTTAGATTTTCCATCAGTTATTCCTTTACTGAGATTGAATATCTTGATGTATATATAAAATAGAAAGGGGATGGTGGTATAGAAACATCTTTGTATAGAAAGCCTTGCTGGACTAATAACAGGTCAAGGTTTGACAGTATATACCCTAGACATGTTTATAATAATATAGTAAAGGGACAAATCTGCAGGATATCTAGATTGTGTACTAATGAGGATTCTTTCCTTCATGAGTTGCATTTTCTTGAAAGCAATCTGCGTAAAAGGGGTTACACTAAAAAAGTGTTGGACAAGGAAATAAGACAAAGCAGACACGATAGAAGAAATAGCACAAAACCTTGGTTCCTTAGAGGGAGGGAAAACGAGGATGTGAGAAGGGACAATAATAACAGGAGTATTACAGGTGCGCAGTTGAACCTCACTTATAGTAGTGGTACAGATGGGATATGTCAGATCATTAGAAATAATTGGAGAATTCTGATGACTGATGAGAAGATAGCCAGCATTGTAGGGACACAACCTAGGTTCACTTTTAAAAGTAATAGAAATTTGAAAGACATTTTATGTCATGAACCTTTTTAAATTACTAATAAGAAATTTAGTACCGTAAAAAGGGTACATATGCCTGTCATCATTGTAAAGCTTGCACACACATTATGAAGGAAAATCGATTTGTCCATCCAAGAACTAACAAGACATATTCTTTGAATGTTTATGCAAACTGCAATACACAAAATGTTTATATTGCTATCTGTCAACAACGTACTTCACATTATGTTGGAAAAACTAACTGTAGGTTAAAGGACAGGATTTTGAAACACCTGTAACATAAAGTAGAATAATGAACATAATGCTTTGTATAAAAACACAATTTTGCATGAGGGGCATGTATTTTTGTTCATGGTGATACAAATAGTTACTAAGAGTAGTAGGATGAGAGATTTAAAAAATGAGACTGAGTACGTGGAAATGCAATGGATTCTTAGACTGGGAGCTGATAAAACCCCAGCATTGAATGAAATGGTACCTTTAAAACCGGCTTTAATGAAAAGGAGGGTTCCG
The DNA here is from genome assembly GCF_019279795.1 of Protopterus annectens. Lineage (NCBI taxonomy): Eukaryota > Metazoa > Chordata > Ceratodontiformes > Protopteridae > Protopterus > Protopterus annectens. The sequence goes on from NC_056733.1 coordinate 1,038,716,410, forward strand.
TACTGAATCTGATTGGTTACATTTTGTATATAAAAAATATGTGTGTGCTTGACTGATATAGCATCTGATGAAGGGTTACACCCGAAAGAGCTTATAATGCAGTTTTATCCTTTTCTTTTGTTTTAATAAAGATGAACCAGTTTTTATATTCGCCCTGGTGGTTACTGCCTTATTACTGTTTGTTTTCTATGTTTGGACTTTTTTGGCAGTACCTTTAGTGGAGGATACCCTTTATTTTTTACTTTGTGACTAGTATGTGATCTTGCGACTGTCTGTCTCTCTCTCTCTCTCTTTCTGAACCATGTGTTTGCTACTATCAAGCCATTTGCCACACAGAAGTCTAGAATGGTCTCTCCATCTTTATTCCTGTTGTCCCACTCATGTGGACCCAGGCACTCCTCATATTCTGTTCTGTCTGTCCAGATATGTGTATTCAAGTCCCCCATTATAAACACCAATTCATGTTGTCCTGCTTTATCTAATAAGTCCTGCAACTGCTGTCTGAATGCACTCTTTGCCTCACTATCACAACCCTGTTGTGGGACATAGGCCAAGCTTATGGATACTAACTATCATTACACTGAAGTCTGACTGCCATGAGTCTGTCATTAATTAAGATGATATCTCATCTCTCACTATCTTCTGAAGCCTCTCTCTCTCACTACAATTCCAACACCATTTCTAGCCTGTCCTCCTCCTGAATAGTGGACTC